>NC_073695.1:93568776-93905026 GCF_029784165.1 Wyeomyia smithii
TCAGCTTTGAATCGTCGGTCACAGAATACTGCAACATCATCTTCGATATATCTTTAAAGGCTGGATTACACTCTTTGACCAAGCGTCAAATATTTGTCACTTTTTGACTGATAAAAATTTGGTCAAAGATAATTGTTTGTCACTCTCCAATTTTTACATGTGGCAAACACGGGCAAACAAGAATCATGATGTCAAATAAATTTGACCATTATGTCAGCAGGTCAAATATTTGACAATTGGTCAAAGAGTGTAATACAGGCTTAAAGTACCGGAAAATATGCTTAACGGCTTCCCAGTGTTTCAGTCCAGGATTCGTGTTGAATCGACTCATTAGGTTCACGGCAAAAAGGATGTCTGGTCTGGTGCACTGTGCCAAGTACATCAAACACCCGACAGCCTTTCTTTCGTGAGCTTTTCTGCAGCGTTCATTGGAGTAGTGACAGCCTTCGCATTTGACATATCGAATCCACGGAAGATGGAATCAATATAAGCCTCCTGGGGTGGCATTGTGCAGCTCGATTCGAGCGATTTCACTATTTTCGAGCTCGAAAGGAGCTGTCATTGTCATTTGTGCTTCGGCTTAGTGATGGGAAATATCTCCCAGAACGGACATCGATAACAATCGATAATTTCGGGACTTTTATCGATATTATCGATAAGTATCGATAATTTGACAGCTAACGTTTGCGGTGTAAAAATTTTTTTCAGATGATGAAAAAAAACGATTTCAGATGGCGATGAAAAAAAAACTATGATAGATAATTGAGTTGGATAAATTTCCCATGGAAGGTTGTCATGTTAGCTTCCTCACAAAAAATATTACGTCCTTGCGTGCAGCCTTTCGACAGTTAACCGGAACATTCGCAATGGCGGACGAAAACGTGCGTGTAGCCATGTTTTTAAGCTCTCTTCGTTTTTTTTTAATTCCTCCTCCGTTTTCGAGACAAAATTGTTGGAATAGATCTTGCGCTTCAAACTTGCCCAGAAATTCTCGATGGGAAGCAGCTGGGGGACATTGAGCGGATTCGCCGACTTCGGTACCACATCAATATTCAGCCGCTCCATCTTCTCCAACGATCGCTACGAATAGTTGGCCGACGTCAAATCTGGCCAGAACACCGTGTCTTCGCGCTTATGGTATTTCTTGATGAACGACGCAACTTCTGTCAGGCACTTCGTACTCAGGGATGCCACATTTACAGATTAATCTGTATTTTACAGATTTTTGGCCCAAGTAACGGTACAGAATCTGTATATACAGATATACAGATTTTCGTTGAAAAGTACAGATTTACAGATTTTCGTCGAAAAGTACAGATTTAAAGATTTTCCGAAATTGACATTAATTTTAAAAAACAATCCAAATTTTATTTCATTAAATATTGAGCAAATTGAACATATTTTCAACTCCTCACACGTTTTAAGCTAAAAATTTCGTTTGTGTACCATAAAAACTCAAAAAATACAAAGTTCTTTGTGTTTAAACAACACAGATTTTTTTTACAGATATTTTTGTTCCAGATACAGATGCTAAGATTTTTTCAAGGGGAAACACAGATTTAAATGTGGCAACCCTGTTCGTACTATTAATTTCCCCGTTCACGGCCAGCCCGGAGCGAAAGAAGAGCAATTTTGACATCCCTTTCTCGCTGATTGACAGCAACAGCCGCACCTTCTTGGGGAACTTGGTCTGTGAAATAAACCTTACCTCGATGCTCACTTCCTTCGTGGGGGAGGTAAAATACGGAGAGCCCTGCTAGTCGTTGCCATCCAGGGTGAGATAGGTCTAGTCGTCCAATACCACTGCCGCGTCGTGATTCGCCGGGAAAATTGACTTGACCATCTTCAACCGCTGTCGCTGCGTCATTGCCTGCAGCTCCAAGACCAGTGGAGTCCACTGCCGCTTCCTACATGTATGTCCATGTTCTCCAGATGCTTTTTCACTGTTTTAGAGCACGCACCAATCTCTCTGCCAAGTGCACGCAGCGATTTAGCCACTTTTTCCTCGGTCTTCCTCTTCAGCATCCTTGGAAGCTTCTTGTCGCTCAGGGTCGTTGGCCGTCCGGAATCGGGCTTTCTTTCGATGCTCTGATCGTTGTCCAATAGTGTCAAGATGTTGTAGATGCCAAAACCGACATACCCGGGGTCCACAAAGTGCCGCACGATGCTGGTTTTTGACGCGGCGGGGTACCGTTCTTTGAACGCGCACACTTCTGAACGGAGTAGCTTCACTTTTTTTCGCCATCACAGTTAGAGTTTGACTGATAGGGCTGTCAATTTTTTTTTGCTAACTCATGGGTTACTATGATTAATTTTTTTTTTTACCGCAAACGTTATTCGACAAATGCAATTTTGCTATATAAATTTGTTAAAAACAGAGACAGTGATGGCCCAAACAGAATGGATACGTTGCGTTGCGTTGACGTCAATGTGACAGTAAATGTATGGGCTAACTGTCAAATTGCCGCAAACGCAGCCGCAACGTATCCATTGTGTTAAGGCCTTGAATGACAAATCTTACTGGAAAACTGTCCTAGTTTCCTAGTGTTACTTGAGAACTGGACGTGACCAAGGTTCACTGGAAATGTTTCGGATTTCCGGAGTGTGTGCCAAAGTGTACATTTTTGCAACGCGTAGAACTTTTTATGATATTCTGTTTCACTTAGGTTTATATGTTGTTAATAAATAAGAATTTATTTCGGGTTCATTGGTAGCCCTTTGGGAATTCGCCAAGGAATCATCGAGGTATGAATTTATTAAGTATGGGTGTTGATTTTGGCGGTTTTTTCCCTGGTGGGTACTAATTTTCTTTGAGCTTGCAGCACTCTAGCAGAATTCAATCGAACATTGTGGGTGTGTAGGTCATAGAGCAATTTATCTGGATTAACATTTAAATAGATCAGATTATTTTCACACGGATTTTCTCTAAAAGGTTATTCATGCAGATTTTCAAATTAACGTGGTTTTTACGCGAATTTTTTGAATTAAAGCGGTTTATCAAGCGGATTTTTGAATTAACATGGTTTTTTCACGAGGCATGTATCCCCCGCGTAAGAAAACCTAACTGTATTTGAACCTTTTTCTTATGAATCAATATATCTTAGTAAAAATTATCTGAACTTTCCTTCGAAAATATAAAAAAATGAGTTTAAGATCCTACTTTGAAAAAAATATAATTTTAAGAACAAAAAAGGATTTTAGAAAATATCGGTGATCTCAGATTTTTTGAATGAAGTATTTTAGATAGACAATTTAGTTGCCTAAAACGCTCTATGCGTTGCAAAAATGTACACTTTGACACACACTCTTGAAATCCGAAACATTTTCGGTGTAGGTAGGTCACACCAAGTTCCCAAGTAATACTAATATAATACTGTTTTCCAGTGAAATGAAACCAGTTATCAAAATTGATTCATTTTTCGTAAAGTTCTGGCCATTTAAAATCCGAGAGAATTCTATTTATCTCAATTATTTTGTCTACCTCCTGTATACATCAGGATACTTTTTTGGCGCAACAATTTCGTTGATTTGGATTTTTAGTGGAACTAAAAATTGTTTGTTGGGTAACAGATACTTTAAACTTAAACAGTTCCAAGTTAAACTAAACAATTACCAATAGACTGCCGCTATGCATGTCCATCATATTATAAGAGTTGGCGAGCCAAAGAAAATGCATTTTATTACAATTTCGTATCATTGCTTTTTATGAGATAGTGCAAAAAGTTTGGATATTTTTTCAAAGTTCTCCAGTACTAAGTTGTCGAATTCATCTGTTCTTAGGAAACTAAAAACTATCAATACCTTTTTAGTTACCTATATTTCTCAGAAACTCAGTGACACCCGGGGCGAACCGTTACATCATCCCCAACAATGCTAAATCTTGTCGAATAGCAGCACCCAACAAATACCTAGCGGCAAAAGCAACTCCTGGGGTAGGGTAGGTGAGGTCTCCTTCTTTTGGGTCTCCTCCAGTAACCAGCCGCACTGACTTGTGCTCACCCTTATAATATCGATAATTATCGTTAACGTCAAAAAATTAACGATAATATCGATGACCAGCATTTATCGATATTATCGATAAGTATCGATAAGTTTCCCATCACTACTTCGGCTCATCTAACCCATCATCTTGCCTTAATATCGTTCTTAAATGCTTCATTGTTAGCAAATATCAGCACGTCGTCAACGTACATCGCAACAAACACAATCTTTCCATTTTGGATCCAGTAATATACGCACGGGTCGTAATCGGATTGGATTAGTCCCATCTTTTTCAGCGCGGTATACAGTTTGGCGTTCCAAACCCTGCTGGATTGTTTGAGTCCATAGAGTGCCTTGTTCAAGCAACACACAAGCGGGCATCCTTCGAGTTTCACAGAACATGGTGGTTGCTCCATGAAAATTTCCTCGTCCAGATCTCCCTGGATAAACGCAGTAATTTCGTCCATCTGATCCACTAGCAAATTATATTTGGCCGTTAACGCAAACAGGAACCGCAATGAACTGTGACGAACCACAGGCGAGTAGGTTTCGTCGTAGTCCACCCACTTTCGCTGTGAGTAGCCCTTGATTACTAAGCGGACCTTATATTGATCCACGTTTCTACTTGCGTCATGCTTTGTCTTGAAAATCCACTTGCATTTGATGGCCGCCCTGCCCTTCGGTAGTTCCGTCAACGTCCAGGTTTTGTTGCGGATCAGCGCGTCGTATTCCTTTTTCCAACGTTTGGAGTCGTCTCGCGACAATGCTCTCTGGTGCGTCACCGGATCATCCTCGCTCCTTCTGGCCATGGCTTGACTAGTGGATTCCGCAATACCGCTGAATTGACCCTGGTTGTCAGTACTTGTGGTTGGCTCGCCATCATCTGAGTGGTTTTCACCGAATGGATTCTGTGGGGGATTGATATGCGGCAGACCTTTGCTCGGTATATGAAAATGGTTATACTTGCCGGGTAGTTTGTGCTCCCGACCGCTGCGCCTCAACACCCGTGAACCAGGTGGATATGAAGATTGTCGCGGTGGGAGCACAGGAGTTACTTCAATCGCAGAATCAATGCTAGTAGCTTCGCTGGTATCTTCCCTTGCATCAGTGGTCGCATAGTCCGTGAAAAATTCGCCCTCATCTTCAGACATTTCAACTTGAGGTGGCTGGTCTTCAACTTCGGGTGACAGTGAAACGACGTCCTCGAAATTCAGCTGGATCAGCTTACGACTTCGTTTGATTTCTTTGCACTGCTTGAACCGCACTCGGTCCTGATTTATTGATAAAATTCACCTCCCGACTCTTGAAAATGTACCTTGACTTTGGATCGTACAGCCTGTACCCTTTCGTGTCTTCGTCGAAACCAGTCAGCACACATTCATGAGATTTAGCGTCCCACTTCCTTCGCTTCTGCTTCGGGATGTACACCATGGCTTTAGTTCCGAACACTCGGACATGGGAAAGATTTGGCTTCTTTCCGCACCAGGCTTTTTCTGGAGTGATATCGTGACCATGAGTTGGCGAACGGTTTAATAAATAGACAGCCGTCGAAACAGCTTCCGCCCAGAACGATTTTGGTAGTCCTGCTTCGAACAACATGCAGCGAGCATGCTCTAAGATAGATCACTTGGCTCGCTCTGCCATGCCATTCTGCTCCGGAGTGGAGTCGTTCGTTGTCTGATGCCGTATGCCATGCTGCTTCAAATAACCCTCGAAACCGTGGTTGACGTATTTCTTTCCGTTATCGGTCCTCAGTACCTTGAGTTTCAAGCCAGATTGTCGTTCCGCCATTACATGAAAATCCTTGAATGCTTTCAAGACTTCTGACTCCGATTTTGTTTTCAGAAAATACACCCATATGTGTCGGGATTGGTCATCTACCAGTAAGAGAAAATACCGACTTCCTCCAAGCGAACTCACCTACTCTTTTAAGTGACTTTTTTTTTTTAACTTCGAGAATCTTCCAACAGAACGTTCTCGCGGGGGCCAATAACCTATTGAGAGTGTGGAATGAGAACGTCTAGTTCGGATGACAGTTGGAAGTATAATAAAATTTATTGATTGCTCTCTTAATAATAGATTGTTATGTTGAACACAGCTGGGTCGCAGCTTACTTATCTCCAATTAAAACATCTCCCCACAGTTTTGAATAATGAGTATATTGATAGCTGGAAGGAATTTCAATAACATATATTATTTTGTAGAAAAACAACTGTCAAACTTACTATTGATTTATTGACTTTGATGGTTCATTTATCCATTCGTTCATTTATTACGATTAAAACCGGCTCCATTCTAAGCTTTTCGAAGGAGTTTTTTCTTGTTTTGCGGTTGTTGTATTTCATTTTCTCTTAATGTATCTTGATTACTTTATATTTAGAGAGAATTTGACGTTAGCTTAAACCCAATGTTTATACCATCTCTTCCTTTGTTCTCCTGTGATATTCTCTTGTTACAAACGCTTGAACTGAACCATACTATCGATTCCCACGTTTTGCCTAGCGCAATTAAGATATACATTCCTATTTTATTTTACATTACCTTATTCGGAAGAATAAGATTAGAACAAAATATACATACAAGCTTTTCTGCCAGGTGTGGTGCGAGAAAAATTTACACAACTTATCTCTTCTAGTTTTTTTCTACAATAAGGATATCATGAAACATGAACTAAAAAGTGCAATTTTGGGCGAACGTGCGTGTGTTTATGAGAGGGGAACAGAGAAAGAGACAGACGCAGACTGTAATTATGAAATTATCAAATAAATAACTGCTTCCCATTGCTTTGCTGATATTATAGATATGCTGGACGATAAACGCTTGGGAGGCAGGCTAATTCTTACGAGTATTGATGATACAATAGGCAAGCAATAAAAACTTAAACAATAAATCAAATGAATAGCAATGTGTAAGCACGGTATTTGAATTCCGTTTTGTCATATGATAAAGTTGATAATGATGGTAGTACATTTATGGTTTTCGTTATAGTGGCGTTTTATTCCTTTAACTAGGTGTGTTTATCCCATTCAATGTTTCACTAGTAATTAGGTTTAATAAGGTGTATATCACTGATCTTTTTTGCTGTTTTTGCATCCTCTTTATTATCGCTTTGTTGCCTTCCCATTATCTGTCATACTAGTTTTTAGCAGCACTCAGTTTAGTCTTACCAGATTACCATATCTGCCTGAACTTGCCAGACACTTTTTTTTGCTTTTTCTGTATCGTCTATGGCCGTTGGCTAGTTGCCCTCCGAGTGGAGGAGTCTAGGTGTGTTTGTTTTTTTTTCTTCTTCTCTTCCGCATTTTGATAAAAACCTGGCCTATCGTAAAATGACCAACATTTTGTCAATGTTGTTTCTGCTCTATTTAGAATTTCTACTAGTACAATAATTTAGATGTGTGTTTGTTGCATGTGTGAGTCTGTGGGTACCTAAGTGCCTAAAAACACTAACCACACAAGAAGAGATATATGCATTTACAGTGTCGCCAGTACTCTCGTAAAGCCCAGGCAAGCGGATAGGATTGTTTGACCAACTCCGTACACCATGGCCAAAATAGGCGACATCGGCAGATTCGAGGCTCTATGTACAAAGGCTATGGTGGCACTGCTAACAGTACCACCGGTAACCGGTGAAACTACACCCATTACCAGAATAAAAATTGAGAAAAATCGCCCGAACTTGTGCTTACGCAACGTTATGAATGCAATCACCGCTGCACCAGTATGAATGATAATCGACGAAAACAAAGCCCACAGAAAGACGTGGTACCACATATCCACGAACTTAGTCAACGTACTAGTACCCACACCTCGCAGACCGATCACATTAGCTATCGTGTCCAATTCCGATATACTTTCGGAATACATGGCTTTCGCCAAAAACCTGGCTAGGTTTTACTATGCTATCTTCTTAACTAGTAATAATTCTAATATTGTAGCAGTAATCTCGATTCGCACAGAATATTTCTGACTTGCCTTAGTACTTGCTCTCTAGCAGCAATCCCGTGATACCAATCCGTCTGGTCTATACAGAATTTTATAATTCAATGCGTGCTGCTGCTTGTGCTGCGAAAATATTTGCGACAACAGTCGTAACAATTCCGTGCTGAATTTCCTCTCGATTAATGCAGACTTTTTCGTCTGTAGTGACAATGATGGCAAAATAGACTTCCAAGGAACCGCAGATTTTCGATGACGACAGCAGTTACTGGCGGATAACTTAATCAGATATACTGCTAGCAATGATGAAGGTGGTGGCCGCAACAGGTAGTGCGAATAGAACGCACCACTGTGCATCATTGTGTGATTCTGAAACAAAGGAAAAGCGATCATTATATGACATAGTTAGGAAAATATATTAAAACAAATGAGTTGAATTATTATAAGCATCTTTAACCTTTTAACCTGCAACTGAAAGCAGTTTTCCTTTTATCGTTATTGTTGGCTGTTTCGATTTTATGTAGTCTCCCAACAAACAACTTCGTTGATTTATAGCTTGTTTAGTTGCTATTAGGCATATTTATTTGTATCTAAAATATGGAAACGGGATGCGAGTGGACAACTAGTCGGGTGTATCTCAAGGAAACAACCTTGGACCTCTGCTTTTTACTATTTTATCATTCCAGCAGGCGGTAAACTTATCTATGCAGATAATTTAAAACTCTATAGCAGACTGTAGATTAGGGTGGGGAAAAGTGATTGATTTTCCAGAACCAGTTTTTTTCGGTTCTATTTGGGGCCCCAAACAATCCTACATTACCGGAGCTCGAATGGTTTTGTCTCCGCTTGGCGCATTGCATTTTAAATTTGTATGGGAAAACCCACTTTTTTACATTTCCTTTTCGGGAGAGCTCAGCGATGCATTATTAATGCACTACACTACGTAAAAATATAGTATTCTAGATGCTTAACAACTTTGCCGAAGACACTAAAGAGCTAGGATGTCCTGAAAAAATGTTATAGCCGTTCAAAGTTGAGTACATCGAATTAAATGCTGAAAATCTTGTTTCTTGCCAACACTACCAATGTCCGGTACATCAGTAGGATTCCCATCAGAAGTAACCTGTTGTAAAGGGTTTATATACTCAGCTGGATCGAGCAAACAAATTTAGGTTAATTTTCTGGGCGTAGGCAGGATCTAAAACGTGTTTTAGAGATTACTTCTGAAGGAAATCTGCCTATCGTCGGTACATTGACAGTGTTGACAAAAAAATAATTTTCAGCGTTTGATTCGACATACTTAACTTTGAACATCTTAGCTCTTTGGTGTCTTTCGCAAAGTTGCTAAGCATCGAAAAACATACATTTTGAAGTTGTAAAACGTATGGTTTAAGCCTTTCTAAACTCTCTCAAGTGCAAAATGCAAAAAAGTGGATTTTCCCCTGCAAATTTCCATGCAAATTTTAAATGCATTGCGCCAAGCGGAGCCAAAACCAATCGACTTCCGATAAATTTAGGATTATTTGGGGCCCCAAATGGAACCAAAAAAACGTGGTTCTGGCTTTGTGTTATCAAGTTTCATTTTTTTCCACATAACGATTCCCCACCTCTACTGTAGATATATATAATATGGAGTTCCTTACTGACATTTGATTCAAACGTATTGAACCAGTACAGACCAAATTTCTTCGTAATGCTTAAGGATCACTCCCATGGCGTAGTTTTGACTAATTGCCACCTTATGCCAATCGATGCTAATTACTTGGTATTGACACACTGGCAAAGAGTGTTCAGAGCCGTATTATTTGTAGAAAAATTACTAATTGATGAAACAGACGCTTCAAACACATCCTGCGCTTTTCATTTCAACGTACTAAATATGGTCAATACGAACCCATCAGAGAGGTGTGGCATTTTTAATAATGTGTTTGAAGTGTTTGACTTTGATGAATCAAGCGTGATTTTTAAAAATAGACTTAGTTATAATGTGTTAGTCCTAAGTTCAAAACTTACTAAAGTGTGTATGGAATCGAATTGCAGCACAAAAAAAAATTTGGTAAATGTCACTAATCCAACCAATCGCCTTCTAACTTCCAGGTAGTAAAATAAAACATGTTATTTAGGTTTTTTACTGTTCGTTTTATTCAATTTCATCCACGAATGAATAATGCACTAACTTTCCTCTTGACACTGCTCATGAGGTCTTGCACAATTTTGGACCCACTGTTTTTGTGAGGTAATTCATTTTCTCCTCGTATCCTCCTCCGATTATGATGTGCCTGCTCCATGATGGCCCAGTCCTTCTCAATTGGCCGCACTTCAGGTGCGTTCGGGGGATTGAGATGCTTCGGTACGAAATTGACTTCCTTAGTATCGTACCACTCCAGAACATCTTTCGAGTAAGTGGCCGTTCAATAATTACGTAAGCACATTTTTTCACTTTCTTGTCCAAACCTTCAAGACACCCAATTACTTCAGTTGTCTCTTCTGCATCAATACCCTTGCATTAATCCACTCCTCGTCTGAGCTCCAGTTTCCTCATCCTGAAGAAGCAAGTACAATACTTCGTTTTCTCTTCTGCCCTTAATTCGAGTTAACTGTCCTTCCGTAATTTTCACTGTCCAGTCTTTAATGCACATAATTATCTGAGCAGCTGCATTAACAATATTTTTCTTACGTAAGATAACCAATCCACCCCCTCCCCCCACCTTGTAAGACAACCTACCCCCCCCCCCCACACCCCCATTTGCTTACGTAATTATTGAACGGCCCCTAGTGACACGAGGCTGAATCCGGCCTGAAAGTTGCAGGCCCATTTTGTGACTTCAGAAGTGGAAGTAAACGCTTTTGGAGGTATTCCTTCAAGTATTGCCATCAATGGGCAGGTATTGACCGTTCAGGTTGTCACGAATGGGGTACTCCGCTTTCCACACGAGCAAATTGCTTACCAAACCATGTCCTTTTTAGGCAAACTTTGACACCTTTTGCTTTCTAACGTTCTCAGGAACTTCGAATTTATGATAAGTGGTGAAGTACTGGAGCCCAGGAAGTCTGCTTTTAGATATGTCTCGTCATCCATAACGAGGCAATGTGATTTTGTCAACATCAGGATGTAGAGCGCACGTGTTTTTGCCACCGTATTCTGTCTTCTGAACTTTGTACGTGTGTAATCCTTCACGTTTTTTCACATCTTGAACGAAAGTTTTACTCAAATGCAATTTTTCAACCACATCTCCACATCTCTAACTGAACTGTTCGGATTCCTCTTAAAAGCTGGAATTACCCACTTGTGATCCTTTGCACTATTCGGAGATCCATTTTGGCCACTTTTTTTCTTTCCGGTCGATGGTCAAACTGGCTCGTTTCACCGATTTAAAACGCGAGTTACCGTAGATTGACCCCTTCCCAGTTTCCTGTTGATTGAACGATGAGAAAGATTCGGATTATTGAAGCATGTACGCAAAATTTCTTCACGCCTATTCTGTTCTTTCGACTTCATCTTCGCAACGATTGCACTAGCAGCTAAGTGCAACTTACACAGTGTCAACAATACACATTGAACAAATTTCACCCAAATGTTCAATAGATATTACCCAATGAGTAAAAAGTTACAGCCATTTGAAAATGATGCAATTTGATTCTGTACACTGCCCTCAAATAAACTATTTCAAACTAGATTCCGTACACCCTCTAGAAGACATTAGGGAACATTCATCAACGACGAGAGACGAGGGGGGGGGGTTGCAGTTTTGTGACGAAATGTGACGAGGAGGAGGGGGGGGGAAGCCAAGCTACGTAGCAAATATGAAACTAAGAATAAAATTAATTTTTTTCTTATTGTTTTTTTTTTCACTGTTTTGGCTGTTAGAGTCATTTTTATTACTTTCTTGTCTTTGAACTATTCACATATTATTCACAAATTATGCACATTAGCATAAAATTTTACACGGGTTTGTCATTAAATTGACAAATGAAAAAACGGCTTTTACGTTAAAAATACTTAACAGATGAAATTTGGCTGCGGAGTTTTCTGTTTCAACTCAACGTATCGTTCCAGCATATATAAGTGGTGTAATACTCGTATTTTTACAATGACAAAACCATTTAAAATGCTTCTCTCGACTTCATGTATATGGCATATTAGCCCATTTTTCAATTATGGGCAGTGTATAACAATGGACAATAAGATTTATGTTGAATTTGGTTTAACTCACTTGAGAAAAAAAGGGGCGTCGATGTTTACCGCACATTTTGGGAAAAACTGTCACACATACTTTGAATTGCCGGAAACGGAAGCGCTCGACCTATGCGGTTCGTTTTTTCGATTGCTCCGCACCGATTAATTAAGTTCTTGATTGCTGTACAGCGCAATGCCAGCAAAGTGTGAAAAATGCCATAAACGCATATCATGTTTTAAATAAGTGCAAAGGGTGGAGAAAAAGGTTCTACGAAATTAGGCAGTTTCGTAGTACCAGTGAAAGTGATGCCAATGCTAAAATCCTCCTTTTTTCGGTGGCGGAGCGTTTTTCGCGAGCGCTCACTATGAGTTTGTATGAGTGAGCGCAAAGTGAACTTAGGTAGCAAGAAGAGCGCGTGTGCTGCAAGATTGTATTTCACCCATGCCACGTTTCTCGCACTAACACCATCGTTCAGAGAAGATACGCTCCTAAAGATAAGTACTAGTATTGGGGATATTTTTCTTGTAATTTTTTTTTCTGATGGGGTCCTTAAGTTTTAAACGGTTTTCTGATTTTTATCAGCTGGAAGATGAGCTGCAATTTTCTGAGCAAAACGTGATTTTCAAAAAATGTTGATCATTTTCCTTTGTTTTTTAAATGAAGAATAAAAATCTGCTCGAAATGCCTTAAATGACAGTTCTCTCATATATCGTACATGGGCGAAACGTCATCTAAGACCTTTCGAGCAATTTTTTTATTCTTCATTTAAAAATTGAAGAAAAACGATAAACGTTTTTAAGAAATCACGTTTTGCTCAAAAAAAGGCGGCTTTTTCAAAAGATATATAAAAACCGGTATAGCTTTAGGACCCAATTGAATGGTAGAATGGATAGGTCGAGGAAGAGAAGCTTTGTTCTCTTTGCCTTTGATCGGGTCTCTTTCCCCCGAAGCTTGGGCGGAGGGTGATGCGGCGCGAATAGCGTCGAAAGAAGATTTTTCCTTCAAGTGAAGATCAAAGACGATGTTCGTGCTACATCCTTTCCATCGAACAGCTCGGCCTTAGGCCTCTGCCATGCTGAATGCCAACGCGGGCGATCGGGCGAGATTCTTGCCGTAGGTAAATAAACAGCTGTAAGTAGAGCTGTTCATTAACCTACGGCAGAAATCTCGCCCGATTGCTCGCGTTGGCGTTTAGCCTGGCAGAGACCTTAGGCCTCTGCCATGGTGAACGCGAACGCGTGCGATTCGGCTTGAAACTTGCCGTAGGTAAATGAACAGCCGTGAAGAGGGCTGTTTTTTTACCTACGGCAAGCTTCTCGCCCCATCGCTCGCGTTCGCGTTCACCATGACGAAGGCCTTAGGCCTTCGTCATGCTGAGTTCGGCACGGCGCGAACTGCGGCGAAACAGTTCGGGATCTGTTTTGACGCGCGTGAGTTTTCATTGCTGATATTATTCCTCACTGTGAGAAAAGACGCAGTTCGCGCCGAAGCATGACGAAGGCCTTACAGTGCGTGCTGAGACTTGAAGGACGCAGACTGGAGAATTGTTGCGAGTCTGCGATTTCTTCGATTTTTATTCGATTCGAACGGCAGCTTCAAACAGGCCGTTTTTTATGTTCTCTCGCGTGCGTGATCGCTTGCATGCAATGTTTAAACATTTGGATTCTTCGGGTGGTGGATAGTTTACGCGCGCGCCGCTTTTAACTTCGCGCGCAACATTGTTCGATTCCGTCACTTATCACGGTGACCCAACCCTTCCTCTACGTGGCAGTCGTGGAGATGCAGAGGTAAACTCGGTCTCCGACAACAACGATTACTACAACTCCTTCCTCACAACATCCTTTCTTACCCTAACAATCGTAAGGACGTGGCCGGTGCCGTTTTTTATTTTTCCTGTGTGGACTGCGACCAGAGACATTTGATCTATTGTTATATTACCCAGGTGTTTTCTGTACTGCGCACTTCATATTATTGGCAGTATCACTATTGAATGATACGCATTTTCATCCGTGCTTGTGTGTGAGAGTTTACTCTTCCGTTTCAAGCTTACTGCTTTACTATACCGAGCCTCTTTCTATCCTACCAATATCGCCAAATTACAATTCCCTGGAGTGAGAATACACCTAACGTTCCTCTCTGGTCAGGTTAATTCCAAGAGGCACTTATTATGTCAAGAGGAAGGAGTCTTATCGAAACCTCGATCCACCTGCCAATATCGCCAATTACAATTCCCTGGAGAGGATAAATGTGATCAGTTTTATTATAAGAAGGACTTATTTTGTCAAGAGGAAGGAGTCTTATCGAAATCTTGTTTCTTCTACCAACACCACGTCACAATCACAATTCCCTGAAGATGCACCTAATTCTTCACCTCTGGTCAGTTTTATTATAAGAGAACTTATATTTTGTCAAGAGAAAGGAGTCTTATCGAAACCTCCACCCAAGACCGCGCCATAGTTACAATCCCCTGAAGAAAACTATTATTCGTTACTTAGACCAGTTTTATTATGAGAGGGACTTATTTCTGTTAGGATGAAAGTCAGCAGGGGTACTATAGACATCAGCTTGAAAGAAAGGTGTGCAGTGAAGAGCCTGAGGCCAGCGACGTTATGGATCTATACAAAGCGGAAGCTACTGAATTGTTGTACATTGAAAATGGTAAACTAATCCCAAGCTGCCATATACTTGGTTCCCTGTGCTTCTTCCCTAGCTCAGATCCATCACGGAGGAGCAACTACGAAATGTGTGGTCGTTAAGCTCAAGCTCAAGCTAACATACTTTGAATTGCCGGAACCGGTCACGTAACGCGACACCAGGGGTCTGACGTTTAATGAGTATCCCGTATCCAAAATCTTAATGCAATATGACGTCATTTGTTCAGTAAACAACTTAAAAACCATGATTATTCTCGACCACAGTGCAGTTTTAACATGAAGATATATTACCGTGTAAATGGTGTTACCAAAATTATCACAATGATGATTGTCATTACTGGCAAATCTTGTCGTTTCTTGCTGTGTCGATGGAACCGTAATGTCAGTGGTACCGCTATAAAATTTGGTAGCGCGACTTTTATATCGGATTTGACGTTTATAGCATAGCCCTGCGCGAACCGACTTTGGCTTACATTTTAGCCTGGATATTAGAAATTAACTTAAAGAGCATTGTACGGGTCCTAGATAATGACAACTAAATGCACTTCTTATGACGGGTTGGTTCCGCAATTTAGATAGTTATATCATGTACGGAAACCCGATACATTTCGTAACGCGACACAATCGCTGAATTTCACTTTTTCAACCTTTGATGGCATACGTTCAGATAAAATCTTGTTGGTCGGAATAGCAACTAAATTTTTAATGCGATTGCCTTGGCATTTTATCAATCAACTTAGAATTCTGTCTTATTCGATATGCATATTGCATTTTTTTAAATTTTTGAGCTATGAGTGCATGAAACTTTGCCAGTTTTTATACTCAGTAGGTATCTTAACTCAAATACAAAACAAAAGATTATCGGGGCGAAGCACCGTGTCCTCTCGCGTATGCGTCGGTGAGAGGGAATAAAGCGGTCGTACATAATGCTTCGGTGTAATCGTGTCTTCGGTCTTGGTGAGCTTTGCTCATCTAAGGATTATCGGTGTATTGTGATTTCCGAGATGTACCAAATCATTATTTCGGAGACTGTACGCCCGTTGGTTCTTTTTGAGCACGTTACGATTCAGAGTAGGTTTCGTTCGTTCGATAAATATTGTAATTATTCAATCGCGACGAAGACAAACCCTGCATGGATGCCAAATCTATTCCTGTTTTGCCGGTTTCCTTTTTTTTTCTTTTTAATAAAGCGGCTGTTTTGGCTATTTCGTCATACCAGTGGTCGGCACGCTCTTGCTTGCTTTCGGAGAAGGCAGTTCAGTTTCGCGCGCGGTAATTTGACTGCGCCCAGTGTTACTATCTTAATACAGCGCTCTATCGGTTATTTGAGCTGGTACCAGTATCTTGCGTAGTTTGCGTTTGGCGTGCTGTTGTTACGTTTTACGAAATCCATTCGATTCTAGGTAAATTTGAATTAAGTTCACGGCAATAAACGCGAAGTTTGGTGTGATACAGACTGTTAACGATTGGTAGGTTGCCGAAGATAACTAGATCGTGGCGCGGTTCTATTTATATCGTCTCCTGGTGGTCGGTTGCCCAGAGACCGAGAAGTAACCATATCGTGCGCGAATTTGTGTAGAAAAGATCGCACCACCAACCTCGATGGATCCAGATCAATTCCTTTCCACTAACACTAATTCCTTCCTTTGATACTTGTGGATGCTGCAGAAGATTCCTCGGTCTCTAGTAGCAACAAGTATTAAACTAACACTCCCGATATCCCTTCCTCTATTGATCTGCATTGGGCGTGGCCAGCTTCGTTATTGACCAGTGAAAAGAAAGATCACCAGGAATTGTACACTGAGAATGGCTTGCTACTTCCAGGCACCATTTTGACGGTTCTTCGTGCAATTTCAGCTGATTCTGGTCAATCGCGGGCAACACACGGGCGATCAAATATGCTATGCTATGCTATGATGGCATACGTTCAGATATTAGCTCTGCCGTAAGTTCTTGGACGAGCCATTGGCATCCCTATACCGAGTAATAGTGAATGACAATGAACTCATGAATGGGCCCAAATTAATTTGTGCCCGCTGTCAGCAGTAAAATAAAGATGTTTGAAAAGAGGCGGTGATATGCTATCTCGTTTACAGATATGTTGATATGTTAGCCCTTGAAGCCACTGTTACCAACTGTACAGATTTATCTGGAAATGTACAGATTTTCTCGGTTTTTTCGGTACAGATTCTGTACCGTACAGATTACAGGTTTCAAGAAAAAGTACAGATAAGTACAGATTTTTTAAATGGTTAGAAAAGATTAGACAAAACTTTTTGACCGATCGCAATGAATGCGATCTTGCAATACACGCACTTAGAATTTACTGCCAAATCTCGGAAATTCGCTGTCGAGAATGGCACCACTCGGTTAAAAAACGGCAGCTGTTACATTTTTTCGTAAATCTCGATTTAACCAAACTGAAATGTTGGCACAAAATATCCGAAATATCGGTAGTGTTGCTGAATTATGGGTTTCATTGTTTTTTGGCTGAATTTTCAGGAGATTGAACCGCAATGGCTCGGTAATAAAAACTGTAATTAAAACTGAGTCAACGCAGTCGCAGTTTTCTCTGAACAATTCACGTTGAAGCTGTTTTTTTTTTCAAAAATATATAAAATAAAACCTTGGTACAGATTTTTCCCGGAAATAGTACAGATGAAAAAGATTATAGTAGCTCCCAGTACAGATGAAAATGTGGCAACACTGCTTGAAGCATGGCGCGATGCCATAGGGGTGTTCTTGGACCTTTGTTTCTTCTGGCGAATTTGGTTTCTTCGGGCGAATTTCTTTTGGCGCAATGTTCTCAAAAACATTTCAGTATTTCGATGGTGTCGCGTTACGCAAAACAATTTCCTGCAAATGCTGTCGCGTTACGAAAATGCGAACTTTGGAAATGTGGGCTAGTGATGGGAAATATCGCCCAAAAAAGACATCGATAACAATCGATAATTTCAGGTTCTTTATCGATATCATCGATAAGTATCGATAATCTGGCGGCTAACGTTTGCGGTAAAAAAATGGACTTTTTTCAGATGGTAATGAAAAAAAAAACTAAGACAGATAATTGAGTTAGATAAATTTCCCATGGAAGGTAATCATGTTAGCTTCCTCGCGAAAAAATATTACGTGCGGCCTTCCGACAGTTAACCGGAACATTCGCCATGGCGGACGAAAACATGCGTGTAGCCATGTTTTTAAGCTCTTTCTTCGTTTTTTTTCTAATTTCATCCTCCGTTTTTGCGACAAAATGGTTGGAATAGATCTTGCGCTTTATTACAAAAGTTCACATCAATGGACAACGTAATCCTAATTCCCTAACAAAAAAAAAAGATCTTGCGCTTCAAGTTTTCCCAGAAATTCTCGATGAGAAGCAGCTAGGGGACACTTGGGGGATTCGCCGACTTCGGTACCACATCGATATTCAGCCGCTCCATCTCCTACAACGATCGCTTCGAGTAGTTGGCCGACGTCAAATCTGGCCAGAACACCGTGTCTTCGCGCTTATGGTATTTCTTCATGAACGACGCAACTTCTGGCAGGCACTTCGTACTTTAAATGTACAGATTTTCTCGGTTTTTTCGGTACAAATTCTGTACCAGTTTTCTCTGAACAATTCACGTTGAAGCTTTTTTTTTTTCAAAAATATATAAAATAAAAACTTGGTACAGATTTTTCCCGGAAATAGTACAGATGAAAAAGATTATAGTAGCTCCCAGTACAGATGAAAATGTGGCAACACTGCTTGAAGCATGGCGCGATGCCATAGGGGTGTTCTTGGACCTTTGTTTCTTCTGGCGAATTTGGTTTCTTCGGGCGAATTTCTTTTGGCGCAATGTTCTCAAAAACATTTCAGTATTTCGATGGTGTCGCGTTACGCAAAACAATTTCCTGCAAATGCTGTCGCGTTACGAAAATGCGAACTTTGGAAATGTGGGCTAGTGATGGGAAATATCGCCCAAAAAAGACATCGATAACAATCGATAATTTCGGTTCTTTATCGATATTATCGATAAGTATCGATAATTTCCCCGTTCACGGCCAGCCCGGAGCGAAAGAAGAGCAACTTTGACATCTCTTTCTCGCTGATTGTCAGCCACAGCCGCACCTTCTTGGGGAGCTTGGTCTGTGAAATAAACTTAAGCTCGGTACTCACTTCCTTCGTGGGGGAGGTAAAATACGAAGAGCCCTGCTAGTCGTTGCCATCCAGGGTGAGATAGGTCTAGTCGTCCATCACCACTGTCACGTCGCGATTCGCCGGAAAATCTACTTGACCATCTTGTTCAACCGCTGTCGCTGCGTCATTGCCTGCAGCTCCGAGACCAGTGGACAGGACTGCCGCTTCCTGACATGTATGTCCATGTTCTCTTTTACTTTTCACTGTTTTAGCGCATGCACCAACCTCCCGGCCAAGTGCACGCAGTGATTTAGCCACTTTTCCCTCGGTTTTCCTCTTCAGCATCCTTTGAAGCTTCTTGTCGCTCGGGGTCGTTGGCCGTCCGGAGCCGGGCTTCCTTTCGATGCTCTGATCGTTGTCCAATAGTGTCAAGATGTTGTAGATGTCAGAACGGGCATACCCAGTGTCCATAAAGTGCCGCACGATGTCCGTTTTTGACGCGGCGGGGTACCGTTCTTTGAACGCGCACACTTCTGAACGGAGTAGCTTCACTTTTTTCGCTATAAAAGTTAGAGTTTGACTGATAAAGCTGTCAATTTTTTTTTTGCTAAGTCATAGATTACTATGATTGATGATGCATGAGTAGTTTCGTCAGTGCGATTAAAGGTAAACCCATGAAAAATTGGCAATTTTGGTCTATTTTTTCACCGAAAACGTTATTCGACAAATGCAATTTTGCTATGTAAATCTGTTAAAAACAGAGTCAGTGATTGCCCAAACAGAATGGATACGTTTGCGTTGCGTTGACGTTAAATTGACAGTAAATGTATGGCCTTGAATGACAAATCTTACGATACTGCGAATGAAAATTCGAACAACCGGACGAGTTAAACAGTTTGTTTTGGAAAGTCTTCGGGTTTTACACCGGAGTGCTTTCTACGGAGTAGTTTCAAGCCGAAGTTTGTTTTGAAGGTTGTATAATAAGGGAAATAATTGAAGCAGGCAAAATTCTGTCAATTTTTAAATGGCCAAAACTTTACGAAAAATGAATCAATTTTGACAAAGCAGGTTTCATTTTACTGGAAAACTGTCCTAGTTTCCTAGTACTACTTGAGAACTGGACGTGACCAAGGGTCACTGGAAATGTTTCAGATGTGTGCGAAGTGTGTGCCAAAGTGTACATTTTTGCAACGCGTAAAACTTTTTCTGACATTCTGTTTCACTTAGGTTCATATATTGTCAGTAAATCAGAATTTATTTCGAGTTCATTGGTAGCCAAAGATTGAAAATTCGCCAAGGAATCATCGAGGTATGAATTTATTAAGTATGGGTGTTGATTTTGGCGGTTTTTTCCCTGTTGGGTACTAATTTTCTTTGAGCTTGCAGCACTCTAGCAGAATTCAATCGAACATTGTGGGTGTGTAGGTCTTATTAAACCAAGCAACTTTGCAAACTTGCGTTTGAAAATCTATCTGGATTAACATTTAAAAAGGTCAGATTATTTTCACGCGGATTTTCTCTAAAGCCCTATTTAGAGTTCCAATCGAAGTGAAAATCTCATAAAAAATGTTCATTTTTTCACGCCCGTGAAAAATGCAACCTGCAAAATTCCACTTCGCTTGGAACTGTAAACAAATTCGATCCAGCGAAATCGAAGGTTGTGGATCTTATCTTTTTCACTTGGGTTTACCCCGCGTAAGAAAACCTAACTGTATTTGAACCTTTTTCTTATGAATCAAAATATCTTAGTTAAAATTATCTGAACTTTCCTTTAAAAATATAAAAAATAAGTTTAAGATCCTACTCTGAAAAAAATATAATTTTAAAAACAAAAAATGATTTTAGATAATATCGGTGATCTCAGATTTTTTTAAATGAAGTATTTTAGATAGACAATTTAGTTGCATAAAACGTTCTATGCGTTGCAAAAATGTACACTTTGACACACACTTTTGAAATCCGAAACATTTTCGGTGTAGGTTGGTCACGCCAAGTTCTCAAGTAATATTGTGGCGCCAGCACTAAATTAAAGTTCGGAAGTCGAACTTTCGACTTCCGAACTTTCTTCCGACTTTACAAACACATAAAGCAACTGCGTGTTTACACATGAACTGCGGGAATGATTTTAATGTATTTGTTTTTGTAAGCCGGACTGACAGCGCAGTGGCGGCTGAGATGGTTGCAGTGTTGCGAGAACAACAAAAATAAGCATCGGAAGTGAGCCTGACTGCCAGTTTATCAGCGACGTTTTGATAATTTTTATTTAAATGCACAATACTAGGAAACTAGGATAGTTTTCCAGTGAAATGAAACTGGTCATCAAAATTGATTCATTTTTCGTAAAGTTCTGGCCACTTAAAATTTGAGAGAGTTTTATCTATCTCAATTATTTTGTCTACCCCCTGTATAAATCAGAACTCTTTTTTTGACGCAACAATTTTGTTGATTTGGATTTTTAGTGGAACTAAAAATTGTTTGTTGGGTAACAGATACTTTAAACTTAAACAGTTCCAAGTTAAACTAAACAATTACCAGAAAATTACCAATACACTGCCGCTATGCATGTCCATCATATTATAAGAGTTGGCAAGCCAGAGAAAATGCATTTTATTACAATTTGGTATCATTGCTTTTTATGAGATGGTGCAAAAAGTTGGGATATAATTAAAGTTCTCCAGTATTAATTTGTCGAATTCATCTGTTCTTAGGAAACTAAAACTATAAATACCTTTTTAGTTACCATTTTTTCTCAGAAACTCAGTGACACCCGGGGCGAACCTTTACACAACCTCCAACAATGCTAAATCTTGTCGAATAGCAGCACCCAACAAATACCTAGCGGCAAAAGCAACTCCTGGGGTAGGGTAGGTGAGGTCTCCTTCTTTTGGGTCTCCTCCAGTAGCAAGCCGCACTGACTTGTGCTCACTCTTATAATATCGATAATTATCGCTAGCGTCAAAAAATTAACGATAATATCGATGTCCAGCATCTATCGATATTATCGATAAGTATCGATAAGTTTCCCATCACTAAATGTGGGCATCCTGATCAGTTTTTAGTCATACATTACTTGGCAGAGTTACCAATTAGTTAAGCTTAGTAATTACTTGGCTAATACCAATCAGTTAAGCTATTTGGGGTTAAAATAGTCGATTACACTGTTTAATACTACCTTTGAATTTATAATACAATATTTTTAGTCATATTTTCCTTGGCAGAGTGGTTGTTTAGGCTAATACCAATAAGTTAAGCTATTTGAGGTTAAAATAGTCAAATACACTGTTTGATACTACCTTTGAAATTATAATACAATCGCGTTTCCATAATTCATTTTAATTCCAAAGCAGAAAAGACATTTTTACATATTTAAAGTTATCTGAAAACCATTCTAGCAATTCCCCATGGGGTTTAATTGGCATTGAACATAACTCCATTGAAATGCAAACTCCTTACTTCTGGGGAGAGATAATTTGTTGCAGATGCCTAAAAAGCTCAAAAACTCGTTGTCGGTAACTTAATAAAAATAGCACAGAAAAATTTCGTAACGCGACACAACTTTGACCCTATTGTAACTTTGAGTGGAATGCACCAATTTCACATACCAATATATGCTAAAAAAGATTTAATCCAGTACTAAAAATACTGGATACTACTTTTCTACGATGTGTAACATTAGCACCATACGAAAAAAAAACTATTTTCGTAACGCGGCACCATAGTAATGCGACTGTTTTTCAATGATCTGCCAATTAAAATTACTGAATGACAGTGATAACTGCGTTAGGCCATAAATACGTCTATAAAAAACCTTTACTTTCAGAAGTATCACATGTCCATGGCTTCAAAATAAATTATATTAAGCATATGTTTTTAAATAGTGTCAAAACTATGGTTTTATTAATCTTTTTTTTTGTGTTTATAATTCCGAAGATTTCGGAACTCTATGAATATTACGTTTCTTGAGAGCTTGTTCCAGGTCCTGGTTGAACACTTTGTGCAAAGTCCATTTCGGAACATGAGATGGCCGACCATGTAACAAACAAATCGGTAGGATTTTTATCAAATTTCTTCTTTTTCAGTAGACCAATCTTAGTTGAACGTGTGCGACCGGATCCGAGCAGATTTCTCGAGATCGTCTTTAGCCGGAATCATCAAGGATCATATGAATCATCTCAAGCAGCTTTGTTTGTATTCGGATGATGAGTCTGCAAGTTGACTTAATTCAATATAACGATGATCTAACTCAGGGATATCAAGCTTCTCTTTCATGCCTAACTGTCCACTGCGTCACATGGTGAGTTCAGGCCTGATTTTTCGCATATGTTGCCTCTTGAAATTCTACATCTAATCGCGTATGGTACCGCTTCGTCGGAGAAACTTGTAGAATTCCGCAAAGCAAAATATAAGTGCTACATTCCATTATCGGAGATTGACCTTTTGTCTATCGTTCCTAAGTAGGGATTCGACCATACGAGGACTGACTTGTTGAGACCAGCATCGTACCACACCACAATACCAGTTATAAGGATGTGCTCATGGGACTCCGGAGAACAGCTTTTTAGCTTTTTAAAGATACCTGCTTTCAACGTAAGCTCAGAAGCGGGAGACACTGAAATTTCTGCTTATAATTACTCCACAAATTTGCAAATGCTAATTGTTGAAGTGATGTTCGATTCACATTTTATAGAATCAATTGGCATGTTTGATATGTGTTGTGTATATAAATTTACCATATGGTAATATACTCAGCTACTGTTATTAATGCAGGCAGCGTTGAAGTTTGCGTTGGAGATTAGGTCTAATAAACTCGGGATGCTTAACTGATTAAGTGAGTATTTGATTAGATTGGGAATTAAAAAGTGTTACGCCTCGATAATTATTACAGTTAAGAAGTCAACAATCAACCGCAATAATGCATAGACAAAGTTGTAGAATTACATTTTTGGCTTTTGTTACATATGCACACGGTGAAACGGTGTAAAAACCCTAATAGGTAATAATATTGATAGGAACTTTCTAGATCAATCAAGAGTTACTGTAAGCAAATCGTATCAAGTAAGTCTGTTGTGTTCATCATGCATATTGTTCTAGTACATCTATCGAGTTTCAAATTATCCCTGATGTAAAGACTCGAGGCCACCAAGAGCGCAAAACTCCCATTCAGCATTCATTTACGCCCCGCAGCGTCACACGATGGGCCATGTAGTTCCATTCATGTACCGTTAGCTTGGTAATATGTAGAAAAACAATTGAAACTGAATTGAAAAAAAAAAACAACTGATCGTAAACTTAACGCTCGATCCAGTTGCCAAGCTATGATTATGGTGTGATTGATTTATAATGCTAATAATAAACAGACAGCTGTCGGTTTCTCATGCTTCTGCTTGTTTGACCACAGGTTGACGGAAACATCGTAATGCTTTAACCTTACATTTTTTACCTGAACTAATTGATTAAATGCATTACGGTATTATGTGTAGTATGTACTTTTGAACAAACGTTTCTAGCGTAAGCCAGCGAAAAAAAAATTAAGTAGGTAAGTTTTTTTTGCTGACACGGCTAAACGAAATCATCACAAAGGTATCGGCTATATTATCGTCAGGTTTTACCTATTATTGTCCGGGGGGTTAATGAATTCATAGAGAACTAATATTTTGCAGAGAGGTACTCTGCATTAAGAAGAACCATCATGCAAGAAATTAACGATCTTGGACTTCATTTACCCCCCTGACGATAATAGAGCCGATACCCTAATTATTTTTTTGCCCTTATGCTCTCATGTTGGTTCACGCTAGGTTTATTGTCCCGTATACTAACTTCGATCTAGTTCTACTAGTGTTACATTCAGCATTTCAATAGTTTTACTAATTTTTAACACTTCGAATGATAATATTGAAATTAAAACTTATGATCTGCTTTTCCCGCAACGCGAAAAATATTTTTACTACAATCAATAAGCTATCTAGGCAATACACATAGTCACATATCAGACCACGACAAAAAAAAACAGTTTATGACACTGAAGTGTTTCTCTAAACCTTATCATACAAATCGCACCCCGATTACGAGGTAACTTCCCTTATCAGAAGAGAATGAATCATTCATTGTTCGTCAGCTGCGCTCCGTTTCAACTACTGTCGTGTTTTGTGCGAGTCTTGAAGCTTTAACTTTTGCTTTTCTTTGAAAGTTATGAAAATTCTGATTATTGCATATTCGCAATTTTTTTTTAATTTGAATATGTTTACTGGATTATAATTTTGGCTTCACTGCTGAATCGCTGCAAAAGTTTGTTTCTATTTTAATCGATTAAGATAGAGGAGGACCCACACGACAAGAGAAAAATAACACAGAACGGGACATTCCTCTCGACTGCTTCTATTCGATCGATTATTTATTTAGCACAGTACAATGAATGTACAACTGGTGCAAGGAGCAACTGAATGTCAACAAAAATTATCACTGTACTTTCACAGCGGCTGCATGTCCACTGTACTTGTAGTAAATGATTATAACATCTGCAGCTTTGTATATATAATTGCTGTGAACAGTATCAAATCCATACCTTTCTATCAGTTTCCGCCGCTAAGCTTTGGCGATGACCTTTAATCTGCGTTGTATAGTGTACATTTAGGAAACACTAAGCAGAGTTTCTATTATGACGATGTTATCTGCAGACTAAACTAGGCGCAGTTTCCAACAGCTCTTTTTCCACACTGCGCCCATCCTTACATACCACTTATCAGTAATTATGAACACAACAGCCTTGAAAAATCAGATCTGTTTGTATAACTATTCAGAGTAAATTCACTTTCATTGCATCATTTATTCTTTTTCATATTGTTACATTTGTACACAAAATGCAATAAACAATAACCGTACACACGTAGTTTTTTCTCCTATCCAACGACAACACTTGATTGCTTTTCAAACAATTACAACATAAATCTTCTCTTCAATATTTGGTACTTCCAAAATGGTGCGCTGCGAATCAAGCAAAACATTTCACTACAGAGGATAATCACAGTTCATAACTACATGCAGATCGATTTGTTTTAGTATACAATCGAGTCACTTTGTTCATAATATTTCAACCTGCGATGCGAACAATCGAAAAAGGCGACCTGGCGACACCATTAGACGAAGGCGATCCGTGCTCACCAAAATCCTCTGGATCTGCGCCTCTTGTCTTGCGTTTCCTATCAGGCGATTGACGATTCGTTTTTTTGTTTGGTACTTTGACAGCAAAGACGGTGTTGAGATTGTCAAGCAATTCCGACACAAGCACTGTTGTGTGAAAATGAGAAGGTGAGGAGTGCCATCACCGTCACGAGCACTGTTTAAAATATTCATCATATTGAATAAATATTGTGTCGTTTAAATTGAACATTTCCGGAATACTTCGTGGTACGGGCGAATCTAACAAATTGTAATCAAATAGAGATGCTACCGAAAACGTAGAAGGAAACTTCTATCCTCCTTTAAACCTCGAGAAAGTATTGTATCTCTTTTCTAACTATTAATAAATTCGATATCTGTTAAAAGCGAAATCTTAAAAGCGCTTACATCATGACCAGCTAGCTGGCATCTCTATCTTATTTGCTTTGTTTCATCGCAGCTAACATCGCAGTGGATCCGCGATTTGCGGGCCCCATTGACAGATGCTATGTTATGCGTATGAAAAGTAGCGGTGATATGCTTTCTCGTTTACACATACGCTGAGATGTTAGTCCTCGAAACATGGCGGGATGCCAGCTAGCTGATCATGACCACATAAATAGGCGGAATCGAAGTTGTCAACAAAAAAACATCGAAGGCAAAAGGCGTATTCCGATATAATAACGTTAACTGCCGTGAAGCGCATTTCAGTCCCATTTGCATTTTCGTAGACTTTGAGTTCTGACCACTAGCGGATAGAATCGACTATGCGAGAAAAATAAAACGATTGTATAACAAATCCTCGAAAACCATTCCCCAGAAAATAAAACGCCGAAGCTTTTTCCCCAGAAAACAAAATCCCAGAATGTACCAATCACCAGAAAACTGCTACCCAGAAAGTACTAATCCCCAGAAAGTTATTAGCCGGAATAAACCAATGCCCAGAAAACTATTTCCCAGAAAATACCGTTTTCCAGAAAACTGTTATCCTGAAACGAAGAAATATGCATTCTTATTTTTTTAACATGCAAAAGCTGTTAAAACTGAGTTTTTGTATATCTGAAATGTATACATATGTGCTTAATCATAGAAAACTGAAAATCGAGCTGAAAGCCTGAAAAGTTTTGTGTTTTGCGATTTTATCATTTGAATCAACTTATTATCAACTAATACCTACATTTGTTCTTTCATGGAGTAAATAAGTAAGCGCTTGACACCAGGCCTTAGTCATAAAATCAGAGAACTTTCAGTAATCATTTTTGACTGAAGGAACATCACAAGTCAACCACAAAAACACAGTAGCAAATTGATTTTTGAGGGTCCTTGACCAGAAATCTAAAATACCCCTTCTTATCTTAATTCGGTAAATCTAGTTTATATGGAGGGCAGCCCCCTGCAGTAATTACCTCTGTATAGGTTCGTTCGTTTTCCTGGGTTGATGCAACATCCACTAGTATATATTGAACGAGCGAAAGGGAATCCGGTTACAATCCCGGAGTTTGTTGAGTATACGTTTGCATTGGCGTGCACACCGGAAACTGTAGTGCCTTTGTAATCATGGCAACATGAATCCTTTCCTTCGAGAAGTCAACAAGAGATATCGGAAGAGTTTTCTTTTCTGTTTAACAGTCATACTAGCCATGGAAGTCTTCCATCGAGAGATATGGTTGGACAGGCTGGTAGAGCATGGTATTAAATTGCTGTGTCGATATTCTCTTCTTGAACCTTGAAAATCGAAGACTGGGGCACGCAAACTCTCAACAGCTTGTACCGAATCCGCAGCAGGTCTCCAAGGTTTAGAGTCTCTAGTCGATAGATCAATGTAGGTAAGAGAAGTCGGAAAATTAGATCCGTAACTTCGGGATAAGGATTGACTCTGAAGACTGGGATGACTCGGGCTACAAGGCTGCCGGGTCGGAGGTCCGCGCGTGCTCCAGGTTCGCGCGGGTGTCACGCCGTGGACCTGCCGGCGCTTCTACCTCAACGCACTCCGGGGCATCCGGACGTGTGGGCCACCCGTTCGTCCGCTCGCCCGTCGCGCCCGGGTTTATACGCTTCCCGGCTTGGGCTGCAGTCATCGATAAACAGTCAATTCAGAACTGGCACGGCTGAGGGAATCCGACTATCTAATTAAAACAAAGTGGCAACAAGTTTTCAAAAACCAAAAGCTTGATATGTTGAATCAAGGTTTCGCTATCGTTTTTAATTTAGCCTGTGTCTCTGAAAGGGTACTTACTCCACGGTTCCCCTCGATAAATCCTGAACAAATGTCCCCTACTGTCCCAAAAAGTATGATAAATTTATGATCTTTTGAGAAAAGTTCGATCAAGTTCGGTTTAGATCTTGCGGAATGGCAGGTAATTTTTTTTTTTCATTTTTCCGGCTCTGGGGTCAGTTACGCACGTGTTAATTAAAATGTCGAAAAATTTAGAAAGTTAACAATATAATAACTGAATACTAATGTTTTTTTCTAGATACGGTTTCTGGGCATTAGGGCATTCTGGGGAACGGTTTTCTGGTAACTAGTACTTTCAGGGGTTTAGAATTCTGGTAACTAGTATATTCTGGGATTCGGTATTCTGGAGAATGGTTCATTCTGGGGAAAATCCTTCGACACTTTATTTTCTGGGGAATGGTTTTCTAGGAAAAGTCGGACAACCAAATAAAACAATTTGTTCGGCAAAATTTCCAAAAAAATTACGCGGTTTTTTTTACGCGGACTCCGGAATTTACGCGATATTTTTTTTACGCGGATTTCGGTTTCTCTTTACTCGGATCTCAGAAATAACGCAGGTTTTTTTTTGACGCGGATTCCGGAATTTACGCGTTTTTTACGCGGACTCCGGGATTTACGCGATTTTTTACGCTGATTCCGGAATTTACGAGGCACGTATTCCTCGCGTAAAAAGCGACTTTAGTGTATTTCGAAATATTTCCAATATTCAATATTACGAAGTATTTATCGTTGCATTTTTGGGCACCCCTTTATTCATATTATAGCTCATTGACGTTATATTCATGATGTATAGATACATGGTGTAACGGTATGTCAAAACGCATAGTCAGCCATGTTGAAAAATCAGTTGACATGGCATCGGTTTGTTTATAATAATAATTGAATTTTCAGCTGCAGTTAATTTGATAAATTGAGTCTATAAAACACTTAATGATGGACTGAAATTATCATATAATTTGGCTGGGATTAGTGATAAGATACCTATCGTGGCAAGTAGTATTCTACAGTTGTCGAAATGTAAGTCTCGCAACCGGATGAATTTGGTTCGCTCTCGTTCATTTTTAGTAGATCAATAGTAGAATTTAACCACATACAATCAACCTCCCAAGGTATGTGCTTCAGTTATCCATGTTGCGCCGGATCATAGCCGCATGAAACCTGCGCAGGAATTCAAAGCAATCGAAAATCCATAACTGGATGGAAAAATTAGCTATTACCTGTTTACCAGAAAAAAACCAGAGGATGATCAACCGGGCCGTCTCATCTTGAAAAATGATACTGTACAAATCCAAAATCTGCGACAAGGATGTAACGCAAAAAATTAGCTGGGTCGTTTTGGAATATATACTATTTTTCTTTAAGTTAGTACCGATAAATCCGTAGTATTTAATAAAATATTCAGTACTGTGAAATTTAATTTTAATTTTTTCTTCTTTGTTTTAAAACAAAATAACAAAAGATGCACAGGGAATATGACAAATGTTTATATTTGAAAGCACATTTAAAGCAAAACTCCAAAAAGTTTTCGATGAAGTTCGCAGACAGTTAGCTACATTGAAATTGTAGGCCTTTTTTATTCTCAATTGTCTCGTTGAGTTCAATCAATATTCACAGATCAAAAATCAGCAAATTAGTCCTATCACGATTCAATATTTTCATACTTTTCTTCAACTATCCTGTACCTTGGTATATTCCGCTGATCACAAGGAAACGCGGTTAGTTTTTCTGACTTGCTGAAAATCTACAACACAAAAGATTAAGAATTATTCAGTATACCTGCAACAGGGTAATATAACCGCAACTAAGCTTTACCTCGGTTTCTTTCTTGATCAGTTTTTTGACCGTATGCTCTAGAGTGTAGAGAATCCAGCTGTTGGTCGCGGTTCACTAGCTCCCTTTCGTAGAGCTTCCAACGCTAAGACGGGGTCTTTCTTTCCGCGGACTTGTGTGAATCGTTTCTTCAGCTTGTAAATTTTAAAATCAAGAACTTTCAAGTCTCCGGGCTTTTTTCTCCTTTGGAGGTTTGCCTTATGAAGAGAGAAATATTCAAGCTAGAAAAATATTACAAGTTCCAGCCTTTGGGCTAACCAACGAGTATATTGCACAACTCAAAACTCACCGCTAGAATAATTCTTGGCTGAATGAGTGGAATCGTACAAACAATCTGCTGGTCGCTCTCGAGCTGGCAGTGAAGTAAACCTCAATGTTCAAGATTAAAATTCAGACTGAGATATGACTTGATTTTTATTCAACAATTTCAAACCTTATATAGTAAAATTTGGTTAAAATTATGTTCTGTAGGGGGTAAAGTAACTAATACTATAATAAAAGCTAGCTAGGGAATTTCTATACTTGTATATCTTCTTAGGGGCCATCCACATACCACGTGGACAGCTTTGGGGGGGGGGGGGGTTGGCTAATGTCCACGGTCCATACATTTTTTTTAGAATTTATATGGGCAGTTGTCCACGGAGGGGGAGATGGGGGGTCAAAATCGTTAAAAATCTGTCCACGTGGTATATGGATGGCCCCTTAGCCCTAGCTTGATTTACTGAACAAAGATAGTGATATAGTTCTGTTTCTCTTTTTATCTCAAACGTACTGATTAGAGTTAACATACATGACAAACTTCTTAAACACAGAGAAATCCGAATTTCCATACAACACCAAAATTCAAACATCTACCTCACGCATAGATGATCCATGCACCACGCATAGATAAGCAGTTGCATCGCAATCTCTCTTTCTCTACTACGACGCACGCATGCGTATATCAAACCTGCACTGTTTATTTAAACCTAAAAGGAGCGCGGAAAGTTAAGATCGAACGAGATCTCCTTTTTTCATATCCTTTCCATTTCACTTTCGTTCTCGTTTGGTCAAGTATGGATTTTAAATAATGACGATAGCATACGTTGCGTAACATTTCCGGACCCCGTAAATCCACTTGATTGATTTACCAACTCGGGCACAACGCAACATTATGCATTTTCTGTTATTACAGGATAAAGTCTTCCTTCATATGAAGTTACAATATTTGTTTCTGAGTTTCTATCCGACACGGGTACTGAGGGTTTAGCTTGTTCATCACATTTATTATTTGTTCTAGATACATGTCGGTGAGAAAGAAAACTAGTAATGCTGTCCCAGAATGACGCTATTAATTGCCAACTAAGTCCATAGATATCATATAATATTCTACCATGCATGATTGTATCTATGATAAATTTGATAATACTTCCTATCATATAAACTCCTATGGCGGTCGAGGTTATGTTGCCTAACCAGGTAGACCATGATATAAATTTAGACCAATATTTATTTAAAATATTATCAAAGAGTTTTTCTGAAATTAATGCTTCAAAATGATACCCCTGACTATTAGGATGTTGACCGGTAATCATTTTATGTAATACTGTCGATGCTATTCGCCTATCACCTTGTTCATATATCATATTTTTCATTTTAATTACACTGTTTGCATCATAGATTCCTGTTTGCATTAAACTAGGTAAAGGTGTATAAGACCAAGTTGTTGTGATATCACTAGTAAGTTTTTTAGGTGACACAGCTTCTCTTATCCGTCCATCTGTTGTATACCATTGCCCTCCAAATTTAAATTTAGCTGGTAATAGTGGTGTACAATCGATTTCAGTTCCACGTACTTGTAATTGGCCGAGCTGCAGGCCACCACGGGTCGACGCCTGGCGACCGTCGAGGCCATGCACGCGTGTGTGACCACCGATAGGTGTGTGATAGCATCAATTAGTCCTGGACCGGCAGCGGGAGCTTGCCTAGGGTGTGGTGGGGTTTCGGGCATTGGGCAGTCGATTCCCCGTAAAAGCCACGGCCACCCGTAAACAGCTTCGACGGAGCGAGTAGTGCCGCTCCCATCATCCAAATGCACTAACCTGCCTATTGGGGCTGATACCAGTAAGGTCCCAATTATGGTGTACTGGTCGCTGTGTTTTTAGGTTTTTGAGAGAGAATACGATTTTATACCACGACGTAGGGCTGGCACCTGCACCGAGCTCCCTTAGTAAAGTCGTGTGACAACGGCTTGAAACGGCGAGGTGGCATACGGCTGCAGGGGTCTCCGTCCCGTAAAACCTGGCAGGCCTTCCAGTACGTTCCGCGGTCATTGCCTGATGGGAATCAGGCAGGAGTGGGATCGGATGCCCTTTCCTGACTTACGCCGGTCGGGAGGCGTCATAGTTGCTCATGAGGGGCTATGGCAACCTTCACTAGCCATGACCTCACTGCTCCGGCATAGGCCACCATGGGACCATATAGGCGACCACTCCACCATGACCAAGGATAGCGGCTGGAAGGGGGACCCTTTTAACCAAAATTTTTACCTATAAAATCGACGAAGAGGGGAAGGTAGTGGATGGGGCGGACGGGCTAGTAAACCCGTTTGCCAGGCGGGGCATCGCCCGGTCTCCACCGAGACTGGCCGATGCCGGTAAAGGCGGCGCACAGGTTGGTACACCTTTTGCGACACCGACAGGGGAATTCCGAGTTGGGGCAAAGGCGGGCACGCCTAAGCCAGCACCAACCGGAACGGCAAAGACTGGTGGCAAGGTGGAAACACCTAAAACCGCCAAGGAGCGGGAACAGATATCTGGGGCTGTGCTACTCTCTGCGGTAGAAAGCCACATGAATAAGTTCCCAAGCGTGGAGGCGGTGTCCGTACAACTTGACGAAATACTCAAGTTCACGGACGAACGTAGCAACATATCAAAAGACCTGAAACAATGTCTTCTGTTGTTACGTATGAACGTTTGCAGCGCGAAGTCCGAGCTTTCGCAAGCCCTTAAACGGGCTAACGATGCCGAAAGCAAGGCACTCGCGCTAGAGGCGAGGCTCAACCAGCCTAAAAAAGGGAGTGCTGCAGCTGTGTCTAAATACACACAAACAGCTGCAGCATCGTTTGCCGAAGTCTATTCAACTGAACCGACTGGCAAACGTGCGAGGGGCTCTCCGGGGGAAACGGCCCCCAGGACGCAACGAAGGCGGTTGTTCGGTGACAGCCAGGAAGCTGGCTCGTCGGTCCAGCCAAGCAAAGAACCGGCAAACGGCGAAGCCACGGCTTGGACCACCGTGGTGAATAAGAAGCGGCAGAAGTGGGAACGTCGCGCGAAGCGCGGCGACCGCAATAAGAAGCCGCAAGGGGCGAGTAGGCGGAGCAAGGGTGACGCGCTCATTTTCAAGACCGATGCGTCTAAGTACGCCGAAGTCTTGAAGGCCATGAGAGGCGAACCCAAGCTCAAAGACCTCGGCACGGACGTCAGGTCAATTCGTCGGTCACGCACCGGCGAGATGATCCTCGAACTCCGCAAATAGGCGAAGGGCAAGGGCTGTGCCTATAAAAAGACGGCCCAGGAAGTGCTAGGCGAGGAGGTTCAAATCCGAGCCCTCACTCCTGAAGTGACTCTCCAGCTTAAAAACCTGGACGAGATCACCGAAGGGTGTGACATAGCACAAGCCTTCGAACGAGAGTGTGGAGTGGTAGTGACCGCAGAGGCAGTTCGTCTCCGCAGGGGCCCGGTCGGCACCCAGGTTGCTACCATAAAGCTTCCACTAGCGGAGGGTAACAAGGCCCTGAAGAAGGCCACGTTGAAGGTGGGTTGGTCGGTCTGCCCTTTGGGCACCTTCCAACAGCCTGACGTTTGCTTCAGGTGCTTTGAGCGGGGGCATAAATCCTGGTCGTGCAAAGGGCCTGACAGGTCCAATTTATGCCGCCGCTGCGGTGGCGCAGGCCACAAGGCACGGGACTGCGGTGCACCTCCCAAGTGTCTGGTATGCACCGGTAAACGGGACGCCAAACACGCCATGGGAGGCCCCAAGTGTCCGGCTGCACGGCCGGCTACTAAGCCGCAGGCCTGAGGGTGATACAGTTAAACCTGAACCACTGCTATGCGGCGCAGCAGTTGCTACACCAAGCGGCTGCTGAGTCGTTGTCGGACGTGGCCATCGTCTCGGACCCATACCGTATCCCAACCGGAAACGGTAACTGGGTATCGGACAAGTCTGGGAAGACGGCCATTTGCACGACAGGCAGGTCCCCGGTCCAGGAGATTGTGTCGACCTCCAGAGAGGGGTACGTTATTGCCAAAGTGGATGGAGTATTCTACTGCAGTTGCTATGCTCCGCCAAGTTGGTCTACCGAAACGTTCGCGCAGATGGTTGATCAAGCAACCGTGGAACTGACGGGCCTATGGCCGTTGGTGGTTGCGGGTGACTTCAACGCTTGGGCTGTCGAGTGATGGAGTCGCTGTACAAACCAGAGGGGCCAGGTCTTGTTGGAAGCTTTGGCAAAGCTCAACTTAGACTTGGCTAACGTTGGTACAAAATGCACCTACAGTAGAAACGGTGCCGAATCGATTATCGATGTGACGTTCTGCAGCCCGGGACTGATCACGAACTGGAGGGTAGACGACAGCTACACGAATAGCGATCACCAATCGATCCGCTATGAGGTAGGCGTGCGGAAGCAAACAGCGAGTAGGGCCAATATTCCATCCTTCTACGGCTGGAAAACATTGCATTTCGATGCAGATGTTTTTGGGCAGGCAATTAGAAGGAAGCACGAAGGGGGTGAACTGCTCCCGGATGTGGACCATCTAAATTCGATGCTGTCATGGGCGTGCGACGTCACGATGCCTAGGTCTCGTCCGCCTAGAGAGGGTAGGCCACCGACATACTGGTGGAGCGATACGATAGCAGGCCTGCGCAATGCATGCCTCCTTGCAAGACGGAGAATGCAACGCGCACGTTCCGACGAGCAAAGAGCGGAACGCGGTGTCGCATTCAGATCCGTTAAGGCAACGCTTAAGAGCGCAATCAGAGCCAGCGAACGAGCCTGTTTCGAACGACTCTGCGCCAGTGCCAATTCGAACCCGTGGGGTGACGCCTACAGGATCGTTATGACCAAGACTAGAGGTGCGCTAGCCCCGGCCGAACAATCACCAGCGATGCTAGAAACGATCATTCAGGGCCTCTTCCCAAGCCACGAACCAAGTCCCTGGCCTCCGGCTGACGAGTCACCACCTACCGTGAGTGAAGGCAGCCGCGCAGAGGCTGACGATGCGGTAAGGGTGACGGAAGATGAATTGATCGAGATCGCAAACTCCCTGAAGGTAGGCAAGGCTCCGGGACCAGACGGAATCCCGAACTTGGCCATCAAAGAAGCCCCCGGGTTGTTCAGGGCGGTCATGCAGAAATGCCTTGACGACTGCCTCTTCCCGGACGTGTGGAAGCGCCAGAGGCTGGTGCTGTTGCCGAAGGTTGGGAAACCACCAGGTGACCCATCGGCATACAGACCAATCTGCCTGCTGGACACGGCGGGCAAGGTGCTTGAGAGGGTAATCCTCAATAGACTGGTGAAATATACAGAAAGTGCGAACGGTCTATCAAGCAACCAGTTCGGTTTTCGAAAAGGTAGGTCCACGGTGGATGCAATTCTCTCCGTCACCAGAACGGCTGAGGTTGCAATCCAACGCAAGAGGAGGGGCATTCGTTACTGCGCGATCGTCACGCTTGACGTGAAGAACGCGTTTAACAGTGCCAGCTGGGACTCCATAGCCTTAGCGCTACAGAGTCTCAGAGTGCCGACGCCGCTGTACAAGATTCTGGGCAACTACTTTCAGAATCGAGTGCTAGTGTATAACACAAACGAGGGTCAGAAAAGCGTTCCGGTTACCGCAGGTGTACCGCAAGGTTCCATCCTGGGTCCGGTACTGTGGAACGCTATGTATGACGGCGTGTTAAAACTAACACTCCCTCCAGGGGTGGTGATCGTGGGCTTCGCCGATGACATAACTCTTGAGGTCTATGGCGAGTCTATTAGAGAGGTAGAGTTAAAGGCCGCGCTATCAATACGCGTAGTGGAAGACTGGATGCACTCCAGGAAACTAGCGCACCATAAGACTGAAGTTATTGTTGTAAATAACAGAAAGTCTGAGCAGTAGGCATCGATTAGTGCCGGTACATGCACTATCGCCTCAAAACTCTCGTTGAAGCTTCTGGGGGTTATGATCGACGACAAGCTCACGTTCGGGAGCCACGTCGATTATACCTGCAAGAAAGCTTCCATGGCTGTGGCAGCGCTATCTCGCATGATGGCAAACAGCTCGGCGGTTCGTAGCAGCAGGCTTGCTAGCGTGACCACGTCCATACTCAGGTATGGAGGACCAGTGTGGTCCAAGGTATTGAGTACCTCGTGCCATCGCGGCAAACTCGAGAGTACGTACAGGCTAATGTGCCTAAGGGTCGCGTGCGCATACCGAACAGTGTCGTACGAGGCGGTTTGCGTCCTGGCTGGCATGATGCCCATCAGCATCATCGTCAAAGAGGATGTAGAGTGCTTCGACCAACGCGACACGAGGGGGATTCGCAACACCATACGGTCATCCTCAATGGCCAGGTGGCAGCGGGAGTGGTCCAACACTACAAAAGGTAGATGGACACACCGACTCATTCCAGAGTTAGCAGGCTGGATTAATAGGCGCCATGGGGAAGTAACCTTCCATCTGACACAGATCCTGTCAGGCCATGGCTGCTTTAGGCAGTACCTGCATAGGTTCGGGTACGCCGAGTCCCCTATGTGCCCCGCTTGTACGGGTGCGGAAGAAAGCGCAGAGCATGTGTTCTTCACATGTCCGCGCTTCGAGCGGGTACGGTACGAAAGGCTGGCAATAAGTGGGATGGACACCACGCCAGAGAATATAGTGCGTAGGATGTGCGAAAATAGGGAAATCTGGGATGCGGTCATCACGGCAGCATCACAGATCGTTGGTATTTTGCAGGGCACCAATCGACGGGAAACCATCGACGTGCCCCAGTTAGTTAACGGTTAACTAACTGGCCTGTACAGGCTGCTCTGCTGCCCATAGAGGTAAGTGCGAAAAGCACGACGGGCCCTCTCCCTGAAGTAATGCCTAACGGCGGTCCCGGGGAGACCAAGGGCTTTGGCTGTTCAGCTTAGGTTGCTCAGCATGGGTAAAAGCAGCCACGTACTTGTAACATACGTGTTACTGGGGCGATAAACATAGAAATGTTGTTATGGCTAACTGGTATTTCCTGATAACATCTATCATCAGCTCGTGGAGTTACATACACTGGTTTACACTCTAAAATATGTAAAACTTCTCCAGCTACTACCGCTGTGTAACCTGTCCGTTTGACTATACTGGTTACAAATTCAGCTGGATTTATTCTAGCTAATATTAATTTAGTTTCCATAAGATCCATGTCAATTTTACATATTTCCGTCATGACTGAATTATATACGTCGTCTAATTTTTGACCAATATAGTTTTCAACTAGTGTTATTTTTTAATTAAAATGAGTAAAAATGTCATTATTTCTTCCAGAGATAGGTCTATGTTTAAATGGTGACTTATAATCTGAAACTTCTACAATCAAAATTCGAGGATGATCTGTAGTGTATCCATTGTATCCACACACCTGAGTCTCTTCACGTGTTTTTATTGAAAACAACTGACTCTCAGTTATCGATGTGTAAATAGTATGTTTTCGCATATTTTTATCGTTAGAAATGTTGTTTACAGTTTTGTTTACGAATCCTTCGTAAATAACTTCAAATTCAGAATCTTCACAACGACGATTCATTTGAACATCCCATGTCATGTACCCATCTTCGGAATCTAAACATTTTCCTAACGAGTAAGTACATACGATTCCCTTTCTTAAAATAATTTGATCATTTTCTATATCTACTACAGCTGAGTAATCTTGAAGAGTTATCTCATACTCATAGTAAACAAGAGCTTTGGTCCATGTATATAATGCAGTTCTATACGTTCCTCCTTCACACGTACTTCCTCTGACGCTGCCAACGATTAAAGTTCACCTCTAGTTGTACCATTTCGTTTTAATTCACGAATGTTGTGGTTGTCGGATAATGACACAATTCCAAGTGTTTGAGATATACGACATTCCTCTGAGGTGAATTCTTTCACAATATAAGAAAAACTTCTTTCGTAATCAGAAGTATGCGAGTGCATACCACAGTGACGAATTGAACGTTTTATTATCACCTTACATTGGTAAACTTTAACGTCTTCCTTGGCTTGTCTTTGAAGCACCTGTATTTTAACTTCTGAGGATGTAAGATTTGTTACTGATGGCAAACAAGAAGATACATCGATCAAAGAATAAGTTGTTAAATTAACGTTTGGATCGGTGCAGTCATATGCGATCAAACCTTCTGTATTCATCCCAACTATAGATCCTAATAGCATCATAAAAATCAATAGCAGTAGATTACATGGGTATGGTCTTATTTTTGTCGCTGACGTTTTTTTTGGTTTTGTAGTTTGTAATTGATCTCTAATAGATTTTATTTTCTCGATATCAATCTTTTTTCTTTTCCCCATTCGGAAAAGTTTATGTCAGCTCTTCGTTTGATTCCGATATGAGGTGAAATTTCTTCTATCCGTTGAACCTTTAATATGGGCTGCGGTTTTTCATATTTTGATAATCTTTTTTTAATCGATCCTTTATATTCAAGGTCATTAGAAATGTGTAAAACGTGATTAATTGGTTCTTAAGCTTTTTCAGGAACTAATATTGGCATTAACATTTGATCTGCATCAATTGGTTTTGTTTTCCGCACGTCTAATTTTTACTTTTCTTACTTGACCATCCTCTGACATATTTGCTTCAATGACTCTACCTTTTAACCACTTTCCTGGAATACTCTTTTCATCGACTATCATAACGATATCATCTATTCTGATAGGTTCTACTTCTTTTGTCCATTTGTTTCTTTTTAGTAAAGTTGGTATATACTCTGTTTTCCATCGGTTCCAGAATGTTCGGGTAAAGTGTTGTAGCTTTTTCCATTGTGCTTTGGAAGTTATATCTGCCTCAGGAGAGTATGGTGGTACATATTCACCTGCTCTTCCAATGAGGAAGTGAAATGGTGTTAAAACCTCATCCTCGATATCTTCTACTGGTATGTGAGTCAACGGTCGAGAATTAATGAAATATTCTGCTTGTATAAGCGCCGATCTCAATGTTCCTTGTTGTATTTTACCTTGTGTTAACATTACTTTAAGCGATATTTTGATTGATCTAATCAATCGCTCCCAAACTCCACCAAAATGTGAGCTGCTGGTGGATTAAAACTCCAGTTTATTTTCAACATAGCTGCTGTTTCATTTTCCATTTTCTTATTTATTGCTTTTATTAGATTTTTCATTTCTTTTTCTGCTCCCACGAAATTAGTTCCATTGTCACTCAAAAGATGTAAGATTTTACCTCTTCTATTCTGAAAGTTACGGAGACACATTAAAAATGAATCCGTGTCAAGTTTCTCGGCCATTTCTAAATGCACGGCACGAGTTGATAAGCATGTAAAAATTACACCCCATCGTTTTTCGACTGATCGTCTAACTAAAACCTCAAATGGCCCAAAATAGTCTACACCAGTGTTAGTGAATGGATATATGAATGATTCTAATCTAAACTCTGGTAGAGGTGCCATTTTTGGAGGTTGTGGTCTTGCTTTATCATTCAAACACTTCTGACAATGTCTTTTAACGAGTTGAAGTACAGTTCTTACATCGAGAATCCAGTACTTAATTTGAAGAGCAGCAATTACTGTACTGTCGCTATGATGTAAATATTTCTCATGATAACTCTTTACTACTAAATAAGTTATATAATGTCCCTGCGGTAAAAGAATTGGTTTACTCATCGTTGTTGTAACGTTACTTGCGAGTTCCAATCTTCCTTTACTACGCATAACCTTGTTTTCATCAAGAATTGGGTTATATTTCGATAATTTTCCAGGAGAAGTTAGATGACCATTAGCTGTTAGGTCTTCCATCTCCTTTTGAAAACAGCTCCATTGTGCCTTCCTATATAAGGCATTTTCTATAATTTGATATTCATTCAAAGTAACATGTTTTTTGAAGTGTGGACTTTTATAGTACCATTCTGCAAATTTTTTGTAGGTGCAGAGGTGTTTAACTAACCTCCACCAATCTGAATAATGATTCTCTGGAATAAAATCTAGCATTTTGCATATCTGATGCATAGCTACTAAATTACCTTTATCTGATTTTTTTTCTAAAAATTGGCCATTTGTCTTCTGACAGTTTTAAAAATTTAGGTCCATTCAACCATTTTTCCCAAGAGTTTGTTCGTCTTGTAGCTTCGTCAGCTGGGTTTTCCTTTGTTGGAACCCATTTTCCATTTCCACTGATCTTTAGTCGTTGACGTTAATGTTTCTCCAATTCTATGAGCAATAAATGGAGCCTTTTGATGAGTAGTGATCCACAACAATACCTTTTGTGAATCCGACCACATTACTTGTCTTGTTATATTGAGTCTTAACTCATTTCTTATTGTTTCCGTCAATCGTGTACCTAAGACAGCTGCTTGTAATTCCAAACGTGGAATCGATAAGGGTTTTATTGGCGCAACTCTTGATTTGGCGGATAATCATTTTACATGAACTCTATTATTTATTGTGCACCTTAAATAAGCGCAAGCGGCGTATGCTTCAGCTGATGCATCTAAAAAAGTGTGTATTTCAATGTTTTCACTAGGCTTTGGCATTAAACACCTAGGAATGTTTAATTTTTCGATTGATTTTATAGTTTCGACAAACTGAGTCCAACTTTGCAAAAGATGTTGAGGAAGAATGGTATCCCATTCGGTAGTTTCTTTATGGAAGTTTTGTAAAAGTATTCTTCCATGAATAGTTATGTTGGATATTAGGCCTGTAGGGTCATATATACTCATAACAAATGCTAAGATTTCTCTCATTGTTGGATTCTGTAGATTAATAATGTTTTCTTTACCCAATTTATGCATATTTAAATTGTATCCAAATGAATCTGTTTTTGTATTCCAGTGAATACCAAGTACCTTTTTCACTATAGCATCTTTATTATCTATAGACTTACATTCGTTGATTTGTCTACGTTCTGGTGGTAACTTACTGAGAAGATCCTTGCTATTGGAAATGAAATTTCTGATATGGAATCCTCCTTGTTGATGCACTTCGGTGACTTCCTTGGTTGTTGTTTCTGCCTCCATAACTGACGTGAAGCTGTCCAAGTAATCGTCCACATAATGCTGATTTATGATCGCCTTCTCTGCTCTTGGGTGGGTCAGTTTATGCTTAACTGCATTAGTATTTTTTGCTGCCTGGGCACATGAAGGTGAACACGTACTTCCGAATATCATGACTTGCATGACATAATTGTCCGGTTCTCGATTTCGATCGCAATCCCTCCATAGGAATCGCTGGGCATGCTGATCCTCTGGGATGATTCCAACTTGGTGAAACATCTCCTTTATGTCACCGCTGATAGCATACTGTCCTTCTCGAAAACGTAGTAATATTCCAAATAGAGAAGTTGTAGCGTCAGGTCCCGATAATAGCATAGAGTTTAAAGAAACGTCCTTCACTTTTGCTGCCGCATCAAAAACTAGCCTCGGTTTGATTGGTTGCTTATTCGGGTTCTGTACAATGAAGTGAGGTAAATAATAGACTTTCGTAGTTGATACTATTAATTCCGAAGGTGTAAGCTTTCTCGCATATCCCTTCTTGACGTACTCTGCAATGGTATTAATAGCCCATTTTTTCAATTCCAGCTGTTTATCGAGCATACGTTCCATGGTTTCTAAACGTTTGTTTGCATTTGCATAACTGTCGGGAAATTGTATGGTATTTTCTTTCCATAGTAGACCTACTTCATACCTTCCGTTTTTAAATTTTAAAGTCTTCTCTAAAATCTCGTTTGCGCGTTTATCATCATCCGACTGATAGTTTTGGCTGCATTTAACACCAAAATCTTCTGTTGAAAAATAGTCTTCAATCATATTTCTCATTGCTTTTTCTTTCTTCTATGAATGATCATAGAGTAATCATGTCTCTCATACTCTTTTTCATTCCCATAGATAAGCCATCCTAGTTTTGTTCTCATCACATCTGTTCAACTAAAGAACCAAAAACGAGACAAAATCTCTTCAATTTGAGTATCGACATCTAGCGGTGGAGAGAATGCATTTTACACTCAAAATGTTAATACACTTATTTCATACATACCTGCTCGTGGTGAAGAATTATTTCAGTCTCTCTTGTCCTCATACGAAACCAAAATCAAAAAAAACTGTGCGACCTCGCGCCGTTCTTTCGTCGAGAGAATTCTTTGTTCTCTCCGGTACTGGTACAGCGAGGGTGCCTTCTCATGATAATCGTACAGTACCACCCGCATACGTGCAAGGTTTTTTGTTCATTTTTTTTATGAATTTCATTGCTGCCCGAGTTGAAAACTGAACATCTTGACTAACGACAATCGTTTTCATGTTAATTGTGAATGGTTACCAAATTTCTGTTCAAAAATCTCTTGAATGCGGTTTTTTCTTAACTTGATTGTGATAGATTCATGATCACCACTTTGTTTGGTCATTAAAGCAAATAAAGAATAGATGTTTGTTGCATGTTCAAACTATTGGAGCGAACTGTTTCAACGATGCACTGTAAAATCAATGTAGGATGGAAAGGCGAAAAACAAATTGCGAAAGCGTGGGCTAGGATTTGCAGCAGAGTTTTGTTCGAAGTTGCATATCTGTTCTGTGTTCTCATACCTATTGGAGCATCACTACTTCCAATCTTGGTTTCTAATGGTAACATTAAATGAGAATGCTCCAAGCCGATCAGTATCATTGGTTGGGCTTCATTGTATCCTCTTAGATTTATATCTGCTAAATGAGGATATTTACTCATCAATTTCTTTCCGTTCATTGATTGAACGGGCAAATTCAGCTTTTGTACAGTCCGTACTCCATTCAAAGTATATTGTTTCGATGAAGCACCTTTAATACTGAGGTTTACTAGGCGACTTTGATAATCTTCCTTGCAAATATCCTGTGTCCATTTCAGCTTCAGTGGATGAACTCTGTCTTGTAAATTTAATTCATCCGCGATTCTGTTATCCAGTAGTGTTAAGGATGATCCAACATCGAGAAATGCAAACGTTTCAACTTCCTTGTTACCATTTTTTAAAGTAACAGGTATTATCTGGTAGTACAATTTTGTGTCAGAGTTGTGAAGATGTAATCCATCGTCGCTTTTCTTTTTTATTTCTTGGTGTATCAACCGATGGTGCTTCATATTACAACCTTCTGTTCCACATTTCTCGCTAAGTTTGCAATTGCTCACTCGATGATTTTTATATAACAGACATTCAAAGCAAATGTTTTCCTTTTTCGCATAATTGGATCTCTCTTCCGGAGTCATTTTCAAGAATCGAGCACATGTTGTAAGCTTATGCGCATTTTTGCATAAAAGGCACTCTGATTTGCCTTGTTGATGTACATTCACTCTATTTGTTTTTTCTTTTTGTTGATGGTTCGGATTCATATAAAGGAAAGTTTTAGCGAACGGTTTCAGCCATTGGCCTGAATCCTCTAATGATAGACTTTTGTCCAATTCCTCATTCTGCTGCATATATTCTACCCATTTCACTTGTATATTGTAGGGTAACTTTGAGACGATTTCTTCCATTAAACGAACATCGTTGAGATATTTCTCTTTTTGGATAATTTTAAGGTTATTAATTAAGTTTTCCAACGCATCAGTTGTTTCGATCAGGCTTGTCCTTGATTCTTTTTTTATGTTTCTCAACTCCATTACTAATTCTTTATGGATGAGGTCTGGTCTTCCATAAACTTCTTCTAGCCTATCCATTATGTTGGATACATTATCTGGAACGAGCATCAACGCTTGAACCGTTTTATTGGCGTTGCCCTCCAGTACTTGTTGCAGACGGGTAAGATTTTCGAGATTGGAAAACTCTCCAGCTTTAGTTGTTTCCTTGTATATTTTTTTAAATCTTGGCCATTCTTTTGGGGAGCCGTAAAACTTTGGCAAATATAGCAATGCTTGCCTTTTAAGATATATCTGCCAGTCGTTCTGAACTGGCTGAGGTTCCATTTTAATATTTTTTATGGACGTTATCAACTCGTCCATTGATTGTTTAGGCATCATGAAATGCTCTTTTGGTGTCGTATTTTTAGCCTCCAATTCTCGGATTATAGTTTCAATTTCTGCGCATTTAGGGCAGATCCATCTCTCATTTTTGTGCGGTTTTCGCTGGAGCTTCACACATGACTGGTGAAACCAGCGATCGCACTCATCGCAGGCCACTAAGTCGCATAATGTGTCTGGCTCGTGACACAGACGGCAGTGTCCGTTTTTATTAATCAATAATTTTACCGGCAATTTAATTGACTTACAGTCAGTTGGCACGCAGCCCACTTGTGGTTCTTTAAACACTTTTTTTTTACTTTAGTCTTTTTGGCACGCAGCCCACTTGTGGTATTTTAACCACTTTTTTTGACTTAACAGTCTTTTTGGCACTTAGCCCACTTGTGGTTCTTTACCCACTTTTTTGACTTAACAGTCTTTTTGGCACGCAGCCCACTTGTGGTTCTTTAACCACTTTTTTGACTTAACAGTCTTTTTGGCACTCAGCCCACCTTCACTCGATCTTAACAGTGTCGAGTACACCTCGTGAGATCGCGATTTAATTACGATTCACTATTTTCTTCACTGGAGGACACCAATGTTGGTCGCGGTTCACTAGCTCCCTTTCGTAGAGCTTCCAACGATAAGACGGGGTCTTTCTTTCCGCGGACTTGTGTGAATCGTTTCTTCAGCTTGTAAATTTACCAAACAAGAACTTTCAAGTCTTCGGGCTTTTTTCTCCTTTGGAGGTTTGCCTTATGAAGAGAGAAATATTCAAGCTAGAAAAATATTACAAGTTCCGGCCTTTGGGCTAACCAACGAGTATATTGCACAACTCAAAACTCACCGCTAGAATAATTCTTGGCTGAATGAGTGGAATCGTACAAACAATCTGCTGGTCGCTCTCGAGCTGGCAGTGAAGTAAACCTCAATGTTCAAGATTAAAATTCAGACTGAGATATGACTTGATTTTTATTCAACAATTTCAAACCTTATATAGTAAAATTTGGTTAAAATTATGTTCTGTGGGGGGTGAAGTAAGTAATACTATAATAAAAGCTAGCTAGGGAATTTCTATACTTGTATATCTTCTTAGCCCTAGCTTGATTTACTGAACAAAGATAGTGATATAGTTCTGTTTCTCTTTTTATCTCAAACGTACTGATTAGAGTTAACATACATGACAAACTTCTTAAACACAGAGAAATCCGAATTTCCATACAACACCAAAATTCAAACATCTACCTCACGCATAGATGATCCATGCACCACGCATAGATAAGCAGTTGCATCGCAATCTCTCTTTCTCTACTACGACGCACGCATGCGTATATCAAACCTGCACTGTTTATTTAAACCTAAAAGGAGCGCGGAAAGTTAAGATCGAACGAGATCTCCTTTTTTCATATCCTTTCCATTTCACTTTCGTTCTCGTTTGGTCTTAACTTTATTCAACTCGCCTGTTTCTGAGTCAAGTATGGATTTCAAATAATGACGATAGCATACATTGCGTAACACCAGCCCCTAGATTCTTGGCCACTTTTTTCATTTTCTTAATCTGAGATAAATATAAAATATCGCACAAATATATTATCCAACTGAAGAGACACCGAAAACAAATGGACTGTTGTTATTCGAAAAATTGCTAGCTTTCACTTAGCGACGTCTCGTCTCCATCCCTCCAGTGCAAAAAACCTACCTCACCGCGCACCTATTTTTTGATCAAATCGTTACACCATGTATCTACTCATCATGATTATATTATCGTTGGAGGATTGTCAATTGACAGATAAACGATAAATATCAAAACATATTTACCGATATCGAGTAATGTTATCCAAATGTTTTTCATGAAAATAAAGGTGTCTAGCCCCTAGGTCGCATACCAGTCCCATAACGGATATTATGAAAAATTACGTTTGTATTCAAAGTGTGATTGCTTTTTTCCACAACATTTTACTCTTCCTTGTTAATGTTAAGTAAAACTACACGAAAGACAAATTAAAATTGATCAAAAATAGCCAGATCAAAACCGAGACAATTGAAGAGGAGCTATCGGCATATGCGTAACAAGCACGGATCAGATCTAATGAGGATATTTCTTGATTTCGTGGATTTCTTAAACCGAGTTTAAAGCACTAAATACATATAACTTAACCCTCTAATGCCCAGTGCCGCATTAAGGCGGTCTTCTGTTGAACCTCTAAAAAGCTTCAATGAAAAATGTTCCTAAAGTTTCATAGTGATTTTTTCGAAGTCCGTCTAAAAACTAATTTGGGCACTAGAGGGTTAAGATGCACAAAACGTAACATTGCAAAAAAATGATAAGTTTTTATTTCCATCAACTACCTATAGACGCATGGCATTCGCACACGGTGACATCTTGCATCTGAGTTTGTAAGATCCTGGTAAATTTGTTTACTTTTGGGCGATGCAGTTTTATTATCGATTTTACCAGATCATTTCAATTGCGACCAAATGCCTTTAAATGTAGTGTTTGAGGTGTCAGTATGCTAAGAACGATTCTAAATTGAGCTGCATTCCCGATACGCACACGATTGCTCCACTAGAAAAAAGCACAAAGTCCGAAACGTAAACAAAGTTAGCAAAAGCTAGGTTAAACAAATTCGGTGTGATGGTTTATATAGTTAAGTGAATTTTCCTCTACGCATACTAGTAAACGTATATAGTCGTGTAAAGTTGCTTTTGTTTCTTCCAAACCGTAAATCATTGCATCTCGATGTTCAGACTTTTTATCACTTTTTGCCGATTACGCTCAGCTGCTTCTTCCGATTCCTGGTCGTATATGTAAAGTGTATTCTAAGCCAAGTTAAAAATATACAATAAGTGTAGAATTGAATATTTGAACAGCTGCTTAAAACGTAGCATTTCAAACTGAACAGTAGATCTTGGCTAAAAAATGGGTTTTGAATTCAACCAGAGATGTTTTTGACAAATGTCTGCTACTGCTAGAAAAATCGGAAAAATCTGTTTGCAATCTGAAAAAAACTATATGTGTTTGGAAAAAGTTTCGACCGCGCAGGCAAAATTCTGCACACATTGCAAGAAAGTCTATGCAGATAATGTGCATTTATATAAAAATTATCAGAACGTCGCTGATGAACTGACAGTTAGACTTACTTCCGAAATTTATTTTTGTTGTTCTAGCAACACTGCAACCATCTCAGCCGCCACTGCGCTGTCAGACCGGCTTACAAAAACAAATGCATTGAAGTCATTCCTGCAGTTCATGTTGTGTGCAGGGATGCCACATGTACAGATTAATCTGTATTTTACAGATTTTTGGCCGAAGTAACGGTACCAGGGGGAATCTATCTGTCAAATATCGGGAAACCGTGACCAACACATTTGGCAACAAGGCGTCTGTATGTTTTGGTTTTTTTTCGTTTGATCGAAGTAAAATGGAACGTTCTCTTTCAACAAAACTCGAGAAATCGCGGAAAACTTTTATCAATAATGCGTTCCGTAGTAAAATTTTGGGACAGCAACAAGTTTTTAACGAAAATTGGTGATGTTTTATCGTCACATTGATAATTTATCAAACGTCATGGACCAACAAACTTCATGGACCAGAGTTGATCTGCGATAACGCACACATATATGAAATTTGACAGCGGTAAATCCCCCCTGAACGGTAAAGAATCTGTATATACAGATATACAGATTTTCGTCAAAAAGTACAGATTTACAGATTTTTCGAAATTGACATTAATTTTTGAAAAACAATCCAACTTTTATTTCATTAAATATTCAGCAAATTGAACATATTTTCAACTCCTCACACGTTTTAAGCTAAACATTTTGTTTATGTACCATAAAAACTTAAAAAATACAAAGTTCTAAACAATACTGATTTTTTTTACAGATATTTTTGTTCCAGATACAGATGCTCAGATTTTTTCAAGCGAAAACACAGATTTAAATGTGGCATGTGGTTGTGTGAACACGCAGTTGTTCTATGTGTTTGTAAAGTCGGAAGTAAGTTCGGAAGTCGGAAGTCCGACTTCCGAACTTTAATTAAGTGCTGGCGCCACAATATAAGGAAAGAGATCTGCAGAAACTTAAAAAATATGTAAATACCTGTGAATCAATCAATATCTGCCTTTGAGTTTTGCAAACAAATTTGCACATCTGCTATCCCTGAATTCTTAACACATGTCTTCACACCCGTGATGTGGGGTGAAAACTAGCAATACTCAGAGGGAGAGATATGCGGAGAGAATGTTGTGAGCCAAACGAACATGTCAAAATCCGAGCCAATCGAACAAGCAAGGTAACACATTGAAAGGTGTTGCAATCAAGTACAATAAAAGATATATTTATTTTCACACGTTTTTCATGTTCTTTTGCTAAACAATTAATTGAGAATGCTCCAAATTTGGTTTATCACAGTGATTCTTAACTGGTGGTTCACAAACCTTTTGTATGATCAACGAAATAATGATCAGTTATGGTGAAAGTATATAAAATTAAACATTAACATAAAATTTAACACCATCACGGTTTTTGTGATGCACTTCGTTTTTCCCCAGGATTTCCACCATTACCATCAGTTATATGAGTCGAATGAAAAAGTTAGTTAATATTGCGCTTCGAGAAGAGATCTTGCACCTCTGACATGCGAAACCTAGTTGCCAAATTGGCGGTTTTTTCATCGCTTATCTCTCTCTCTCTCTCTCTCTCTCTCTTAGGGCATTCTTGACAGTACGCTACTATTTAAGTTGTTATGGCGACTGTGTACAGCACGGCTATTTTACGCACTCACCTGTTTTCACACCGGTCGTTGCTATCGTCTCTGTTTGACGTTTCATTCAGCATAAACCTTTAGCACGCTGCTTTATTTTAACTCTAATTTGATTAGGATCTACTCAGTTTGGTATTCTTATGCAAAATGTCAAAAAGTGAGTTATCGGGTACTGGATAATTGAGTAACATTTACCCAAATTTTCATAATTACCATGTTTACTCAGTTTTGAGTTATTATCCATGATGTTTACTCACCCCTGAGTATATGTATATGTCAAAAGTTTTCAACAGCGATATTATCTGTTTCCGAAGAACAATTGGTGTCGCTTTTTATTCGTTTGCTAGCAGTAAGTATTTGATCTTTCATCAAATCAATAATTTCCTAGTCAATTACATTACAAACAACATGTAACAATATTCCATAACAATTTCAGCCCAACATCATTATTGCAGAGGATTTGAAAACATAAAAAACATCTCTTCAAAATGAACAACCGCATGTTGTGTGTCCTGCGATGCCGTTTTAAGTCGGGCTTTTATTCGTGGTAATGAACGGAAACATTTGTATCGATGTACAGTGCCCAATACATGCAATCGATACAATTTAAATCCTTCGCAGTGTTTGGTGACGGATGATGACGGATTTTCTGGTGTGCGTACTGTACAAAAACATGAGCCACAGTTCACGGGCAACTGTGAATCGGTTGGTTGCGGCATTATATAAAGACACGTGAATGATATAAAACTTTTATAATGTTTCGATGAAAAATAAATCTATGATTTTGATTATTCTGAATTTATTTTATTTATTGAGTCAGATTTACAAAAACCAGAAATCATCAAATATCCAAATTTAGGCAAACTGGGTAACTTGTACTCATTTTCGTTAATTCCTGGTTTGCATAAACAGAGTAGATTCTAATCAGTTTTTGACGTATGACGCCCTTACTCAGAAGTGAGTAACCGTCAAAGTACTCAAATTAGGGTACCTCCACTTTTTTCAAAAATGGGTCATATCTAACTCACTTTAGAGTAACAAATAATGAGCGCTGTTACCGGGCTGCCAAATTTGCGATGCTTCCCGGAGGCCCGGCTACTATTTCTCTAGCGCGTTTAGCAGCGACCGGTACAGTATGAAGTGATGATAGAGCGCTACCAAACGGGGTATAGAAGCGCATTGTTAAGGATGCCCTTATCTCTCTCTCTCTCTCTCTCTGAGTATCTCTTGTGACAACCGGCCGAAGGCTAAAATAATTATGGGCTACTCGAAAGATGCCGAGCAAAAAAAAGGTCACCGCCTCTGTAAATTACCGTCGTCTCCACATATTTGCCAATATCTTCACTTTGTCTTTGCAAACCAAGAGATGTCCTCAGTTTTTTTTTTTTCGCAAACATACCTGCTATCTAGCCTGCTATCAATATATGTTCTTCTAAAAAAGCGTCTTACAAGTTAAACTTGGACAATTAAGACATTTCTTCTTGAGGTGAGCAAGGGTACATAAACAAACAAGAAAAAAATTTTTCTGTCGCATAGTGATACTTCACCTCTGATGCAAAAAACGTTACCTCACCTTGTGCCTACTTTTAGATTGAATCGTTACATTATGTTCTACACGCTCACTCTGGATAACCCAAAACTGAGTCAAAACCTAATCAGATTCGCTAAAACCGTATGTACTCAAAATTGAGTAGAAGTTGTTTTACTCATTTTTGAGTACCACCAAATGTTATAAAAATTGAGTATATATTACCCATGTTATACCTGATGCACGATGCGTAAAAGTTACTCATTTTCGACACAAAAATGAGTACTTTAAGCTTCAATGAGGGAATTTCGGAAAAATTATTATTGACTCGATATTATTATCACTTTCCGACCGGACCCATATAATTGCGTAGGTAGAAGGTAACTTAAACAAAACCTTCTCTCTCGCTTTTTGAATGTCCTATTAATTGTTTTATTGCTCAAAACGCTAGTTTTAACATCGCAGCTGCTACGAAAAATAAAAAGCCGGAAACAAGCAAATGTTTTTATATAGGATTTGCTTCGATTTAGGTTTTGTTATCCGTCATTTTTTACCTACACAATTGTGTGGGCTCGGTCGGAAAGCGTTATATCACAGACAGACGTCCAAGCAAGAATAAAATTGATCGAAAATTCTGTGTAAATTTTCAAAGAGAATTGCGTTATAAATCACTTGTATACTAGTGCCGCCTGGTGACCTTATCGCTACAATACATTTTTTTTCGCTGGTGTTTGAGTCTGGCGTCACTGGTAGCGCTATCTGGTTATGGATTGCTACTTTAAAAATCTTTACACAAGTTTGGAACTCAGCTTGGACGTCTGTCTGCGGTTATATTTTGCATTTTTAATAAATTTTATTTTAAAATTTTTTATTTTATTTCAAGAAATTTACCTTTGTTTTACGGGACACGGGAGATCTTTGAAATTATTCGCCGTATATCCAACCAACGAGTCCTGGTGAAAAAGAACATTTGGCATTAGTTGCAGTCAATTATTTCAAATTATGAATAACTAATTTCAAACATTTCTATTTCCTCCTTTTTCAGACGGTTTGCTTTTAATTGCAAAATAAAATAACAAAAACAACACGCAAGCACCAGTTACCCAATTTTGAGTAAATTTGCCGCCATGATCAATTTAATTCTACTCATTTCTTGACGTCTTCGAACAACTGAAAAAAATGATTAAAATTCAACTCAGCCGCTGAGTAGCCCAGAGTGAGCATGTACTCATCATGGCTCATATTGTACAGATTTTGGTATTGCGGATTGCATCTGAAACGCGAATTACAGACAACTTGCAAGCAAAATGCAGATAACGTGCACGCCAGATTGATCGTATACCAGTCAACTAGAGCGAACGCGACAGAATGCCCTCGTTAATCGTATCTATACAGTCTATCGCGTTCACTCTCGTATGCTGGTATACGATAAATCTGACGTACAAGTTGTTTGCATTTTGCTTGCAAGTTGTCTGTAATTCGCGTTTCAGCGGAAATTTGCAATATTTACAAATTGCTTTTTTTTTAAGATTTTCATCAGCTTCCAGTATAGACGAAAATGTGGCAACACTGGTTCCAGTACATGAATTCCGACAGATCTCTTGACAGAACAGAACAGGCATGACAGTCCATAACAGCATCTGCTGCTTTTGAATCTCAATCCTTCATCAGTCTTCACTTCACTAGTAGTACCGAAATTAGGCCTTGCCTTACTGTGAGTGCTTATAGGAACTGTGTAAATTTTAAAGTCCAGCTGGTGGAGTTCTGAAGATATTTTGTACGAAATAGAACTGAGCAGAGGTAGGTAATTAGTTATTAAGTTCACGTTTTAGTTCTCCATATTTGTATTTGCTTTAATCTACCATTACTCATATTGATTTTCAATTCAACGTTTAATTTGGCATGTCACAGGTCGGCGGTACGATGGATCCTACCAATAATTATCCAAGCGATAGTGATGAAAGCGACGAAGACTTCCGCCCTGACAAGGAATCTGATGCGTCCGGAAGTGAAGTAGATTCCGATAGTTTGGACATTAATGAGCAAGATGAGAACAGCAGTACCAAAGCTGTAAGTAGTACAGCTGCTAAGAAGAGAAAGCGAAAATCTGGACATCTAGGAAAGAAAAAAAAGTTTCAAACCTCAGAAAATATAAAGAATTCACTTCAAGAAGAGCGCAAAGATTTAGATGAAGAAGAGGAAAAACGTAAATCAGATGCGCTATGGGCAGATTTTCTCGCCGGAACTGAAAGTTCAAACAGTTCTTCGGTGTCAAAAGAAACAGCGGCAACAGATCCCAACAAGTCCAGCAAATCCACTGTTGATACCAAGCAGACAGAAAATGAAGAGGCAATTACCGTTACAAAAGTATTTGAATTTGCTGGTGAGGCAGTTCATGTAACAGAGAAAGTTCCGAGCTCAAAAACAGAGGAATGTTCAAAATTGCTGCCCAAAGCCGCAAATGCAACCGTCTCTTCAAATGTTAAAAGTGGTTTTCCCAGGCCGCTTCTAGGTCGTCCAGCAACTGGTGGTCTGGGATCAGTATTAAGTCAAATTGGTAAGAAAAACAAGTTGAGCACTTTAGAGAAGAGTAAACTAGACTGGAACAGTTTCAAGCGAACGGAAGGGATCGAAGAGGAACTACAAACTCATAATAAGGGAAAAGATGGGTACCTAGAAAAGCAAGACTTCCTAGAACGGGCTGATTTGCGACAATTCGAGATAGAGAAGACTTTTCGACAAACAAATAGAAGTAAACGTTAGCTCTGCTGGCTCGTACCATTTTATCCTTACTATCACACGAGATGCTTAACGTCTTTTGGCTTATATCCAAACATCGCAGAACTGTACGTTTATACTGGTAATCAAATATTTGCTCAGTATAGCCATTATGCTAAGATGAACAAGCATGTAACACCATATGTCTAGTAATAAAAAAGTGAAAAAGCATACATGACGAAGTTGATTGTTTGTGCCGAAAATGAGTCCATATTTTTGAAAAAAGAATTAATTTTATTGTAGAATATTATACAAAATTCAGATTCAACTGAATACAAAGATAAGCGAACTGAGTGAATGATTACTGCCCTTATTCTTCTTTACGGTCGTATCTGCCTTTGGTATGAAAAGTTTGATTCAAACTACATAATTAGAAAATTCTTGAACCCCCTATTACACAAGACGGGTTGAGGGTCAGACTGCTTGAATGCTCGTGATTCAGCTGTCACCAGTAAAGTCTCAGTAGACCTCCCAAATACGACCTTTTGTTCAACCCGACAGTGACTGGAGTCGAGTAAAGTTACTTAACTCGTCTTATGTAATAGGGCCCTGCTTTTTGTATGTTTGAATCAAGCTAACTAAGGGTTATTCAAACATTCCAACTAAATGTGATTCGTCTGAAACTAGCATAATAATTTTTTGCTGTAACATTTTCGCTTTTTGAAATATTTCCTAAGGTGAGGTAACCTTAGCATGTTCTTTGTGAAATATCAATAAAAAAGCAAAGCTTGTTCTTCAAAGCGTGTATATTCCCTTCCTAACGGAACTATTATGTCAAGAAACTTGGCATAATTGTTTTATGTTCAACACTCATGTAATCTTTTTGGATTCTCTCCACATTTATGTAGAAGTTAAAATTAAAATGTCTTTACCCAACGGTCAATTTTCTAAAATTAAAATTTTGATGACACTATTGAGAATACACTCATATATCGCGTCTTAATGGCTAATAGGGGTTTATTCCCATACTGTCAAATTTAAAATCTAAACAAAACAGGCTCGTATCACCTGTTATAATTTATTGGAGAATTTTGTGATTGATTTGATCACCTTCTACCGAAGGGTTCATAGTACGAATCAAATCAAAAACCAATAAATTTTGTATTCCTGCATGGGGCCTAATCTTAAAATTATGCTCTGTCTAGTCATTCCTTTATATTTTTTACTTGATTTGGGCTAGAATATCGTATTTTACACAATTTACTTCGATTAAGTAGCTCAGCGCCATTTTGAACATTTTCACTTTCCAGCAAATTCTGCGAATTGCTTTGTCAGATATGGGATCAACCTTCAACACAGAATCGTGAAATTCAACCTTACAACTCAGCCATGTAGGTACATTAATTCAGGTTTTTTGTTATTTATTGTTTAATCTTTATCTATCAGTCTATCCTTCAGTGTATCCTAGTCCACTTTCTTCAAACTATGTCGGTTACATGATGCATTCTAGCATTTAACTCACCGCACGAGCTCCCAGTGGTCAGATCGAAAGCAGACCGCCTCCTGTTTCTTTTTTAGTTCTCTCCTGAGCGTGTAAGCAGCCATAATTCAACATCATTCTCTCGCAAGTTTCTGCAATCCAAAACATGATTACCAACAGACACATGAACCTGTTACTTATACGCCTGGAGGCTGATGGAATGCGCGCGTTATGCTGCTAATATTGGTATTGTTTACGTACTGATACGAACCTTGTTTGTTGGCGCACATGTCGCGTGCACGTCACCGCTAAGTCGGACTGGACTGTTCGTATCACAACAACCAGCGTCGCACACATATCTGCGCAGCAACCTGCAAGTGGCCGGTTGTTCGGTAGGTCAGCAGCTTACTCTCGCTCTGCTTTGCGCCCAAGTTCGCGTGCTTTCTGTTGTGTCGCGTTTTTCTGTTGATGTTGCGCGCGCACTAGTTTGATGTTGAGGCCGGCCTCCTAGCGGGGTTCAGCCTTTGATAAGCGCGAAGCGATTGGAAACTCCTTAATATTCGTTGCCATCCATCACCTTCCACCATCACCAAGCATCATGCGAACACAATCCGCGAGCCAGCATATAGGCACTCGGTGTAAAGGCCATAATTTGGATTGTGCAAAAAATGTATAAAATTTTCTTCGCCTGGCCGTTCCTCTGGTCAGTCGCTAGTCGAACGTTGAGCCGGAAACATCGTGATAAGTTCAACAGCCTTTCTACCCCCAAAATACCTAAAATTGCTACCTACCTGTCCGTGTAAAGAAAGAAGAAAAGAACTCTAAAAATTGCAAGGATTGAGATATTGAGCAATTGAAATTCTAAGAGTCAAGGGCAGATATATTGCAAAATAATTGACTGATTCAGTGATATAATAGGACTCAAACAGTGATTTGTCAAGTTAATAACAAACAGGTCGCTGTTGAAAGAAATCTGCGAGAGCAAATCAAGAAGAAAAAAACTAGTGGCGTGCGAAAAAAGTTCAACTAATTATTAGCTGATTTGAAGTATCAGGTACCGAACGGAATCCAGGTAAGTTATAGATAGCGTCATACACAGCTTGTTTGTTCATTCGCATCACCTGAAGAATGCTGCTTGATTCGTTTTTTTTTACTTCTGAATCACCTAAGTTACAAAAAAGAACTGAAAAGATACAGCGAAAAACGAAGACGGAAATGCACTCACCTGTGGAGGCTCGCTCAGTTGTTGTGAGGCATGCTGTAGAGTTTATGTTTTGTAGTTTAGTTCTTTCTCGTTTCTAAATTATCACATGTACATATATTGCATTCACACTTATAGTTAGTCTATGGTTTCGTACTATATGGCTCTGGGAATTTTTAACATGTAAGTGCGAAGAAAGTGAAATTAGGTATTCTTTGTTAATGAAAGCTGAAGAAAGCTGAAGAATTTGATGTTAAAATGTATAAATTTGATTTTATGTTGTATAACTTTTATGAATTTTCTTTGTGCTGGGGAGTAACATGGATAACTCTACAAGCACTTATTCGATTTTCCGCATATCTGAATTAAATGTCATGTAAGCACAAACTTAAACGTTAGATTGCCAAATTTTGTGATTTGAAATAAAAATCTTTTTTTAAAGTAACTTGTTCGAAAAACAAATCGCTTTATTTAATTGCCTCTCTAATTTAGCAAACCTTTGTTGGAAAAATATTTTACCTTATACTCTTCTAAGGTAACCCAGTGGTCTCGAGGTGCGATGCTGATCTAACAAGCTAGTCGTATGTTTGAATCCGGGTTGGGAATTGGATCGTAGCAACACAGATGGCCGCATATGTGTATAATAAACATAGGTCAAGTTCCGATATCAGAATGATAGCATCTTGTACTTCGCTATATGAAGTCCCATCTCAGGAACAAATCATCAAATCACCATAAAACATGGAAGAGTTTATAAATAATTGCCGAGAATTTTATAGCTGAGAAATTGAGCAAAGCATTTTTAAAGTTTTCAGCGGCATTTCCAAGAAAATATGCAAAAAAGGCTTCAAGGCTTCTTGGTTTACAATAGGCGTTTCAATTTACTAAATGGTTAGTGAAACATTTGGCTGAATTTGACACCCAACAGAGTTTCACTGAGATAAATTAGATATGTATCTGGCTTGACGTACCATTAAAAATACATAAAAATTTTAAACTGGCGTAAGCAGAGTTTTCAAAAAGGTGGCTAACACAATACGAATATCCTTAAGCGGATATAGAAACTAAAAACTAATGTTTTGAAAAGTTGCCTTCCAACAAGCTCTGGGATGTCGAATAATTACCCTCTCTGCTGTGAGAAAAATAAAAACATCGACATACATGTTAATTATATAAATCCAGGGGGGATCTATCTGTCAAAAATCGTGTAACCAACATATTCGGCAACATGGTGTTTGTTTTGGTTTTTGTTCCTTTTGTTCATGAAATTGATCGATGTGAAATATTATAGAATTGGAATGTTTTTCATCAAAACTCGAGAAACCGCGGAAAACTTTCATGAATGTTGTTTAGCTATTCACATTTTTCCCCCATTATTGTTCATAGTTACAAAGATCATGGACCAACAAACGTCATGGACCAGAGTTGATCTGCGATAACACACACATATATGAAATTTGACAGCAGTGAATCCCCTCTGTATAAATCAGACTGAACTCATCAAGCATCTATACGAATGTCTGTAGGTTATAAACAAATTCTAATGGTTAAATAAAATATAGCATACCAATATATTTATCTTCAATACCGAACTGAAGAAACCACAAAGAATTGATGGATCATATTGAAACTTAGGCCTTTACGAGATAATAAAACCAATGTCGAACATGCCGGTACAAGAGCAATCAGTTTTACTGTACATGTGCACTAACTAATCAAAATTAGGGACGTTGCGATACCACCGATACTAATACAGAATCGATCCTTTTACTTCCGATACTTGGATTTTTGGTATCGATGTTCTACCAGCGATACTTCATCAATATCGATACACACCTCTCAGTATCGAAAAGACTCAAAACAACCCTGTAAAGAAGAACGAACGAAGCAGAAAAGCATCGGCAATGCCAATTTAATAGAAATTTCTATAGATTAACCTACGGGAACGATCCTTTTCCTTTTCGGTCATGCAGATCCGAAGGTAAAATCTACCAAGCCATGCAAGCGGCTCTTTTCGAAAACAGGATCAATTATTAAGGAAAAGCGTAATCGACTTTCGAAGAAGTTTCTGCAGATGCTGGTGTTTCTAGATTCAGTAAATTTATAGACCATTTCACGAACTGACAGGTGTCACGTATTCTGCTGTTGATGATGTTGCTTATACGTACGTTATGTCAGCGGTTCCGAGCTTTCTGTCAAAATTTCCTTCATAGATTGAGTTCAGAAACATCTCGTAAAATGGTCTATATAACTGGTTTAATTGAATTAAACATTTTATCTTGAGGAATAAATAATAAAAAAGAATTATGACTTATATTTTGAATGAACTGGTATCGCACAACGATACATTTAGGTATCGATACGTTAGCCTCGATACTATCGGAATATCACTGCTTGCTCTCGATACAGGTATCGATCCTAACTATCGATGTTTGATGGTATCGCAACGTCCCTAATCAAAATACGAGTGTCCGTGTTGCTACTATGTAGTAGTACTTGTTTTCAATTGGCAGCGTACTTCAAGGAAATTAATCCGAGCGTCACTAGTTAGTTAATTATTACACCCTCAATAAAAAAATCTCTTGATTGCAGAATGTTTAGCGATCCGTATGAGCTTTAAAACGCGATTCTGGGAACTTTGCAGTTTTTTATTACAATAATTTACAGTGTGATGAGTAGACTCTAGCAACAACACCTCTTCTGCGATAATCCAATGCACTCAAAGCTTTTTGAGAGCACATTCTATTCAGATAAGGAATGGGTCTTAATACTGGGTTTTCCAGAAGCGCATGTAATGTACTGCTTATGTCGAATTCGTTTTTACGGCAGGACTATCCCGTCCCGGACTACGCTTTGCAGCTGAAAAAAAACACTTTCCGAGCAGTTGCATTGGTGTGCGTAATACCAGAGGTAACTGTCACTTTTGTTTTTGTCATTATCGCCATTGTCTTTTATCGCATTTGTGCTACTGTACGAAAAATTTGCCAATTTACTGAAAAATGACAAAATAACAAGATAAAATAAATAAAATTCAACCTGATGTTTTACACGCGAAGAACGATAATCAAAGCAAACCGATTTTGACACATTTTGTTTTTGATTTTGACACATACGTGTGAATGTGTTGGTGTCTTCAAAATTGCACTCTGTTTCTTGCGCGGACTGTCCGGGACAGTAAAAGGATAGTCCGGGATAGTCCGGAAAATGTAAAAAAACAGTGATAGGACAAAGTGTAGTCCGCGGGGTAGCTACACCGCAAAAACGAAAACGACATTAGAAGACTCATCTCCATATGGTCAACAACAACATGTGGATCCCACTGAAATTTGACATACTTATTTATCATGATCAACTCGATCAACACTTATAACACTGAAATAACAATTAGTTTACGTAACAGCAATGTTTCTTTTTTCTGCTTACGTACATTTTCATCACGTAACAGATGTATAAAGATTATAATCGTGTTATTATATTATATTATGCACAAAAGCAAGAGACGAGCCAACCGGGAGCGCAAACCTAGGATTAAAGTATAGAAAGCCTTCCGAAGGGATCCTGGAAGAAAATTTGTTTTCTAATAATGGTCGAAACAATACAAAAGGCGCTTACAAACTGTGTCAATATTAAATAAGAGCTCACCGAAACCAAACTAATTTGTTATTACAATAGTTTAACGTTACACTTACACCAAGGTCCGAGTCAGAAAAACTCCCAAAAACAAAAGAAACAACAATACGATACATGAGTATTGCTTTAAACGTGATTATTACCGTTGTAATCTTTAATATTCTTGGCCACATTGATTTAGATATAGACTCAGTATATTCAGATATTTATAAAAGTCCACATGCTCTGTGTTTTGATCATAACATTTTTTGGCGACATGTTTACATTGCAGGTATCGAATGCCGTTCAATAACTGCAACATTTGACACATGCCAAAATTTAGAGGGGGGTCACCACCATTTTTGTTTTCAATGATGTCGATATGTATTTTTTTTAATGAAATAGTGGCAAAAAATATCAGAAAACTAAAATAGACAAGCTATTCGATTAATCAATTTGATATTCATATTTCCTCATCATAATTTATTGCGTTTTAGTAACTACTCAACATAACCAATCTGTAGGCGAAGATTAAGTTCATCACTACAATAGACCATTTTACGAGACGTTTCTGAACTTAATTCATGAATGAAATTTTGACAGAAAGCTCGGAACCGCTGACATAACGCAAGTAATATTTTTCAATACTTTTGCGCAGTTTTGATGTTATAAGTTGGAGTAACTCTCTAACTGTATCATGCAATGTGACAATTGAAAAAAAAAGGAGTGCCGTGAGCTAAAAAAGGACAGGTTTGTAACTGATTAAATGTACTTGGTCCTCTCTGATTGAATCAAAGTCCATTGATCGGCGAACAGTCAAAAAGTTTTTAATCTACATGGTTAGCTTCTGCGACATCAACAATTATTGAAAATAGTTTGAATAAACTTTAAACTGTGTTTGTTCAATGGTAGGAGCGGAATGTTTTAATGGAACAAAAATACGGTTAATTCACTCAATTAAGTTATTCGTAATCTCCACTTTCTCTGCAACTTTGGCCAAAATTGCCGTAGAATTGATAATGGACTGGATGGTTTCCTCGTGTTTTGGTTCTGGAATTTCTGTCACGTTTGGATGTAGTGCTTCAAGGACAGCTTCATGAAAAGTTGGCACAGGTTCTCCATTATTGATTAGAAAATAATATTGAATAGATATTGACAACATGCTTTACACACTTAAATGTCAATCGAGTCAGCTTCTTCTTGTAATAATATGAAAGGTCTTCTCCAAACAATCGCTTGTGTTGCCTTTAGCTTCGTAATTTTATTACGGGCATGAATCTAATTAGCTTGCATAAAACAGTAACAAACACACACTTACCACTTATTTCAACCTCCTGAGGATATAATTAATTGGTAAATCATCAAGTTTTAAGTCAGTATTACTACTGTAACTTGAAATTCTTTCTGAAATTGTGGAATGTTGTGTCACCCACACAAATGACTAACGTTTCTCATTTACGTGTTCAATCAGAGTGGACCATGTACATTTTCCTCATTTACTGGTAAAGGATACTTTTTTGGCTAACGGGCAAAGAAGCATTCCGATAAGTTGTCTGATAGTGTTGAAATTCATTTTTGTTGACTTCAAACCGATGCTGTAAATTCCGATAATTTCAACTTTTTTCTGCTTAACACATGGTTCACTTTGTCTGCACATTAGAGATGGTCGGGTACGGGTATTTTTACCCGATACCCGTATCCGACCCGTACCCGACGGGTTCGGGTCGGGTTTCGGGCAACGCCAAAAAATATTTTTCGGGTTCGGGTCGGGTACGGGTAATTTAAAAACCAAGGCTTCGGGTTCGGGTCGGGTACGGGTTTGAAAAATTCTCAACTCGTCGGGTACGGGTAACTCGATTTCCGTGCATTATGAGAATTTAATTATTAACTTGCCAAGCCTCGGTGTTTTAGCATAGTTTTGGTCTCGGAGGGAGAAACGGATACGAGCTGTGGGAGTGTCAAATGAACCAGAATGAGCTGTCAATTTGAACCAGTAGAAAAAAAGCATCTTTTAGTAGCAGGTATTGTAACAACTTGAAAGTATTGTCTTACTTGAAAAAATATTCAACGCAAGCACTTTTTGTATTGAGTGTGATTATACAAAATATTTTGGTTTATTTTTACGTGAAATAATAAATTTCATAAACTTTCAGTAATAATCCTGCCAGCGCATTTCGGTTATTGAACTTGAGCTTTCTGGATTTACGGTTGAAGCCGGCTTTCTTTTGAAATTTGAGAAATTGCTTAACCAACTTTTGTTTTATGAAGCGACGCTTTTGTAATTATTACTTGGGTATAAAAAAAAAATAAAAAATAAATCGTTTGGTAACAATTTCGAACTATACACTTCATCACGTTTGAATGTTGAATGAATCTTTCAAAAAAATTCTATTGAATTTTTATTAATCTCTCGAAAACAAAATAAAAATTTCAACAGTTCATATGAATCATACGTATGCATACAAAATAAATAATTAAAACCACTGATCAATTTTATTATGAGGTAACTAACAGGAAAAATGGAGCCCGAATTCTCCATACACAGTTATGAATAGATATTTCGCTGCGTTATAAAATGGTCAAATTTTTCTACAACATACGAGCGGACGTACTCAGTGGCAGATGCTACGCTGGATTCTAGGTGAACCAATACATCGCCTGGAACTCTGGGTTCATTAACATTCGTTCACATGAACACTCAGTTCTAGCCTTACTCCGGCCATCATCTTGAGAAACCACATATGACAATTCGTGCATGAAATGTGCGAGGTAACCAGGTATTTAAAATAAAATAAAAAAAAAATAAAATAAAAATCCATCCTAAACGGGTCGGGTACGGGTCGGGTACCGGCAATTTCAGGGCATTTTCCTTTCGGGTACGGATCGGGTACGGGTAGCTGAAAAAAAAATTTTCGGGTTCGGGTCGGGTACGGGTATTTTAAACAAACCTGACTTCGGGTTCGGGTCGGGTACGGGTTTGAAAATTCTCGATGAGCCGGGTACGGGTCGGGTACGGGTAACAAATTTCCCATACCCGACCATCTCTACTGCACATTATAAGGCATGATATCAGGTCATGTTAGTGACAGCAATAAACGGTCCAAAAACACATTCAAAACCACGGCAGTGCGTGAAACTTTACAGATTCCGATGGGGGGTGAGTGAAAGAGTTCTCTGATACAAAGAAATCCGGAAAACACTTGAAAATTCTTCCGTTCGTTCGCTTTTATCAATAGCTGACCGAAGGCAGTCTCCTTGAAAATAAACACTTGGTCCATTCTGACTGAACACTGTAATCGCTTTTCATGGGTCATGCAGACAAAAATCATGCTGTTATTTCTGTTGTTTTAGAGATAAATAAAATCTGATTGTTGTGTGATGTAGCTTAAGAAAATCTTTATCCAATACTACTGTTAACTCGTTTTTTTTAATTTTGCGACTTGGTCCGGTCTGACTTAACACCGACCAAATGGTCTATATAACGATAGGTCACAAAGTATTGTTTGTGATCTACTATGCACTGCCTCGCTGAGTAGTGAAAGCTAGACAAACAATGCACAAGGGATATTTGTTTCTCTTATAATACTCACGGAAAGTGAACCACATAACATGGTGATTTTGCTTCATTGATTAATAATGAAGATCTATACTCTCCCATCTAGAATGAAGAGACAACAAGTAAACAAAATCAAAAAAAAAAAAATCAAGAGAAATGAAAGAGTCCTTTTGAAATGTTTCTAGAGATTCAACAATTTTCATTTTCGAATGCATTTAGAATCCCCCCGCGAGATCTGCCACTTCAATGTCAAATATGACTTTGACGTCAGATTTGACGGATTGCGGTCCGATAATTGCAAAGTTGTTGCAGTTATCGGTCTTGCAGTTAAAAAAGCATTGCAGTTAAAAGTCTTGCAGTTATCGAACGGCGACTGTATAATGATGTGTTTTTGTCGAAATCAGTCCAAAAATAATTAAGTGAAAATTAATTCGACAAAGCTGTGTTGAAAAATTTCGAAAAAAAAAACATTTCTTTAAAACAATTTAAATTAAAATTTTATGCTACCTCAGAATTTTATTTCAAATTCATTAAATTTCACTTGGAAACATATCACTTGTTTGTTAATTTTCGTTTGAGCTGTTGATAGAATAAACTTGAATTAACAAATTTGAATCACTTCACTTTTTAATTCTATTACTATCACTTTCACTGGAAAAGTGATAGTGATAGAATTAAAAAGTGAAGTGAATCAAAATTATAAATATCACTTTTTGAAAATTCCCTTGTCAAGTTCAATTTGTTCGCCCTTGATTTTAATGAGATGATTTTGTGGTATTTTATCACATGATGACGCCAGATGTCGTTTTGGGACTTCCACATCTCCACGTTGTCCTGAGCGTCATCTGGCGACAGCTCCAAATAAATCCTGGAAAATGTTTCGGAATCCAAAGTTGGGTTTTCTTTTTATTGTGAGTTAACGTCACTTCTGTTATGAAACCCAATCGAGTAGTGCAAAACGGAAAACGTGTTCGACGACGACGACTTCAAGGACAAAAACTAGCGGAGTCCGGCCATCACGGGTAATTCCGGCCTAAGCCACCGATGCTGGTTTCGGTCGCCTGGTGGCCATCAGCACGTCGGCATAGGTTCGTTATCTTTCTGGTAACCAGACTCGTTCATTCTGCCTATTAACTAACTGTTCTACGGTGAAGAGTTTCTTGTCGATAAACTCGATAACCTCTATCCTTCCTTCCGCGGCCCTCTTAACCAGTGCCTTCACTCTCTTTAAGTTCATGTTTATTCCTCACCGAAAGGTCTTGAACCGTCGGGATCTGTAAGATTTGGTCTGAAGTTTATATTTCAGGATCCGACAGAGATTTTGATCAGATACGTCCAGATCCACCGCAAATTCCGTTGCACTACGTCGAGGATTTCGCTTAAGGCGCCTCTTGACGAATTTACCCCTGACAGGTGCCATTTCAGTAGCTCGAATTTCCCCTTCCCAGCTCAGATTAAGGCAACCACAGCACTACTGCACAGCACTGTTCGAGATTCATTTTCCCGGATAGCACTCGATTACAAAAGTAAAACATACATCCACTGACAGCTAAGGCACAATGTCAATTCGGGGAGTCGTCCAACACAGTTTAGTGTGCAACGTAATAATGAGTGTTAAAGTGATGTAACACTTTAATTGCTTTAAGTGTTTTCTTTTTGTAACCATGCATGCTAATGCAAAACGCAAAATTGTTAATAAGTGCGTCATCTTGTCTTGTTTTTTGAAAGTAAACATTTTTTTTCCTCGTGTTTAAACTTATCATTATATAAATGCAACACATTATTTCTTTGTACCTATCGCCCTAGTATGATACAACATTGAAAACAACGAAGTAAAGAAATATTTATAAATTTTGATTGGCAAATTTAAGCTCAAACTGTTATCAATTCTAGCACACACATAGCGCAGAGATTTGAACCAAATTTAAACAGTAAAATAAACTCTTTCATAACACTAGATTCATATAACTTCTGTTCAGAGGAAGTTACGAAATAGTGTGAAATATATTCATATTAAAATATATTTAACTGCAAAAGCAAATGGGTCAACAGTTTTACATACAGATTTCGTGTAGCCAACGCCTCTACGTATCTCAATGACTAATTTAGTCAAGATTCGAACATACGATGGCTTGCTCGACGAACCAACTCTGTACCTAGACCAACTGAAAAGCAACGATTCTCGCGTGAGTAAATTTTAAATGATATTATTCCCAGATTGATTTTTTCACGTTTTAGGTGTGTTTAATGTAATAGGCACTTGCTGACCCGGCAAACTTCTTTTCGCCCATTCCTTTATTTAAATAATTTTGAATATTCTTAATTTATTACACATACTTCCAAAGATTGGCCTTGTGGTTCATTTATAGTCTGTAAATTCATGACGAATCGGATATTGGATACGTTCAAACTCAAAAGACAAAGTGAAATCAAATAGCTTAAATAGTCACATATCCCTGACAATTGAATAATTTATTCGAAGCGGAAATATTACCTTTAAAGACTATCTAAAAGAGAGTTTTCTAGTTGTTTCTCTATTTCAAAAACAAACAATTCTTGTTTATAAGTATAATTCGTATGATCAGGGTTATGTACAAAGTCATGACAGCAAGGTTGACGTAGAACTACATAAGACTGTTTGTTACATCAAACGCATAGTTGCATTCGAGAGTGATCTCAAATCATAAGTTCGAAACAAACTTCCTTATCAATGATTCTAGAGAAACATTTCGAAAGATCCTATCTGCTTTGATCGATTTTTTGATCGATCACTTTCTTTCAATCATCACAACTTATTCAACACCTTTTATGACACTTTACAAGTTAATAGCGGAGAGATCACTCTAGCCTTCTGAGCGAAAACCCCGTTTGGGAGAGTTACTAAAGCTGAACCATTACTAAATAGAAAAGACGCTCCGGAAAAACGATGATAGCAGATAGGACCTTTCGAAATGTTTATCTAGAATTCTTTGAAATCTAGACCTAATTACTATGTTGGACTTTTTTGTATCAATATGTTTATGTCAATAACTTCTATCGAACACTTATAAAATAACTCTCTGAAAATAATATGGTGGCCCTGAAAAGATTCAAAATGGCATCTGGGGTTAATTTTTGGTTTCTGTGCATCAACCCGATTACAAAAATACTCATATTGGATGGTATTCGGTCATTTTAAGCTGTTTTCCAGAAACCGGAAGTCGTTGTTTTGATGCATCATCCCTATTACGGAAATACCCGTTTTTGGTGGTATTAGGTTGTTTTGTGTTGTTTTTCAGAGAGCAAATGTCGCCATCTTAGAATTCAAAATGGAATAGGGGTCAACTTTTGTCCTCTAGATATCATTCAGATTCCGGAGAGATACTGAATGGTGTTCGGTATTTTAGGCTGCTTCCCGGAAACCGGAAGTCGTCTTTTTGGATTTCAAAATGGCATGTGCCTTCAACTTCTGACCTCTGGGTATCATTCAGGTTCCGGAAATACACAATTTGGCCATTTTGGACTGTTTTCAAAAAACCAGAATCATAAAAAGGTATCTGTGATCGAATTTTGGATTCTGTGGATCATCCTGATCATTTTAAGTTGTTTTCCGAAAAAAACTGCTTGAAACATGTGTTGCTCTCCTAACTTTTCGAATTTGGTTCCATTTGCTTGATTGCAAGCCCTTCGAGAAAAAGATGGGGTGTAGTACCCCCATGAAAATATTTCTTGCTCTCAAAAACCTCTACATGTCAAATTTGATTCCATTTGCTTGATTACTCGAGTTGTGCAGAAATTTTTATAGCACCCCTCCTTTCCTTCCAGAGTAGAAAGGAGTGTAAACCATCATGAAACATTTCTTGCCCTTACATGTCAAATTTAGTTCCATTCACTTGGATAGTTCTCGAGTTATGCAAAAATTTATGTTTCATTTTTATGGAAACCCTGCCTCCTAATATTTCTTGTGCCCATCAATCACCACACGCCAAATTTTGTTCCATTTGCTTGATCAAATCTCGAGGTATTTGTGTTTCATTTGTATGGGAGCCCTCCCTTCTAGAGCAGGGAGGAGTGTCAAACTGCCATAGAAATATATCTTGCTTCTTGAAACATTAACATATCCAATTTGGTTTCATTTGCTTGATTAGTTTTTGCAGTTATGCCTTATGCAGTTATGATTCGTGTTTTATTTGTCTGGGAGCCCTTCCTTCCAAAGAAGGGAGGAGTCTCAAACTATCATATAAACTCCCCTCCTCAAAAATATCTACATACAAATTTTTATTTTTATTTTTATTTTATAGATAAAAATCAAGTTTACATTTTGATTTTTTGTTATTGAATATTGTTATTGTTATTGAATACAAAACAGGTGTGCTTCGTTAATTGCTTATGTCTGATTTTGTATTATTTTAGTTGGGATCTGTTAACGTTTGTCACTTGGCTTTTTCCTAATATAAAAACTAACACTTCAGTAACACTTGAAATTCAAAGAATTTCATTTTTGAAGTAGACTAGACGCCCTGCTGATCCATAAATACGATTGCACTTTAAGCACGAAAAAAAAATCAACTGGCTTGTTTATGCTGTTGTTATGTAGGTACTTGTACAATATATCAATATATACAATATCGCACGCTAGCCTGGGGGCTAATGCGGTCTCGATCAACTAGATTAGTTGAGAGAATTCGTTATCGATATTGTTTTCGGCACATTTTGCATGTTGTAGGATAAGTACAACGATACACCGTGCCCCAGTGCTGAGTCGAGAAAATTTCCAGCTCGAAAAGTTCCTCGACCTGATCGGGAATCGAACCCGATATCACAACCGTGTGGGAGAGCTAGCCGACCGACATCGCTAACTACAGAACCACGGGGACCACGGGTACTTGTACACATTTTTTTATTTTGAACCCCTTTTCCTTCCTCCTTGATTGCACCTAAGGGTAGAAGCTATAGTACACTGAGGTCGCTTTTTACGCGGTTTTTTTTACGCGGATTCCGGAATTTACGCGGTTTTTTTGCGCGGATTTCGGTTTCCCTTTACTCGGAATGCAGAATTAACGCTGTTTTTTTACGCGGATTCCGGAATTTACGCGGTTTTTTTACGCGGATTCCGGAATTTACGCGGTAATTTTTATGCGGATTCCGGAATTTACGCGGTTTTTTTATTACGCGGCACGTATCCCCCGCGTAAAAAGCGACTTTAGTGTACTTTTAGATGCACTTCGTTACGACCGCATAAACGTGTTACAGAAAATGAGCTTTTCTTAGGACGGCAGGAATTAGGTCCAAATTCGTTTGTAGACTTCAAATAGCCGAATGATTGAATGATTGTGACTTTTACAATTTCCAGTGCTGTGACATTAATCATTCCACATGGCAAATGAACCAGTGTTTTTTGCGCGGATTTCGGTTTCCCTTTACTCGGAATGCAGAATTAACGCTTTTTTAGGCGGATTCCGGAATTTACGCGGTTTTTTTACGCGGATTCCGGAATTTACGCGGTTATTTTTATGCGGATTCCGGAATTTACGCGTTTTTTTTATTACGCGGCACGTATCCCCCGCGTAAAAAGCGACTTTAGTGTACTTTTAGATGCACTTCGTTACGACCGCATAAGCGTGTTACAGAAAATGAGCTTTTCTTAGGACGGCAGGAATTAGGTCCAAATTTGTTTGTAAACTTCAAATAGCCGAATGATTGAATGATTGTGACTTTTACAATTTCCAGTGCTGTGACAATAATCATTCCACATGGCAAATGAACCAGTGTTAGCTCTAGCAGCATCGAACTATACAATTCGGTGTGGCAGCTATTTGTAAATTAACGGATATTTCAATCCAATGATGTAACATAACATTTTAATAAATTTCTATTATACATAAATTTTAAAATGGAGAGAAATTTGCGAATCAGTTTATATGTTACATCATAAATGTATGCAACAAAAACTTTTGTCACATCCATACTTGAATCTGGCTACAAACAGCAAGTTCAACTAAATGGTAACGCCGTTACGATTATTTCACGCGACATTGCAGAGCGGTTTTTTATATTTTAGACATTTTATTCAACCGGAAATTGCATAATCCGCTTTTCATTAATTGAGCATGTTGATGTTAATATGTTTTTGTTGTTTTGTTGTAGTACTTTTGAGAGTAAATGCCCTTGTTGTTTTGATTGTTACGTCTTGTTAACCATTCCTTTGACTTTTGGAGCACTAGTGTATGCAGATGTGCGTCAAAGTGCCGCATAGTAAGTGCCCATCGGGTTCGTTGGCTTACGGAAAAACTCATTTAAGTCTCTGAGAAAGTTATCTTTGCTAGGGACACAAAAACTCACAGGAATGGTTAAAAACCTGTAATTTTTTCCACCTTGAGCTCTAGGGTATAACCTGTGTTATATTTTTATGTTACTGAGCGCGAAGAGATAAACATTGTCTAAATTATTTCTATTACTACATAAACTTTGGAAATACTAAGGAACTATAGGGATACTAACAATCAAGCCTTGACTCACATTTGTACATTCTTGGTGCTCATAAATCTCCTCTACACGAAATCTTGCTCTATTTGTCAAGTGAGATAAGAATACGACGCAAAAATAATATATATGTTTCTTCTTCGTTAATGGGGCTTCCCCGTTTGACCAGGAATGACGTCGATGATGTTGACAGAAGATGGCAACAACGATCGCGAGCTGCAGCAGGAAAAATACCTACGCGACCTTACCAAGACATTCACCGGAATCGAGAAACCTCTTAAAAATGCCCCCAAGTGTCAGACACTATCCGAGCTTATCAGCGAGCTGCACAAAACGTTCGCTGCAGACCACGTGAACATTGAGTACGTTAATCATCTGATGCTGAGCTACGAATCTAATCCAGCAGATTGGCGGAAGTTTGCAAAGTTCGATCGATTCAGGTAGGTTTCGACTAGAGAATGCAAATCCTTATAAATATGAATTGTTTGCACAAACGTTTTGGTTGGATGTGCCTTCAGCATTTTTTGCAAAGGTTGTGCGATCACAGACGTCAAAACAAATCTATGAATAAGACAACAACATCAAACATGATCGACGAGTACGACCAGAGAATATTAATAATACTTTCACAGTTTTATTATTTTATAAACGCGATCTGTTGTGTTTCATATTTTCTATTTTGTATCTTGCAATCATAAAATTTTAGGAGAACGAATCGTATTACAAGTCATCATTATTTCCGTCAAAAAAAAATCACAAGAAGGTTGTATGCAAAGCCACGACCGCAAGGTTGAAGTAGAATACTTTTACAAGAAAGATAACCCGGCTGCTTGCGTGTCAGTCATTTTTTCTAGTAAATAAACGTTGACCGTTCATTGGCAGTATTGTAATTTCTTTTTGTCTGATATTTTGAATGAAGTTCATTGAATATTTTTAAATTTTGTGCAAATGAGAAGTTGAAGTGCTGCCGAATCGTAATATGCACATTTAATACGACATCATTAAACGGGAACGGAACAAAGGCTACGGTTATGCAGAATGCGAATGCCGGCGCGATGCGATTCGCCTTACCGTGGTGAAATGTACAGCTCTTTTTAAGGCGAAGTAGAACTATACATTTCAACAGATTTCGTCTTGCCGAATCGCATCGCGCCGTAATTTGCGTTCTGCATGACCGTAGCCAAACACTAAGCGACGCAAACACGTAATAATAGTCAGAGTATGCATGTAGATGAAGATAATTAACTTTGGATTATAGCGCAAAACAAGAAAATATTAACTCTTCAAATGATCATTTGTGTTCTTCAAATTTCAGTTGTTCAATTTAATATCCGATGAAATGTTTGTTTATTATCTGATTAAGCTCTTATATAGGCCAAATGAAGCATTCCCAATTTACTAGGTCCATAACTCTGCCGACCGTGCTTGGGAAAGCGCGGTATAACGACCTATCAGATGTCGAATTTTGTGTTTTGACAAGGCTTAAGAGTTTTCAATAGTACAATATTTCGAATGATAAAATTTCAATTTCATGCATTTGGTAGAAATCTTAGAAGATTTTCTAACCGATTGCTGCAAAAACGAAGGAAATCCATCGAAAACTAACCGATTTATTAGCATTTGAAATTTTTCTCACTTTTTTCAGTTTTAGATTTTCATTTCACATCCCTATGTAGCCGAACTTCCTGAGAGAAGTATTCTAATTCAAAATTAAATCTTCATTAATTCATTTGTTGTCCTTATAAGGACAATTGCTCAATTTATCATAGGATGTAGTGTTTATCTTACATCTCTGTGTTACCTTGACAGTGAGGACTAAGGCGCACGGTCAAACACAATAAGAAAGGTGTTTTCACATTGAAAACTAGACACGGCTTTACTGGAGAAAGTGTTGGCAAATGCATCTACCGCTAATACCACCGCTATCATACGAAAGCGCGTCGTTTCATGTGGGGAATATCAACAACGAAAAATGACGCGCATCTAAGCATAACCCGAACTGTTTCACCGTGCTGCTCCCATTTACCTTTACATCGGCCTCAGGGAAGTACCGGCTGCATCTGCATCTACCGCTGAGGCTGTCACTATACTGCTATTGGTACCAAAAGCTATTAACTCTTCAAATAAGTGTTTTATTTGTTCTCAAAAGAACAATTGTTCAATTCAAAATCGGATTTACGCAATCGCATCTCTGTAATATTACCGACAATAATATTCTTCTGAACAAAATGATTCAACTTTTCCATTAGGCCTCTGCCATAATAGACGCGAAAAGCGACGCGAACCGATTCGCTCGGCTGTAGGTTAATGTACAGCCATCAGTAGAGCTGTACATTACTCTACGGCCGAGCGAATCGTATCGCGCCGCTTTTCGCGTCTACTATGGCAGAGGCCTTAGAGAAAGTTGCTTGCTGATGTATTCACTTCATGCAAGCCTGCTGCTGATGCTTCCCGCTACCACACTCAAACAGCATTTTAGTGAAGGGAGTGTCGTTGCATCAGCTTACCCTGCTACTATCGATGCTGATATACCCGCTGCAACAGTTATGCTATGCATAGCCATGCCACAGTTGTGGCCGCTATACGCTGGCCCAACTGCTTAGCAACTGCAACGCTAAAAATATGTGTGACTTCATTCCGGCTCAGAGCGATCATTTGATAAGCTCCACCTCTTTTTTCAGTTTCTAAAGTTTTTCCTCAGTTTCGTAGCACGGATGCATAAAAATGATTTCTTGTCGAGCCGGACCGATAGCACTCTCATTGAAGCAACAAAATAACATGTTTTGTGTCGTGTTGCTCAGCTTCGTTGAAGAAAATGTTCCCGTCCCCGTGTCGCATGTAAGCAGATTATTGCGTTCAGTAGACAGTAGATAGTGTATCCAGCGAATAAACATCGATGGTGCTCTCACACACGCAACGGTTTTAACCCGTATCTTATTGCGGTTTGTAACATCAAGCGATTTCGTTTGCTCGCTGTTGCGTGTTGCATCATGTTGCAACTTGGCAGCTGGGAGACGACGAAATTCTGTTTTTGCTGATTGCTTGAATCGACTTCATATTAGCTCTGCATAGTCGAACTAACTGCTTTTGTGAATGCGTTCTAACAGGGCAGTTTAATATTGAATGTCGGTTATGCTGATCGCAGCCTTTGCGCTGCCCCTACAGTGGGGGGTTTACTAAATAAAGTGAAAATTGGACAACTACAACAGAATTTGCTTGCATCCCGCACAGAATGTCTGCTTGTGTTGATGCCAGAAAATTATTAACCTTCAATTATTTTTTTATTTGCCTTGAAAAAAGCATGTTGCGGTTCAAAATCGGTTGCAAATTACAACCTTTAAGCTGCCCTAACATTGGGGGAATTAAGATACACGGACAACATGCACTGTGGAAGCTATTTCACATTCAGTAATTAGACGGGTGCGCCAAATTTAAATTGCTGGGATGCAACACAGAATGCTTGTTTGCGTTGACAAAAATTATTATTTTTAAATGACTTGTTTATTTGCCTTGAAAAAAGCATTTTGATTTCCGAAATTGGATTTCCTGATGGCAATCATCATGCTGCCCCAACACGGGGGGAATAATGGCTGTCTGGAGACACACGCTGAGAAAAACCGCGCTGCTCCTGAGACGTGGTGACCAACCATAGGGCTAGTGCTGCTGCTAAGGAAGGACGACTGCTGTTGTCGCTGTCTAGAACTATTATGAGCGGCTCCGGCTGAAACAGGCTCTTATATAGGCCAAATAGCATGTTTTCAATTGCAAGTTATATGATCCTGTCGACCGTGCTTGGGAAGCAAGCATATAACGACCAATCAGAGGTCGAATTTTTCGTTTTGACAAGGCTTGACTATTTTCAATAGTACAATAGTGTGAATAATACAATTACAATTATCTTATTTTGGGATGAATCTTAGAAGATTTTCCAATTTATTGCTGCAAGAACGAAGGAAATCCATCGAATACTAACCGATTTATTAGCATTTGAAATTGGACATATTTTTCACTTTTTTCGGTTTTAGATTTTCATTTCACATCCCTATGTAGCCGAACTTCCTTAGAGAAGTATTCTACTTCAAAAACAAATCTCTTTATCGGAGTTGTGATTCAGACCCTTTGTTTAGTTCCATTCTATTACAGTTTTTTTATGAAATAATCTCATGACACATCACGTCATTGCCGACAGAAAAAATACCGTTCCTTTAAAGTATAAATCTCTGTAAACATAAAGCATCCTTTCTGAGAACAAAAGGCGAGAGCTTATCATCAGCTTGACTGCGTGCCTTCTCTCATATGAGCGGTACACATGTTTGTTGTTTCTACCCTAGGACTATCGACGTACCTCATACGATATTCATCTGTGCAACAGCAAGGCCACAAACCGCGTGTCTGTTGCTCAGTGCTTTGTTATCTAGTGATTTAAAAAGGTAATTTAGAGATTGATCAGAGGTGGAAAAAATAACTGTATTTCTCATGAACGTTGCGCTGCCGGGAACCATAATAGGTTTTCTCGGTGATCTCTGTCGCGATGTTGATAACGCTTAGCGCGATTGCTTTATTACTCCTTGTTTTTGTTTATTCGCAGCGAAGCTATCAATTAAAGATAAAGAACGAATCTGTTTTTGAATGTTCGCGTTTGACTAGGTGTTTGCGTAAAAATACGCCTTTTGCTTGATACCAAATTAAAGGGGTATGTATTAGCCGTCCAATGAACAATACAAATAAAAAAAGAAATGGGTGTTCCATTAGCACGAAGATTTTATTTGTTAATAAAAACGGTGTCAGCCCGAATTTTGTGCAACTACGGTGATGACTTAATGGCTTTGCTGGCAGCCGCTAGAATTGAAACCCAACGGGTTTAAAGTTAATTACAATTTAATCTTTATCTTAAAGGTAGCAACATGGAATGAAATGGGCATTATAATATAAAATAAAGGTTGTCCATCGAAAAAATAGCCCCTATTTTTATATTCTTTCTTTAAAGTATTTAAAGATTGTTAGCGCCAAAATCTGAATTCCTCTATTAGTATAATTAGCATGAGTATAAATATTAAAAAAAAAAAAATGGAAAATTGCAAGAATGCTGAATATGTTTAGACGTTTTAAAAAAGTTACTCAACTAGCAGTTTGTCAGCATCAGAAAGTAAATCCTCAAAACAAAAAAAATAATTGTGAAGAAAAAAAAAGAAAAACGAAACCCCCGACAAATTCCAAAATGGTAAAAATTTAGAAAAAAAGTGTATGCATTTTTCAGTTATTTCTATTTCGTAAAGAGTTGCAAAGAAACAAAAAAAGAGAATAAGTTTTAGAAATTAAATATTATTTGGACAAATAAAATGTTTTTGACGGAAAACCCATTTTACTTGCAATTTAAAATAAATTTATCTATTGGCCTTGAGACACGATAATCGTTACAGACAGATGTAAAATGCTCGATTATCGATTATAGGATCCCTAGCAGTCGTGTGTTCCGCATATCATAACTGTAAGTGGGTTAATCGCTTGATAACATTCACTCGAAAAACATTGTCTATTGCTGCCGTTTTATCCCATCGGCTATCTATGCACACATACAATCTAAATTTAAGGCATGACCCCACACATATCACTTGCAAAACGTTTGATAACACCTTCTTATACTTATTTTAAGCTATGAAATTGTTATCACAATCTCAACAAACAAAAAAATTAACTCAGATCTCAATGATTGTGTTGGTTATTTTTCATAGGTACACCCGCAATCTAGTAGATGAAGGAAACGGAAAGTTTAACCTGATGATTCTCTGTTGGAACGAAGGTCACGCTTCAGCTATTCACGATCATGCCGATTCGCACTGCTTCATGAAAATGCTCAGAGGGTCCCTGTGCGAGGTGAGATATGCCTGGCCAAAAGATGCGACTGTTAATGAGGATGACAAGGCAGATATCGCTAATGGAAACAGTTTAGAAGAAAATGAGTACACTAGTGATGAACTAGAGGAAATTTCCCGCACAACTCTCGAGAAGAACGGTGTTTGCTACATAAACGATACCTTAGGGCTACATCGTGTTGAAAATCCTAGCCACTCGGATGTGGCCGTTTCGTTGCATCTGTATTGTCCTCCGTTTGACACGTGTTCGATTTTCAACAAGCAAACAGGCAAGCGAACTAAATGTAAGGTTACATTCTGGAGCAAGTATGGCAAGCGAGAGCAACAGGTAAATTTGAAGTAAAAGTCATTAAATCTAACACTACACGTTGCTTTCTTTTTAGGACATATAAAATATTTCTCAGCACTGAAGCCTTATTCTCAGACTGTGAAGCTTAAAAAGCAATAGAAAAACGTATGAGATTTCTCATGTTTTACCATTTCAACCCTTAACACATAGATTTTTAGTTATATGACATATGTTAACTCCAATTAATCAGCAAATCTTATGTATTTTACAATATCGACATATTATTTCATATTTTTGCATAAAATATAAAATATATATATATATATTTTATTGCTGAGTCAGCAATGGTTTTTCTACCAAGAAAATAAAATACATAAAGAAAATGGTTCTTTTTGTTCTAAAGTATTTATCACAATCGAAGAGTGAAATACAATCTCAACATCTAAGTTTATTACGAATGTTGCGTAACTAAAATTCAACTTTAAATTTACGTCTAAAAGCAACCGTGGAGGCATGTTTATCATTTCTATAATACATTAAGGCAAATCAGTTTGAATGCTCAATAAACAAACTTAGCATTCGGGTTCCATGTAAGGGTAAACTGTTTTAGTTTGATATAAGTTAAAGTAAACAATATAAATACAATTTGTTACTTATTTTCTGTCATTAGCGTGTAATGTATTGGAAAGAAATGAAAAATGCCGCCTTGCTATGATACCCCGCAAACAAAATTTCACATGCTCACCAGTGGTTATCGAGGGTAACGTTGATCCCGTTGATCATCTGATCTTCGTGTTTTCCAGTGGCTGTTTGGCTCTATGATTAGCCTTCGGATGCAATCATATTCTTTAGTTTAACATTAGTTCAAAACCTTTTACTCCCAAGCACTTGATGCATCGATTTAAACAGTCCAGGTAAAATGTCCACATGTTTATCTACGCATTTGATCGCGCATCGTTCGAACATAGCTGTGAACTTTGAGATGTCGTCATCTGTTGGTGTCGGACCCATTTTATCTTTAACACTATCATTGCAATCCATTACACATCGTTGAAGTCTATTGTTAAAACTTCCTAGTTCTTTCTCGACATGTTGCTGTGCGCGTTGCACGGGAGTAGAACAATTTTCTACGCATCTTTGAACAGAATCCATGCTGGCAGCGGTATCTCTACAGCATCGAGCTGCGCATTCGTGCATTTCAGCCTGCAATAAACAAAAAAAAAAACAATGTATCAAAATCTCTTATGTAATTCTTATTCGTTGCAAAGTTGGCTAGGGTCGCAAACTGTCATATTTCGGAATAACTGCAATATTCATGATTTTTTTTTCCTGTAGGAGCCTATGACCACTGCTACCATTAGTTAGATATATTGTGGTATAATATTCATGATACTCCGAAATCATTACATTTTAAGCAAACAATGGACTCCACCGTCGAAAGCGGTGGCCTTTTGCTGAACTACTGATTGCTTGGATCACCTGAACCTAGGGTCTATAATACACCTAACCAATCTGGAAGGCATTATATGTGTTTGTCAGTTTATTTATTAGTTAGATAAATAAAACCATTATACCTAGTATAATCAATTTAAATGTTTTATACAAGTCAAATGCCAATTTTTAATAAGATTGCAAGATTCTTGATTTGGAGTCTCATGTTTCAGCCATGTGTTAGTTGGCCGTTTGCAGGTAAACCCATATTTCGCATAGTTATAATTTTCAGACTATAAGTAAATCAACCCTAAAAGTAAACATTTTCTTTTTTGAGTGGTAGATAATTGGGAGGAGAAAAACTTCTTCGGTTATTGGTCAACATTTGGAAAGCTATGTTTTGATGAATTGAATATGTATATTTCTTTCTCGAGTTGGCATGAAATCGGTATAAATTTTTATGTTTACCTACAATGAATTAAAATTCACAAATCAGTCTACTAACCCGAAGAGATCATAACCATGCACCATTTCCATGCAGTGTTTCATATCTCATAAAATAATGCATATGCAATTGTGAAAACTCAAAAGACTTTCGACAAATTGTAGTTTATTCCAAAAGTTTTAAACATTGAGATTAAAAATATATCTTATTATTTAAATGTTTACGCAATATTTAACTACTCCCTTTTGACATACTGCACGTGTTGATTGGACCGGTTAAAAAACATCACTCATACCTGCATCTTACGCAAGATCGTTCGATCGAGTTCGTCTACGCGCTGCGATAATTCCAACTCAATGCGTTGCTTTTGTTGTTCCACCATGTTTACTTCTAGTATTGCAAGTGAATTACGAAAAAACCCTGAATAAACCGTTTATAACGTTATAAATCCGTGAAAATCGTTTGTAAAGTGTGCCCTCAACTGCTTCTATCACCACAAACAAATTAAAGACATTGACAAACACTGGCTTTCAAAATAATCCCAGGTGGCCAAATCGTATAAATTACACGCTCTTATATTTCCACTCAAAACTGAGTAGAATTACTCATGTTCATTTGAAGCGGATTTTATACCTTTACCATACTTCACGAATGTATTCCCATAAATGCTAAACGATCTTATCGATGTTAAATATGTGATCAAAAGGTATACTGCCGTTCTACGCATATTTATCCCTTGTTCCAAATCAAGAAAACGAGTAAAACGATTTTAAAGTTTTACAAACTTTTATGCATTTTTTGCCGAGAAATTTGCCATCTAGTACACACTCAGATTTAATTGCCGAGAACTTAACAGCTGAGAAATTCAGCGAAATGTTCTACGAGTTTCCGGCAGAATTTTCAAGAACTTCGGCAAGCAAAATGGAAATACTTTCTGGCTTTTGGTAGATCAATATATTTGCTGAATGTTCGTTGAAATATATTGCTGACATATGCTAAAAACTTGGCCGAGCTTGATCAGCTGTTGGGAAGTTTGCCGAGATAAATTAAGTGTGTAGGTAATTTCTACGCCTATCACTACGCGCATTTGATGGTTCCCAATATAAAGTTCATACTGGAGATACAAGGCTGTTTCATTTTTCAGGAAAATGATCCCTCTAATCTTGTTGTCTGTATACGCAAGTGGCGATAGTCGCGATGAAAGTTTAGTTAATTGAATAAGTATTAGATGACTTACCATTACAAAGGGGAGATGTATTTTTTTGGATGTTGCTCGAACCTATCATATTTGAATGTTGTTAGGCCTTTACCATTTTGGCTACACACATAAGAACTTTTTCAATTTGTATGAATCGTGTGTGATTATCTTCTGATGCTCAGAAAAGTAATGCGTTCAGATGACAAATCTGCCCACGAGATTTCAGCACAGACTAACAGACATAACACTTCGAACAAATTTCTAATAAAATCATCGTTCGGATGGTTCCAGTACTTTACGTTAGTAACACTAGCACCATCTGCTGCCGTGTTCGCGATACGTCATGTATTTCGGCATCAGCGCTAGCGTTACTGCATGTGTCAAATGGGGAACCATAAAATGAGATTGCATGACAGTGCCCAGACGGTGTTGTCGCGTGATGACTGTTGTTCGATTGGAAATTTGATAAGATCGATTTTTGGGGCGATGAAGCTAGACTCCAGTGTTACGTCTGTTAGTCTGTGGTTCAAGTATCCACAACAAAGATATAAACGTACCGCATTTGAATGATCAAGCAAAGTGATTTTCGGTACCGAATTTTTGAATCTGTAATGTAGCCAAACATTGGAAGGAGAAGTCTTTATTGCTATCACAGACAGACGTCCAAGCAAGAACAACATTGATCGAAAATTCTGTGTAAATTTTCAAAGAGAATTTCGTTATAAATCACTTGTACACCAGTGCCGCCTGGTGACCTTATCGCTACAATACATTTTTTTCGATTGTGTACGAGGCTGGCGTCACTGGTAGCGCTATCAGGCTACGAATTGCTACTACAAAAAACTTCACACAAGTTTGGAACTCAGCTTGGACGTCTGTCTGCGGTGCTCTGTAGCATTTTCCAAATTGTGAATATGGGGATTAGTGGTTAGTGGGATGAATTAAAATAGAAAAAAACTAGTGGGACAAATATGTATAGAAAATCATCGATGGGACAAACAGACTTGGTATGGTTTTTGAAGATTTTCTGAACAAACAATGTTATTTTCAAAACTTTTCCAAAAATATACATGAAAATAGACTCTTTGATGATAAAAAAGGAAAATTGCTCGAAAGTAACATGGGACAACTATGCGTAGAACGGCAGTATACAGCAAAGATCCTGAAATAAATTTAAAATGGGTAAAAACTAAGTTTCTGCGGTTTAGGTACTGGAAAAAACATCAACGCAGTTTAACAGCAACATTGCACGGTGAAACTATAGTATTATTCGAAGAGCTACGTAGCCGCAAAGTAATAGAGTCCACTTTGTCAAGCGGATGATCGTGGGTTCGAATCTTAGTAGAATCAGACCATTCGATGTAAAAAGGACTTTAAGCATGGGTTTATTCTCAGCCCCCCCACCACTTACCCTTTTTTTACGTTAAAATCTACAATACCTTTGCGTGACTTCTTCTTAACAGAAATAGGTTCCTCTTATCAATATAACTGGTCAGAAGGACGCACGAAGAAACTTCTCCAGGGAAGTATAATTGGTAATATTTGGTAGAAGGAACAAGGCTTGGTATAGAAGAACAGTAAGCGTGTAAAAGGAAATGTAGCACATTACAAACAAGCACTGATAAAAAGTAATAATAAGTGTGGGATACAACAATACCCGGGCTTATCTCATAATAGATCAACGATTCTGGTCGCAGTGAGAAAGTCCATACAGGAAAAAAAGTAGTATTATTCGAAAGCAAACCAGTACAAAACTGATAATGAAAAATAAAACATCGTCGTTGTTCTATGTTGCTATACATGCACATTTGCACTTGCTTCCAACAAGGCATAGGTTTTTTGAACATCGAGAAAGAAAGATAATGTCAAAACAGGAATAATTGGTAAACTCTTTATTTTCGAATTTTCAAAAGTTTTCTGCATTTTCTGAGCTGTATAAAAGTAATAAACACTTAAACTTTTTTGTCGGGTCTCGGTAATTTATTGCCGAGAACGGCACCACTGAGGCTTGGTTTAAAAATAAATGACAGCTGTAACATTTTTTCGTAAATCTCGGTTCGACCTAACTGAAATTTCAGCACAAAATATTACCGAACTATCACTGCCGAGATTTTGGATATTTTGTGCCTAAATTTAAGTTAGGTGAACCGAGATTTACGAAAAAATTGACAGCTGTTATTTATTTTTTAACCGAGAACTCTGTATTGCCGTTCTCGGCAATAAATTACCGAGACCTGGCAAAAATTTTTGAGTGTATAGTGTATCTGTAAAAACCAGCTTTATCCAGTCTTTTTCGTTAATTTTAGTTCTTTGTAGAGATGAGTGATTATTCACCTACGCATACTATACAGAAGACAACGCACACTAGCAAACTAGCAATATTCAGAGGGAGAAATATGCGAAGAGAGTGTTGTGAGCCAAACGAACATGTCAAAATTCGAGCCAAACGAACAAGAAAGGTATTGCAATAAGGGTCGATAACGAATATATTTATTTTTACACGTTTTTCATGTTTTATTGCTAAAACATGAATTGAGAAGGCTCCAAAGTTGCTTCATCACAGTGATTTTTAACTGGTGTTGTGAACCACCAGAACCCTTTGTATAGTCTACAGAATAATGATGAAAGTATATAAAATAAACATAAACATAAAATTTAACACCTTCACGGTTTTTGTGATGCACTTTATTATTCCTTAGGACTTCCACCGTCGCCATCAGTTATACGAGCCGAATAAAAAAGTTAGTGAACATTGCGCTCTGAGAAGAGATCTGGCACCTCTGATATGTGAAACTTAGTCGCCAAATCGGCGGTTTTTTCATCGCGTATCTCTCCCTCTGAGGATCTCTATAGCAAACATGTATTAGCCATGTAAAGTGGCTTTTATTTCCTCCAAATTGCAAATCATCGCATCTTGTTGTTCCGATTTTTATCACTTTTTACATTTTTTGCCGATTACGTTTAGCCGCTCCTCCTGATTCCTGCTCACGGATTGAATATTTGTCCAGCTGCTCAAAACGTGGCATTACAGCAATTCGCTTGGCAATAACACATTCGTACGCATAGGTCTGCTTCTACCCACTCTGAGCAACCTTAAGCAACTAACAGCTAAAGCTCTTGGTCTCCCCGGGACCGCCGTTAGGCATTAGTTCAGGGAGAGAGCCAGTCGTGCTTTTCGCACTTACCTCTATGGGTAGCAGAGCAGCCTATACAGGCCAGTAAGTTAACCGTTAACTAACCGGGGCACATCGATGGTTTCCCGTCGATTGGTGCACTGCAAAATACCAACGATCTGTGATGCGGCCGTGATGACCGCATCCCAGATTTCCCTATTTTCGCACATCCTACGCACGATGTTCTCTGGCGTGGTGTCCATCCCACTTATTGCCAGCATTTCGTACCGTATCCGCTCGAAACGCGGACATGTGAAGAACACAAGCTCCGCGTTTTCTTCCGCACCCGTACAAGCGGGGCACATAGGGCCCAAAGCAGCCATGGCCTGACAGGATCTGTGTCAGATGGAAGGTTACTTCCCCATGGCGCCTATTAATCCAGCATGCTCACTCTGGAATGAGTCGGTGTGTCCATCTGCCTTTTGTAGTGTTGGACCACTCCCGGTGCCACCTGGCCATTGAAGATGACCGTATGGTGTTGCGTATACCCCTCGTGTCGCGTTGGTCGAAGCACTCTACATCCTCTTTGACGATGATGCTGATGGGCATCATGCCAGCCAGGACGCAAACCGCCTCGTACGACACTGTTCGGTATGCGCACGTGACCCTTAGGCACATTAGCCTGTACGTACTCTCGAGTTTGCCGCGATGGCACGAGGTACTCAATACCTGAGACCACACTGGTACACCATACCTGAGTATGGACTAGAGATGGTCGGGTACGGGTATTTTTACCCGATACCCGTACCCGACCCGTACCCGACGGGTTCGGGTCGGGTTTCGGGTAACGCCAAAAAATATTTTTCGGGTTCGGGTCGGGTACGGGTAATTTAAAAACCAAGGCTTCGGGTTCGGGTCGGGTACGGGTTTGAAAAACTCTCGACTGGTCGGGTACGGGTAATTCGATTTTCGTGCATTATGAGAATTTAATTATTAACTTTTCTAGCCTAGGTGTTTTAGCATAGTCGTGGTCTGGGAGGGAGAAACGGATACGAAGCAGCATGAAGTTGCATCGGTAACGGTATCATTGATTTCTATAGAAGAATGTTTGCATTTTTGTTGACCGTGGACTTATTCGAAAAATACTTATTATGATACTATTAACTCGAGCGGGGGGGATTTTCTGAGGCGAAAAATCTCTGGGATCACGCCTTCCATCGCATGAGGAAGTAAAGCCGTTGGCGCCGGTCCGTGAATAAACGGGTCGTGAGTTAGGGTCCTGGGTGTGGAGTCGCCTCCCTGGGCGTCGGTCATTGGCCACAACAGTGGCGAACTAGACCGACGGTAAACAAGCGAGAAAAAAAAAATTAACTCCATCATAAGTAAAGCAAGTAGTATGCTGGGCTTTGCTAAGCGGTTCAGCCACAATTTTCAAGACCCGTACACTGTCAAACTATTGTATATTACATATGTTAGACCTATTGTAGAATATTGTAATCTCACATGGATCAGTCCAAAAACAATTCCTTCTTTACGCGCTTCGCAACTTGAGTTGAACTGAATTTTCTCTGCCATCGTATGAAGCATGCATGCTCAATCTCCAAACACTTAAACAACGCCGCGAATTTGCAATGCTATTCTTCGTCAATGATATTATTTCAAATCGTATAGACTCATCTGCATTACTATCACAACTCCGCTTTTATACACCTTCACGGCATCTCAGAACGTGAAAACTGTTTTCAGAAAAACATTGCAGAACTAATTATGCAAAAAATGATCCCATAAATCGATTGATGTGTCAGTATAATCTACATTGTAAAACCATTGGCAAAACAATGTAAAAAAAAAAAAACAAATCAAAAACTGTTTGAAATACACTAGAAATATTTAGCTCGTAACAAGAACATTGTAAACACTATAATTAATAACTGTAATGAAATATTTATGTAGTCTACATTTGCTTGACGAAATAAATAAACAATTAAAAATAAAAAAATAACATCCACACAAGCAATGAAATTAACAATATTTTCTGAAACATAATATTTCTGTTCTTTGGTAAGCTACGAGTTTTAAAAGCTTGCCGATTTTTTTAAATGCATTTTTGTTGTTTAAACGTGAAAACAATGTTTGCAAATAAACTCTTTTCGGCAGTATAAAAAAAGTCGTTTGGTAACAGTTTCGAACTATACACTTCATCACGGTTGAGTCTTGATTTTCGTTTCACAAAATAGTGAGGTATGAAATTGTAAAATTATTGCAACTCTGCGCATACATACATATAAATAAACTCAAAAATCTGAAGAAACTGACTCAAAAAATCTGTGTTTTGCATACAAATTTGTTCATTTAGTTTTCGTGATGTTTGAGTCATACTCGGGTTACAGCAGGTGCGTGTCATCTGTTTCGATAATTTTTTAGTGTAGTATTCGTTTCTCCCTCCCAAGTCTTGGTTTGCACTGTGACCAGGGATGCCGCAAGTACAGAAATATCTGTGTTATACCGAATTTTAGATTCCTGCTTGCTACGATGTGCACATAAAACTCGTCGCTTAATTTAAACTCTACCGGACATGCATTTTTCACCATTCTCCGTGTTGTGCTAGTTAGTAGGGTAAATTAACAAAATGAAATTTTTCAGCAGTTTATATGAATCATATGTATGCATACAAAATAAATAATTGAAATCCCTGATAAATTTTAATATGAGGTAACTAACGGAACCCAAATTCTACGTACACAGTTATGAATATTTTGCTGCGTGATAAAAATGATCAAATTTTTCGAAATCAGACGGGCGGACATCGCCTGGAACTCTGGTTCATTAACATTCGTTCACATGAACAGTCGGGTCTAGCCCAACTCTGGCCATCATCTCGAGAAACCACATATGTGCGAGAAAATCAGGTATTTAAAAAAAATAAAATAAAGTAAAAATCCAGGACGGGTCGGGTACCGGCAATTTCGGGGTATTTTCCTTTCGGGTACGGGTCGGGTACGGGTAGTTGAAAACAAAATTTTTCGGGTTCGGGTCGGGTACGGGTATTTCTAACAAACCCGACTTCGGGTTCGGGTCGGGTACGGGTTTGAAAATTCTCGATGAGTCGGGTACGGGTCGGGTACGGGTAACAAATTTCCCATACCCGACCATCTCTAGTATGGACGTGGTCACGCTAGCAAGGACTTTGCGCCTGCTGCTACGGACCGCCGAGCTGTTTGCCATCATGCGAGATAGCGCTGCCACAGCCATGGAAGCTTTCTTGCAGGTATAATCGACGTGGCTCCCGAACGTGAGCTTGTCGTCGATCGCGAGCGTTTTGAGGCGATAGTGCATGCATCAACACTGATCGATGCCTCCTGCTCCAAATTTCTGTTATTTACGACAATAACTTCAGTCTTATGGTGTGCTAGCTCCAGTTTCCTGGAGTGCATCCAATCTTCCACTACGCGTATTGATAGCGCGGCCTTTAACTCTACCTCTCTACCTGACTCGCCATAGACCTCAAGAGCTATGTCATCGGCGAAGCCCACGATCACCACCCCTGGAGGGAGTGTTAGTTTTAACACGCCGTCATACATGGCGTTCCACAGTACCGGGCCCAGGATGGAACCTTGCGGTACACCTGCGGTAACTGGAACGCTTTTCTGACCCTCGTTTGTGTTATACACTAGCACTCGATTCTGAAAGTAGTTACCCAGAATCTTTTACAGCGGCGTCGGCACTCTGAGACTCTGTAGCGCTAAAGCTATGGAGCTGGCACTGTTAAACGCGTTCTTCACGTCGAGCGTGACGATCGCGCAGTAACGAATGCCCCTCATTTTGCGTTGGATTGCGACCTCAGCCGTTCTGGTGACGGAGAGAATTGCATCCACCGTGGACCTACCTTTTCGAAAACCGAACTGGTTGCTTGATAGACCGTTTTCACTTTCTGTATATTTCACCAGTCTATTGAGGATTACCCTCTCAAGCACCTTGCCCGCCGTGTCCAGTAGGCAGATTGGTCTGTATGCCGATGGGTCACCTGGTGGTTTCCCAACCTTCGGCAACAGCACCAACCTCTGGCGCTTCCACACGTCCGGGAAGAGGCAGTCGTCAAGGCATTTCTGCATAACCGCTCTGAACAACCCGGGGGCTTCTTTGATGGCCGTCTTGATGGCCAAGTTTGGGATTCCATCTGGTCCCGGAGCCTCGCCTACCTTCAGGGAGTTTGCGATCTCGATCAATTCATCTTCTGTCACCCTTATCGCATCGTCTGCCTCTGCACGGCTGCCGTCACTCATGGTTGGTGGTGACTCGTCAGCCGGAGGCCAGGGACTTGGTTTGTGGCTTGGGAAGAGGCCCTGAATGATCGTTTCTAGCATCGCTAATGATTGTTCGGCCGGGGCTAGCGCACCTCTAGTCTTGGTCATAACGATCCTGTAGGCGTCACCCCACGGGTTCGAATTGGCACTGGCACAGAGTCGTTCGAAACAGGCTCGTTTACTGGCTCTGATTGCGCTCTTAAGCGTTGCCTTAGCGGATCTGAATGCGGCACCGCGTTCCGCTCTTTGCTCGTCGGAGCGTGCGCGTTGCATCCTCCGTCTTGCACGGAGGCATGCACTGCGTAGGCCTGCTATCGTTTCGCTGCACCAGTATGTCGGTGGTCTACCCTCCCTAGGCGGACGAGACCTAGGCATCGTGGCGTCGCACGCCCATGACAGTATCGAATTTAGATGGTCCACACCCGGGAGCGGTTCACCCCCTTCGTGCTTCCATCTAATTGCCTGCCCAAAAACATCTGCATCTAAATGCAATGTTTTCCAGCCGTAGAAGGATGGAATATTGGCCCTACTCGCTGCTTGCTTCCACACACCTACCTCATAGCGGACCGATTGGTGGTCGCTACTCGTGCAGCTGTCAGCTACCCTCCAGTTCGTGATCAGTCCCGGGCTGCAGAACGTCACATCGATAATCGATGTCCGCACCATTTCTACTGTAGGTGCATTTTGTACCAACGTTAGCCAAGTCTAAGTTGAGCTTTGCCAAAGCTTCCAACAAAACCTGGCCCCTCTGGTTTGTACAGCGACTTCCTCACTTGACAGCCCAAGCGTTGAAGTCGCCCGCAACCACCAAAGGCCATAGGCCCGTCAGTTCCACGGTTGCTTGATCGACCATATGTGCGAACGTTCCGGTAGACCAACTTGGCGGAGCATAGCAACTGCAGTAGAATACTCCATCCACTTTGGCTATAACGTACCCCTCTCTGGAGGTCGACACAATCTCCTGAACCGGGAACCTGCCTGTCGTGCAAATGGTCGTCTTCCCAGACTCGTCCGATACCCAGTAACCGTTTCCGGTGGGGATGCGGTATGGGTCCGAGACGATGGCCACGTTCGACAACGACTCAGCAGCTGTTGGTGTAGCAACTGCTGCGCCGCATAGCAGTGGTTCAGGTTTAACTGTATCACCCTCAGGCCTCCCATGGCGTGTTTGGCGTCCTGTTTACCGGTGCATACCAGACACTTGGGAGGTGCACCGCAGTCCCGTGCCTCGTGGTCTGCGCCACCGCAGCGGCGGCATAAGTTGGACCTGTCGGGCCCTTTGCACGACCAGGATTTATGCCCCCGCTCAAAGCACCTGAAGCAAACGTCAGGCTGTTGGAAAGTGCCCAGAGGGCAGACCGACCAACCCACCTTCAATGTGGCCTTCTTCAGGGCCTTGTTACCCTCCGCTAGTGGAAGCTTTATGGTAGCAACCTGGGTGCCGGCCGGGCCCCTGCGGAGACGAACTGCGTCCGTGGTCACTACCACTCCACACTCTCGCTCGAAGGCTTGTGCTATGTCGCACCCTTCGGTGATCTCGTCCAGGTTTTTAAGCTGGAGAGTCACTTCAGGAGTGAGGGCTCGGATTTGAACCTCCTCGCCTAGCACTTCCTGGGCCGCCTTTTTAAAGGCACAGCCCTTGCCCTTTGCCTCTTTGCGGAGTTCGAGGATCATCTCGCCTAGGTCTACACCTCTCCAATCGTACAAATATTGGTGCACTTTACACCGTGTAAGTCAGATGTAAAATGAGGCAAACAAAGTGCTATCAAAATGCCTGCATTGATTGCGAAATTTTCATTCTCTTCCGCTGTCATTAAAGTTAATTTATTCCTGCGTGGATTGTATGATTTGTTTACGGATAGTATCTTACAAAATAAGTATTTGATTTCCAGTACTGAGTAACTCAATAAAGACTATATTTTTCGATTTGATCAACCCCGGTAAAGTTGAGCAAGAGTCATTTATGAGGAAAACAATCGGAATTTAGTGTGCGTGAGTGAGCTGTCAGAAAGCTCTTTGAACATAACTCATGAATGAAATTTCGGCAGAAAGTTCCGAACTGCTGACATAACACATGTGAAAGCATCATCAACATCAGCAGAATCCATAACACCAGTCAGCTTGTAAAATGGTTTATTGTACAACTCAGTAAATGAGTCATTATTCTAAGAGTGTAGTCAAAGGATGACAGCTCTGAAATTATGCCACCTGGGTGCCTGCCAGTTACTGTGCGAAATTTCGCCTCGTACGTCACATTTTCGCCCGCCGCTCTCATGATAAATGGACACGCACACAACGTTTTTACACCGCCAGAGACCGCCGAAGGAACACGACAAACTAGCCCACACTTGCAGCAGCAACTAGCAAGCAGCGAAGAAGTGTGCAGTGGTAGAAAAGAGACATATTTTTTCTTGCAGAAGATTCATTGGCCTTACAGCCGCTCTGTTTAATTTTTCGGTTTTTCGTTTCAAATAGTTAATAGTAACGAATTTTTATCAGTGAAACAAAAGAAAAAGAGCTGTTTTGATAAAACTTTCTCAAGTGGCTGAGTCCATTTTCCGACTCGTGTGCATATTGTTTTCATTGGTCGAAATTGTGTTAATTCGACATGTTTTATCCTTTGGTAAGTATTTGCTAAGTGGGGGCTGTTTTACCATTTGAAGTTTTATGCTATAACCCAAATGTTTCACTTTTTGGAAAGATTATTGATGATAACTTAAATTTTAATTTTCGATGGCGTGCTCGCGAAAGCCTCTAGCATAAAAGGGAAAAGGAAATGCGAGTTGGCGAATGAGCGAAAAAAAGATGAAGGCTCACGAAATAAATTCCTACACACAAAAAGAAAAAGCTGCACCAGCACGCGGTGGATTTTGTGGGAGAGCGAAAGTTTCCATTATAAACAACTGAAAAATATTTCTGAGTTGTAACTTTTTCGGTACTAGGGTATATTTTTTAATGTGATCATGTAATCATATTTTGTGCATCGCAACTCCGTCTTGGTTTTGCATTCTGAAACATTGGGGGAGAAGCGGCAATCATTTTAGGAGATTTCCGTCCTGTTCGAAACCGGCTAGCTGGCTACATACACATATGCAGCAATCAGATCCCCTATGCTCAGGGCTAGGGCAATGAGAATGTATGGTTAACAGTGTGTTAGTGAGGGTGGTGGGAGAGGTAGAGTGACCAACTACTCTTTATGCAGGGGCAGGGCAGTATGCGCTCCGATGGCACAAAGACGCCCCGGCAGCTACAATGTATTGTGTTTAGTTAAATCGCACCTATGTAGTGTGTGTTTATGCATTGCGTATGCTTCCACAGTGGTGCCAGTAATTCTTTTGGAAATTGGGTCTCTGATAGTATAAACATTTCTTGAAAAAAAGGTACACAGTAAACAGATAGCCTGAAACATCTCATAATTTTAAAGCGCTGGAATTGCGAGTGGTCTATTCGACAAATCGTAACAATAAATTAGCAGAAAATATGCAAAACAGGTTAGAAGTTTTAACGTATATATACATTGATTGTTTTTATACACAAGTCGGAATCGATTATTCGAGTATCGAGATTTTTCCTTTCCGAATAATCGAATCACAAAAAATCAATCAAATTTGCAATCAACGAACGTAAAATAACACTTGTAAACAGAGGTTTTATTGTAGAACTCAAACTGAAAAAAAAAACGAAAGATTAGAGCTTTTTATCCATTCCCGTGAATTTTGGTGCCCCAGAAAAGATAACTTTTTCAGAGACTTAACCTTTATAAGGCTGTGGAATCTACCCAAGGAATCAACATAAACTTTAGTAATACGTATTCCTTACAGGAGGAACATCACATATGTACCTTCGTTAAAAAATCACTATTGAATCAATTGAAAAAAATGGTGGCAATATAGTTGCCACTGTCCGTTAATCCTAAAAACATTGGTGGCAATATAGTTGCCACTGCCAGTTAACCCAACAATTGTGGTTGCAATATAGTTTCTACTACCCATAACTCCAAAAACGATGGAAGCAGTTTTTTTGCAGCTGCATTGTAAGCTTGCTGTTTTTTGTAATTATAAAAATTAAACATAATAGTAATTAGAATTTAACAGTAGGACTTTATATATTTTGAATGGAAAAGATCGAAGTAAAGAAATATTCATGTGGTATCCTGAAAAAAAAAAATTAGGAAGAAATTTGAAATTTGTCGTCCAAAACACTATGTATTTTAACGAATAAAAAGCTGCATAATCTAACACAGTAGGTCCTAAATAGAAAGCTTCTGGTGAAAAACTTACCAATTTGCTGGATTTTCACCAAATTCAAAATGAATTTCCTAAAGACGTTCAAAAATCGCGGTTTGTTTGCATAAAAATAATCCCCTAATGAATATTGTACACTTCTAAGCAGTCCTAGAAAAATTGAAGTGTTCCAAGACACCTTCAGAAGTCTTTGGTTAAGCCAATTTTAAAAACAATATTCTTGGCGCCGCGAAAAAAATATATTTCGTTGGTGGCATTATAGTTGCCACTACCTTATAAAGGGTTAGCAATTACGCTGTATCAAACTGGTGCATTTCTAATCAACTAGATACAGGAATGGTTAAAAAGCTATAATCTTTCTAGGGCGATTACTTTGAGCTCTGCGGCAAATAATTTTTCGCTTTTGTCGACCAGTGTAATTATTTTCTTTTGTTAATTTACTTGCATAATGCGGTGGTGTAGCCAGAAATTACTTCTATGGGAAAAAGGAATTAAATGTTTGGAAGCAAAAAAAAAACGAATAAATTAGACATTGATTAATTTAATTTTAATTTAATTAATTTAGCACGGTTCAATTTTGGCAACATAAAAACTTTGTACGTGTTGCCACCAGCAACAATCTAAGCGTTGAATTGAATTTTCTTTTTAGTCCAGTAGGCATCATAAAAGATTTTAATTTGGACGTGTTGTCAAAATCGAACGAGGCCTGTATATTATATATTGTAAAAAATTTTAAACAAAAATCAGAAACAAACAGGAAATTTGCGATTTACTGTATTAGTATTTTTCACACGTGAGTACTGTGTAAATCACCAGAATGCAAGATACGCGTGAATTTGTAACACAAATCGAAACCGCACTAATTTAACAAAAAAAGGGGTATATTCTAATTTAATTCAATCTTCTGTCATCAAATGTCAGTGTGAATTCTGCAATCTAATAAGTAAAAACTATTATAAAAGCAGTAAAATGAAATCAAATAAAGCAATTTTTAAAAAATAATACGAAAAATTCAAGTTTTTGAAAATGCTCTTGCATTATAAATAACATAATAGATAACATAAGCCTGTTGATTCTGGCTGGCATTGTATTGCGAGAGCAACTATCGGATAACAATATTTGTGCCTACATTTCAGCATTCAACCTTCGAAGATGGACAGATTGAGGTTGGTCGCTCGGAGACGCTAGGCCAAGAATCGCCGGTTGACAACAGGCATTCACTTGCCGTGTCATTTTCGCTAGGAAACACACTTATCAATCTCAACAAGATCAAACACCCAAGTGCCCAATTTCAACATGATCAAATGTATTCGATGAGACCCGAATTGGCTATGAAGAAAAATGTCGAATTCACTTACTCACCAAGTTCAACGCCTGTACGAATGAAAGCGAAGCGTCAACTAAATATGCTTTATTGATTTTTTTTTCTATTTCTAACAGCAACCAACATTCGAAGATGGTGAAATTGAACTTGCCCGTCCGGAAATGCTGAGCCAAGAGCAGCAGCTCGTGGACAATAAGCATTCACTCGCTGTATCACTCTCGCTAGGAAATACGCTAATAAATCTCAATAAGATCAAGTACACAACCGCCCAATCTCAGCATGATCAAATGTCATCGATGCGTCCTGAAATGCTAACGCAGTATCCGCTAGCCGATAATAAACATTCGCTCGCCGTGTCGCTTTCACTGGGAAACACATTAATCAATCTCAACAAGATCAAGTGTCCACAGTGTCGGAAGGTTAGTATAAGCAACAACAAAAAATATGCAGCGAAGTCAATCCTTTTTCCTACAAAAGATGACCCTACTCAGAAGTCATGATTACAATCCAAAGCATAAAGCATAAAAACCAGACAGTATTCCTTTGTTAGTAAGTCGTGTTAGATTCGAGAGAGCGAAAGAGAGGGAGTAAGAAAAAACCTGTTTTGACTCAGTGCTCCTTTAACGTTCTTTTTCCATAACTTTTGGTTGAGAGACTGTGTGGAACAAACGCATTCACAATCTGTGTAGATCGCATCCGTTGATTTTCATTCTTCGTTTTTTCTTTCCTTCATTCTTCGCACGCACATGTGAATTGCGTACAAACAATCTGGAATGTCGAACCCGAAATCATTGCCGCGACCAATAGCGATTCGATACGATGGAGGAAATGCAACAGCATCGCACTAAGCATTTGACTGAGAATAAGTTCAAGTGCGAAATATGCAGCAAAGAATTCCCTAGTCACAGCTCTATGTGGAAGCACACCAAAGCTCACACCGGAGATCGTAAGGATTTCTATGTGATCCACAAGCAGAAATAACTTCACTGACGCTGTGTACCATTTCCATTTGACTTTTCAGGTCCATTTGTTTGTCAAATTTGCAACAAAGGGTTTACACAGCTAGCTAACTTACAGCGCCATGATCTTGTTCATAACGGTAAGTTTGTTATTCCTTTTGTTTTCCTAAAGCTGTATTTCTTTAATTTCTTAACATAAACAAGTTATGATAAAACAGATCAAAAGCCATTTGTTTTTTGAGGAAACTAATCACAACATTAATTTTACGAAAATTGCCTTACGCAATTTTAGCTCGATGTAAATGTTTTTACTGTTGCCCGAGTTTATTCTAGGTGCAAGAAATATAAAGTAGCGAATATTTTATTATAATTTTTTTCATTTCATTGCTTACATACGTTTTCATTAGAGATGAAATATGCTGCTCAACATATTTTTGATTTTATCGTCAACCTAAACTAGAAGCTTTCAAAATTTCTCTAAATGAGTGCAATTTTTCTTTGAAAAAATCACAGGAGGGTTGTGTGCAAAGCCACGACCGCAAGTTGAAGTAGAATACATTTACAAGAAAGATAACCCGGCTGCTTGCGTGTCAGTCATTTCTAAATCGGATTTGTTTCGTATATACCGCTTGTTAAGCACAGTATCAACAAATCGTAATAAACATCATACTGCTGTGCATTTGCAGCAGCATTAAACCTCAGTTGCAGTTTATTAATAACCATTTATTATGCTCTTCCAAATACATTTAGTAGCCTTGAAAAAGGGCGATTGCTGCAATTGCAACTTTCGTTCAACTATTGCATAAATGCTTCATGGTCAGATATACCAGCTGCAACTACTACGCTATCCATAGCCATGCCACAGTTGTGGCCGCTATACGCTACCATTGGTATCCGCTGCCCCTGCATCAGCTGGCCTAGCTGCTATCGTTGCTGAGATCCGCTGCAACTGGTGCGCTATCTATTGCTATGCACAGTGGGGAATCGCTGGCCATCAGCCAAAAAAAAAATTTTTTTTCGTTAGCTGTTTCATGATATTTTTCCTTTATTGCTATAACATTCAAGTGTCTAAATCCAAAATTTGGGCGCAATATCATGAAATCTGAATTTTTTATGCCTTTTCAAAGCTTGGCGAACTGACGTTTTTTGTCTTTTTTTTTGAAAAAAGTACATTACTTTGAAACGCTCTGTAGCTTCAAGGATAGCTTGGATTTTTTTGACGTCAAAGGAAAAGTTGTTGTAAATATTGTGCAAAACAAACCCTTTTCATTAGATATTGTAAAATTTGGTTATAGTAGGCCTGACACTAAAAAAAATTTTAAAATGATTTTTGGTAGAAAGTTGCCGCAGTTTGCCACGGTTGTGACTACATTCAAAATGTAGGTAAAACAAAGAACAGTCGTCGCACTCCGCATCTTTTCGTATTCATTTAGAACGTTGTGTCATTCCAGTGTCTTGGTTTTCAAATTCATAAATTTGTTGAATTTTATTATGGAGCCTTCAATTTCAGCGGCACCACTTAATTCACTGTCTAGTAAGTTGTCAAGTCATGGTGTTATACATGTATTTAAATGTCCTCTTTCAACCATAGAACCCTGATTAGGAAGATAACATATATATGAAACAATGAAACATCGAAAATCACTAGAAGAAATGAAAATTGCAGCGAAAGACATTTTTCTTGCTGATAAGTATAATGAATTTCAAATTTTCTGGAAACAATTCAACACAAGATTCAAGCGATCACAGCGGAAGATGATGATGATGATGACTTTTTCAATTTGAAATTAGTTTGTATTACTTATGTTGTTTTAGTTTATTTAAAAAAATATATATATTTAAAATTTGTTTAGTTCGATGGGTCGTCCATAAATAACGTTTTTTTTTTCAATGACGCCCGGTGGCACTACTTGTGGTCAAAGATCATATAATTCTATAAAAAGGAAGAAAGTGCCAAAAAATATTAAAAATTGGGTTTCGTGCTTTATGGATGGCCCCAAACAAAAAATGGATGCCAAATTCGTGTTCAGCGCCCCAAAATTATGTAAATACCAAGTTTTGGTCGCATTTATCGAAACTTTTTTTGCTTTGCCAGCCTTTGTATGGAGTCGCCCCACTGTGCTATGCCACAGCTGTGGCCGCAATCCACTTTCGCTGGTATCCACTGCACTGCTAGTGCTGCTGCTAAGGATGGACGACTACTGTTGTCGCTTTCTAGAACTTTTATGAGCGGCTTCGGCTGAAACAGGCTCTTATATAGGCCAAATAGCATATTTTAAACTGCAAGGTATATGATTATGTCGACCGTGCTTGGGAAGCAATCTTATAACGACCAATCAAAGTCGAATTTTCCGTTTTGACAAGGCTTAACTATTTTCAATAGTACAATAGTTTGAATAATAAAATTACAATTATCTTCATTTTGGAAGAATCTTAGAAGATTTTCCAATCTATTGCTGCAAGAACGAAGGAAATCCATCGAATACTAACCGATTTATTAGCATTTGAAATTGGACATATTTTTCACTTTTTTCGGTTTTAGATTTTCATTTCACATCCCTATGTAGCCGAACTTCCTGAGAGAAGTATTCTACTTCAAAAAAAGGTTCTAATATCTTAAGTTTTGTTTTGCTAGGCAATATTGAAATTGAAGTTAGGATGCACATGCAAACGAATTTATGTATTTGTAGTAACATAAGTTAACTTTTACATTGGAGTGTCATCAAGCGAATAGCCAAAAAAATGTGGTTCCATGTATCGTTGAAAACGAAAAAAAAACTATTATTTAATATTCATTCGTTCGAATTGATAAAGTGATTTTCATAAATTATCGGCGTGCGATCAGACCGAACCAAGCGCAATTTTTTTAAAGTCGAGTATGATACACAGTGGATAAATAATAGTGAAAATAATATTTTTTTTTTTATTAAATCTAATATTTATTTAGGCCCAACCGCGAAAAAAAATAATAATTTATCTTGCATGAAAAAACGAGATCATTTGAATAGTTCATAATGATGTTATAACAAAAATTATCTGTAGCTGCTCACGGAAAACGTGGAGGTTAAAGTTCGAACGGTGATTACTGGAAATAATGTTTTTGGGGCTTGGTTCGGGTTGGCTGCACGCCGACCGAATATAAACTAGAAATCCGAGGCTATTTTGTAGATTACAGAATTCCATTGTATAAGAGAAGTAACATTCGTTTAGATGAAACACATTTTTTATTTTTTGCACAGATTGGAAAAGTAATTACTAAAAACATAATGTTATGAACGTTTGAAAAGTATTTTGCAGATGGAATTTTCTAATTGAAACAAAAATCGTAACGGATAATTAGGTGAAGAACTCAATAATTCAATCTGGAGTTATTTGATTGTTCGAGTCTAAACAACCAGGGAATAAATCTACATTACTGCTTTATTTTCCACAATTTAAGTTAACACATCAGCATCAAGTGTCCAGAGTCCATTGCGTCTGACTAAAAGGACTTGAGATAATAGATTCTATAATCGATATTAGTTTTAGGGCCTTTCATTTAAGTCTTTATTAATAAATCAAAAGGGAAATTTACTGACTAATAAACTAACTATTGAGTTCTGCTCTGAATCACTCTGGACAAGCTTTGCATAACAATGGTCAACACAGGTGTGGTCCTAAAGCTCAAATTGGAGAAAAATCTAAGATCATAGCTTTCTAAACATTCCTGTGAGTTTTGGTGCCCCTAGCCACCAACTTTTTTTCAGAGACCTAAATGAGTTTCGTAAACATAACGTTGAAGCGACGAACCCGTTGAGCAATTATTATGCGATACTTTGACTTAAGTTGACGCATTTTGACAATGGCTAGAGGCACCAAATTTCGCAGGAATGGTTCGAAAGCTTTAATAGGGCAACTATTTTGAGTTTTAGGGCAGCATTTCTTTTTGCTTTTGAACCACTGTAATTAACATTACTGGAAAAATCCTGTTTTTTCCATTTTTCATGATACCAGTATCTGTGAGTCTTTAAAAAATTCAACATACACTCTCTGTTTAGGGGGATGTAGGGGTATGAGATGAAACAATGAACATAACAAAGGGACTCTTTATTTGATATAACGATCGTGATTACTTTATATAACGATCGTGATTGATGGTAGATTTGAAAGTAGCCAAAAGAGTCAAGTGCCAGAGATGAATCAAAGAAGTGTACAACGTTTCTAAGCAACGTAATGTTTTCTTCTTTCTATTTTCCGATCGTTTAACACCACATAACAGGACTGAAGCCTTTCAAATGTCCAATCTGCGAAAAGTGCTTTACACAGCAGGCAAATATGTTGAAACATCAACTTCTCCATACCGGTAAATTTTGGCTTGCAAATTATTATCTCATTCTTTGTTACTTAAATTATCCTTGTTTCTAGAACTAATTATGATCAGAAATAGCATTTAGCTTCTTTTATTCATCTCTTTTCACCTATTCGACCAACCCCTTAAGTCCCTCTTGTGCATTTTTGATTTAATACACAATACTCTTTTACTCTCTTTTTTAGGGCTTAAACCATATAAGTGTCCAGTGTGCCAGAAAGCATTTTCTCAACATGCAAATATGATAAAACATCAGATGCTTCATACAGGTGCGTGTATATCCTTGTTGAATTATTTCGATACCCGTTACCTCCTGTTCACCCAAATCAATCAAGGCATTCCACGCGCTTACATAGGCTATAAAGACGTGTTCTGAAATCGTTGCTATCTCATTTTCTTTTCTCTCTTTTCGACGGCGATTAATGTAGGTTTGAAGCCTTATAAATGTCCCGTGTGCCATAAGGCTTTCACTCAACACGCCAACATGGTTAAACATCAGATGCTTCATACCGGTAAATATCGTATAATAATACGATATCCAGATATACTATCACACCTTCTTTACATCAAATCCTTGAATCCTTTTTGCTCCCGACTGCACAACATTGTCCAAACCAACATTTAATTTAAAATACATCTCTTTCGTAGGTTTAAAACCGTACAAGTGTCCTGTTTGTGATAAAGCGTTTACTCAGCAAGCCAACATGGTTAAGCATCAGATGCTTCATACCGGTAAGTTAGTTCTGTCTTTTTTTTTCGTTATGCTTAAGTAATTGAACCAACTAGATTTAACACATACGCACCAACTCGTACCTATAAGATGGCAGCAGGAAAATTAACTAATTTGAAACGTTTGTTCTCTCCCATGTTTCCCAACCTCTCAATTTGCGAATGCACAAACAAATCAAATTTCTCCTCAAACCTTGTTTCTAGGAGTAAAACCTTACAAGTGTTCTACGTGTGGCAAGGCTTTTGCACAACAGGCAAACATGGTCAAGCATCAGATGCTTCATACCGGTAAATCAAAAAAGTTTAAAATATTGAACTCTCGCAGAATTCCTTTTCTCACCTGTATAGATAAGACGAAATTCAATACCGTTTAGTCGCGTATGAAAATCCAAATTATGTTCGTTCTCAAAACATTTCTCTGTTCATCTAATAAAACACAATTTGATAAAAAAAGCAAAAAGCCGATATTTCGATTTCACTTTGTACTAACCTTAAGATCTTCTATTTTTTCTGTCTGTTTTTCACTCATAATCCGTCCTGTATTTTGTTTTATTGTCTCTTCTATCTTTACCTCGTTACGCCGTATTGCTTCTGCCCACATTTACGCATGCGCTCACATCCGATCGTAACAATGAAACTGAATGAAATTGCAGGAGTGAAACCATACAAATGCCCAACTTGTGATAAAGCTTTTGCTCAACAGGCGAACATGATGAAGCATCAGATGCTCCACACTGGTAATGTTTGAATTCCTTATTTATCTGTTACGTTTAAATGTACTACGCTCTGTGTTTGGTATAAGGCAAACAAGAAAACAACAATAATTCTATGACAAGACCCCATCGATAAATTCTTGTTTTATTGGATTTTTGCTGTAAAGGCTCAAAATTAATCAAGTTTCTTCACTGTTTGGACTCTGGGTTGTTTCATAGAATTTGTTTTCTTCCAACCCGAGCAGAATTGATAAAACTACATTTTTTGGTAAACATTGAATTATTTTATCTGTTCTGCTCGGATAATGCGAAATTCTTCCACATCGTGAAATACTACATATTTTAGTGTGTACCAATGCAAAGCTAAACAAATCGAGTAATTGTTTATTCCGTCATGCTAAGGCGGGAAAAACTAACACACAATCGATTTATTTACTTGTACATGCGTCCTTTTTTAGTTTACGGTAGAAAGTCTTTTGCATAATTCGTTACATTATGATTTAGTCTTTTATCGTTACATAAGAAACAATATTATTTCAAGCTATCAATAATTTATGATCTCGCAAACTAGTTACCCAATTTCCGAAAATTTTTCTTTATTTTAGAACAGAATGTGTAGAAGCTTAGCGAAAAGATGAAATTTAGCGTCTGATAGTAAACATTTTAACCAACTATTTGGTCAGAACGAAGCATACAATTCATAATACAGATTATGATAGTTGGTTTCTCGGTTTTCGATTGTTGATGCAATATGTATAATTATTAAAGGCTTATCCCTCTCTTTACTATGGTTGCTCTAGAGCACCATAGGTTTGGATACAAAAAACCTTTGGAAATATTTACCAGTCCTACTTTTACTTACTTTACTTTTATGGCGACAGATTGTTGAGATTCTATGCCGAATCCAGAATACGTCTCCAAAAAACTCGGTCTTGGGCTGCTACTCACCAGTCTCCCCTTACACCCGCTGCTCTGGCATCCTCGTCGCCAGCACTCAAGTCGTCGGCCTCTATCTGGTTCTCTGCTAAAGGCCCAAATACACACACGGCGCAATGACACCTTCTCCATACAATATAGAAGGCGTGAGCGCTATCCCGCCTTCCATTTTGTATGGAGAAGGCGTCATTACGCCGTGTGTGTATTTGGGCCTTAAATATCATCTTTCCCGGTCGCTCATCTGCCATCCGTGCTACGTGGCCAGCCGACTGTAAATTGCCGTGTTTCATCAGCTTGACAATGTCAGCGTGTTTGTATACTTCGTACAACCCGTGATTCATGTGCCTGCGCCACACTCCATTCTCTAGTTTGCCTCCGAGTATTGATCGCACGATTTTACGCTCGAAGACCCCAAGCGCTCGTCGTTGTAGGCCTCTTTTCACGACCACGATTCATGTCCGTAGAGCGCCACCGGGAGGATTAGAGTCCTATTGAGCGCAAATTTCGTACGGATCTGTAGGCTACGGGACCTAAGCTGGCTACGCAATCCGTGATAAACCCTATTTGCCGCCGCAATCCGCCCTTTCACCTCGCGGCTCACCTCGTTGTCACATGTCACGAGAATATCAAGATACACAAATTCGTCGACCACTTCGAAAATATCTCCATCCATCTTCACCGCCGCACCAACGCCCGCAGGACTACCACGCCAGCCACCATGTACTTCGTTGTGGCAGTGTTTATGGTGAGTGCAATTCTCGCAGCTCCCCTTTTGAGAGCTGTAAAGGCCTCCTCAACAGCTCTATGGTTAACACCAATTATATCAATGTCGTCTGCGAAGCCCAGAAGCATGTGAAGTTCGAGAGCCCGTCATCTTGCTTCAGACCATCTAACGTCACAAACGCGTTCGAAAATTCGCCCGCTGTCCTGACGCATAATGTGAAACGTGAAAGCGTCGCACGTAACAGTTTAATTAGTTTTATTGGGAAACCATGTTCTAGCATTATTTATCACAGCTCGTTTCGTTTCACTGTGTCGTACGCCGCCTTAAAGTCAATAAACAGATGATGCGTCTGCAAGTTGTGTTCTCGAAACTTGTCGAGAATCTGTCTCAAGGTAAACATCTGGTCCGTTGTAGAACCGCACCGAAAACCGCATTGGTGTTCTCTAACAAAGGCTTCTTGCAACGGTCTTAGTCGCTGGAACAGGATACGGGGGAGAATTTTGTAAGCGGAATTGAGGAGGGTTATGCCTCGATAATTACTACAGTCGAGTCTATGTCCCTTCTTGTAGATAGGGCATATGAGTCTTTCCAACCAGTCCGTAGGTAGTTGTTCGTCAGACCATATCCTTAGGATAACCTGGTGAATTGCACTACACAGCCGCTCGCTCCCAACTTTGAAAAGTTCGGCCGGTAAGCCGTCCTTCCCATCGGCTTTGTGGTTCTTTACCTCTTTGCATGCATTCTTCACCTCGTCCAATGTTGGTGGGTCTACAGCTTGTCCGTCCTCCCCAATTTCTATCCTGTTCCCTCGACGACTCTCCTACCTTCCTCACCGTTCAACACCACTTCAAAATTATGCTTCCACCGGTAATCAGGTTCCCCTCATTGTCATTGCACATGGCAGGTACTGGCACGGTCCGGTTCCTGATTCCGTTGATCGTTCTATAGAAGCTCCTCGTGTCGTGCCTGGTGAAGCAATTCTCCGCGAGGACGCGATCGTAGTGCTCACGTTTCTTACGGCGATGAAGCTTCTTTTCGACAGCTCTTGCCTCCCGATATTTCTCCCGCATGTGACGCGTCACACGATTAGCTGCTACTAACGTGTTGGCGTAGGCTCGCTTCTTATCCTCCGTCACCTCTAGACGCTCAGCATCGAACCGCTCACTACGCGTGGTTCCCGTTGTCATGCGTATCACTTTTCGCGCTGTTTCGCTACCCGTATCATGGATGTGCTTCCACTGCTCGTTCAGGTCCACTACAGTTGGTTCACCGGTCCGTCTATCAACTTTCCGAGTATACTCTGCAGCAACTCCTTCCGCTAATAACCTCTGGATGTCCAGACGTATCTTTCTCGCCGATCTCGATTTAAATACGTTGGACAACCGGGCGCGAATCTCGCCTACCACGAGATAGTGATCCGAGTCGATGTTTGGCCCACGAAAGAACCGTTCATCTATGTCGTTTGAAAAGTACCGGCCGTCGATCGGCATGTGGTCGATCTGGGAGCAGGCCTCTCCATTGGGGTGTCTCCAGGTGTGCTTCCGAATGTTCAGACGTGCAAAATGGGTACTACAGATGGTGATTCCCTTGGCCGCGGCGAAGTTCACTAACCTCAAGCCGTTGTCGTTGGTGGTAGAGTGAAGGCTTTCCCTACCAATAACGGAACAAAAGAACTCCTCTCGTCCGACTTGTGCGTTCGTATCTCCAATGACGATCTTTATATCGTGTTGTGGGCACTCTCCATACGTTTTCTCATGGATCTCATAGAACTCTTCCTTTACGTCATTGGTTTTATCGTTTGTCGGCTCGTACACGTTGATAAGGCTGTAATTAAAGAATCTGCCCTTGATCCTCAATACGCATAGACGGTCATTATTAGGCCTCCACCTAATGACACGCATCATTTGGTTTCCGTGTAGCACGAAACCGTCGCCCCGTTCCGCTCTGTCGCCGCCACTGTAGTAGATGTGATACTTGAAAAAAGTGCCCACGGTCGGATCAACCGCCTGGAATTTACGTTCTCCGGTTGTAGGCCAACGCCTCCCTTGTATGGCTGCTACTGGCCTCCACTTTTGCCTTCCGTAGCTCTCTAGCCATGATGTCCGCGTGTGCCGGTTCGAGCAGAGTCCCTACATTCCAAGTGCCAAGTTTCCAATCGTTGTCCTTTTTCGTTTGCCCAGGTCTATACCGATTGTTCCGATTCGTATCATTCCCTGGATTGTTCGTAGTATGTTTATTTCAGCATGCTGCTTCACTAGGGCTGCGATGCCTAGTCTCGCGACTCAAAAATCAAAAATATGTACCGTAAAACGGGGTAACATTGATCATTTTTTTTCACTTTTTCGTGAGTATTTATATATTTTACTACTGAAAATTCAGGTTTAATATTTTTAAAACCAGTACTGGCATCCTTAGAACTTGGAAGTTAGTTTTTAAAGCCCTTCGAAAATCTTGAACATTAAAAACATTTGTTTTTCGTCGTTGTTTCAATTTTCCTTATTTGGGGTAACTTTGATCAGTTTCAATTTTGAATAGTTTTGAAACCTTTTTAAACTAAAAATGTTAGATAATGCTTTGATAACATGTTCAAAGACGCTTCCCGGATTGACATATGTGATATCACGTTCTCATTGACTGCTCTTACTGCGGAGGATAGTCCTGTCCTTGCACCTAGCCGCGTTATGTACTATATGTAATTTTACCTTTCGATGATGAAAAACGTAAACGTTGGTCGCGAAATGTGCCAGAAGTATTTTGTAAGTCAGCAATCGTTGTAAAATGTTCGTGTTCAGAAAACGAATGTTGATCAGATATGCAAGTTCTTTCCAACGATGGAAGTATCAATAGGCCAGCTCTGGCCTCTTACGTTCTATGCTCTAGCCAAGACAACATCCTGGCGTAGGCCAGGATGATGTCTTGGCTAGAGCATAAAACTGGACTTTATTAATAAATATAAATTAATTAACTGTAAATGTAATAAATTTGACTAAATTTTTTTCTAGTTGATTGAGAAAATTAAATAACGAATTTGGAAAACATGTCAGTGAATACGAAATGTTCAATATTTGACTAGTATAAAGTGCTTTCTTTTGGCACTTACTGAGAGTAAGAAATATAAGGATCAAATTAATTTTGAAATTTGGTCTTCAAATCAATAAAAAATTTCAACCAATGCAATATTGTTCAGACCTCGAATGACACAAGACTAAGATGTTATACTCAAACTTATCAAAAGTAATCACGGAGAAGTTTTATTTCAACTACTAATTAGAAAGGTAAAACTGATCAATGTTACCGTGCTGATCAATGATACCCCTTTTTACGGTACCGTGAAAAATACAGTTTTTAATGTCGAGAAACAATGACGAAAGTTTGTTAAATTATATTTTATTAATAATTGACAGCGCCAACTCACAACGGAGTTGACAGGGTGTCGAAAACGTGGAAAATTAGGGAATGTCAGGGGTTTCATTTTTTGATCAGGGAAATCAATGAATATCAGAGAAAACTGGAAAATAATCAGGGAAATTTTTTTAACCGGTACGCGGTTCTTTTTTAAAACGGCTCTTCAGCGTAAAAATTGATTTTTTTAACTTAAAAATGCTTATTCAGGACCGTTTTATATCTAATCGAATTACTTTTCCAAAAAAAAAATATCAGGGAAATTCATGTTATATTTCAGGGAATATTGGGGAAAATCAGAGAATTTGATTTTGAAATTTTTTCGCCACACTGACTGAGTGTAATAATTTTTTTATTGGATCATGGATGACCGCAATCTAACAAATAGAATAAGTAATAGTTGTGTTCAGTCTCAGATCTTTATGTTACGCACTAGAGAGAAACAATTATTATTATGTTTTCAAAATGTAGACTTTTACTTTTACTTAATCAAATTTTACTCATTTCTATCAACTTAACAGGATTAAAACCGTACAAATGCAACACATGCGGAAAAGCGTTCGCCCAGCAAGCCAATATGGTCAAACATCAGATGCTACACACGGGTAATGTAACACTTTTTAACTGTCTAAATCTCGTCATTCGAAACGAATAAGCATCATAACATTCATATATTTGGGCTTAACTTTATCAGCAATTTTAGCAAATATTTAGTTTTTGATGCATAGTTTCCAACTGTCGTTTCGAGTTTATAACCCTTCTTTACTGCATCATTTTGCAAGAAAAGGATTTTTCACTATGATATTTTTTGTGCCCGCAGGCATTAAACCGTACAAATGCAATACTTGTGGCAAAGCATTCGCACAACAAGCGAATATGGTTAAACATCAAATGCTACACACCGGTAATGGTTTTCTTTTGCTAATCCTATTTCCAGTACGCTAAGTTATCTCATTTTCTTGCTCTTCCGCGTTTAGGAGTTAAACCCTACAAATGCTCCGTGTGCGGTAAAGCGTTCGCGCAACAAGCGAACATGGTTAAACATCAGATGCTCCACAGCGGTAATAAACTCGTCTCTAACCTACGTTAGCGTTGTTTCTCCATTCGAACTGATTCATTTTTTCTCAATTTCCATGTTGTACCTTGGTATTGATTATCCGGTGCCCGCTCAGGAATTAAGCCATATAAATGTCCAACTTGCGATAAGGCATTTGCTCAGCAGGCAAACATGGTTAAGCATCAAATGCTGCACACTGGTAATTAAGATATGCTTTCTAACCCATTCCATTACTTTAATGCTAATTGTTTCAAAGAATCTTTTCTGCGACTCAATATAAACTATCATTAACACGCTACTTTTCCCACCTTTCTTACCGTTGATGAGCATCAGATCGGGGTTTATCGCCTAAATGTGGATTTGGTTTTTATGTGAAAAAAAAAATAAGTTGAATCGCGTTTATTTCACCAACAGCCCTTGTTTTCACAAAATCGTTTCCGATTTGATGCTCATCCGTTTCAAAAAGAAAAAAAGATTGTAAAACATTTTCTAATTGTTTTCTTTTTTGCTGTTTAACTTCTCTATAGGTGAAAAACCATTCAAATGCAAGAGCTGTGATAAAGCATTCTCTCAACGTGCCAATCTCAAAAAGCACGAGATGGTGCATCTCGGAATACGTCCGCACACCTGTCCTTTGTGCTCCAAATCGTACTCGCAGTATTCGAACCTTAAAAAACACCTGCTGGTGCACCAGAAACAGTCACTGAAGCAACAGCAGAATGGACAAGTTATGGTGTAAGTATTTTCCCCTTTATGTGCTTGTTTATGGTTGTATCCGGTACGAACGTTATATCTATATGATGACTTCTTTCACATGTTTAATTGAATTACCATGATATTGGTTATGTTTGGTTCATGCTGATGCGTCGCATCGAAAACACAAGGCTTTTTCAAGTTGACATTTTACATTTACAAAAGATTCTATGTAATTTTTTAGCATTTTATACAACTGCCAAACCTGCAAGATGCAGTTCGAAAACATTCTCGAATTTGAACGTCACACTAAGCAATGCAACGAAATCAACAACGGTAACCACGGTTTGAAACTGGAGCACATCAACATAAAGAGTGAAATCGACATAGACGGTAGTTCAAGCTCGGGAATGACGCAACACATCACTATACCGCAAAGCCAACCTCAACCTCCTATGCACGTCCCTTCGGCAATACTAACATCGGTGATCTCATCCTCCGCTGCCGTGGCCAGTGCTCACACTATTAGTACCGCTCACGCAAGTCACCATCCAAGTGCCCATCTACAGCATCCGCAGCCGCAGCATACACCACCAGATGTTACCGTTCAACATCAGCAGCAACACCAGCAGCAGCAACAGCAAACTGTTCATCAACAGCAGCCAACCCCGACACATCAGCAGCATCCGTCTTTGCAGCAACAACACAATCTACCCATCCATCTACAACAACAATTATCGCATCACTTAATTTCCTCCCACCTTCCACATCAAGACCATGGTCCAACAGAGTTGCACCATCAGGTTAACTTCCATCATCCACATATACCTCATATTCCCAATATACCGCACAAAATACTCTCCCCGTTGTTCCATATTCCGTCGTTCAACAACAATCACAGTACATAATGGAAAGCTCGAAAGGGATCATCGTCAACGGGTAGATCCCTACCGACTACTGTGACAACAGCGGCAACGACGGTAGCAGCAGCAGCAGCATTAGCCGCAGTAACGACAGCTACATCAATAGCTGCGACTGTGAATGAACCAGCTTCAGAGCAGTAGCAGCAGTAGACTCTTAACGGACATCGTAGGGTAGGGCACTCGCGTCACTATCAGCTGTGTGACGGCGGACAAGACAACTAAATTAATACTTATGTAGTTGCATGGGTAGCAGCAAACGCATCTGATCCAACGCAAATAAGTGCGAAAGCACTGACTATACTCCGGGAGTATTACTTATAGGTAGGAACTATCAAAGGGCAGAGTTGAATGTGACCTTTTCGTTATTCTAGACTGCACGGCATCGCGCCAGTGGTTGTCACAGAGGATGTGAGCTGTGAGAGGAGTTCTGTGATATGCTCATTACACATTGTTGGCACAAGAAATTCACAAAACCGCTAAGGACCTATTGTCATTACTCGCGGGCGAAGTTTACTGTCCATTGAACATACTGGTAGCAATATATTTTGCTATGAGCCTCAAGGAACTTTGTTAAGAACACCGTTCAGAATGCATTCATCACTAAATGATTGATCATAATGATTTTTTTCCCGTTAAGTACACTAGCCAGAATTATATGTTTAACGGGATATCAATCAATAAAAACTGATGACGTGATGCTCTTTTCAAATTGAAGGAGTTTTCTTACAAAATCGGGAGCTTCTGCCATCGCATCCGCAAAAGTAGAAAAACGAACGAGTGTTCTCATTTTCAGATAAGTTTTACTTCAAAATTAGGACAGAAATATTCGACTTCCTTATTTTTTGATGCACACTATTTGATAAGGATGTAACTGTGATTTTTATGATCCGTTTTTACCAATTTGATCACTTGATACGATTCATGGCGTGGCCTGTGTAATAGTATAGATACATGAATACACATGCAAGTACATTGTCTTAAGGTGGCCGGTTATCTTAGTCGTTTGCGCTGAATTGTAAATTCTATTTAATGCGAGCTATTTAATGTGCTGATATTTTTTTTTTCAATCAGAGTTTTCTGCAATTTGTTGAAAAACGGCGCATGTATGACTGATCCCAACATGAAACTTAAATTACTTTGTAACGATTCATGCCACCAGTATGTAAATAATCGTTTATTATCTCAGGTCATATCTTCAATAACAGGAAGAACTAGCGAGAGTTACTTTCGGCATGACCAATCTCCTGGGCTGTGCTAAAATTGAAACGAATCAGACAAACTCTCATACCCCAACAACCAGCTCCGGAAATCGGTACACCATTAAGCAAACCCCTCGAGTGAATGATTGCTTGTTTTGCGCTCTTCGCCCCTTTGATAGTGAGGGTATGAAAGGATAGCACTGCTAGGTCGGAATACAGTTCCTAAAAGCTTCGCACAGAACTAGCGGCAGTACTGAAGCGCCACGATTATAAACACTAGTAGCAAAGCAAAATTCTTCTGATTTAGTATTTCGGTTATACATAATTCAATCAAACTAGGGTCGCTGGTAGGATTACGAGATCTCGTATGAATTTATACTTACTTTTATCATCGTTACGTGATCACCTGATCTCACGTACTGTACGAGTTTGTCGTTTACTGTTTTAACGTAACTTTTTGCCATTCTTCAGAATTATTGATCCCCATACCTTTTGCTCCTATTTGTGCTAGTCTTCAAAACATAAGGAAAATATGTTGGAAACAATACAGACTTAAAACTTGTACTATAAACAAACGGAAAAGAGTCTGCATACATTCAGCAGTACGGAACTGTATGCGTAAAAATATATAAAAGAGACTGCGTCTGAATAAAATAAAGTGGAATAGATAAGCATTGCAAAACCATGATTGGTGATTCTTTATAAGCAAATGAATTACGTCACATTTAAGCACACGACTGAGTGTTAAAGATTTCGTTAGAACTTGCTTTTAGCTTTACTACTACCAGAGCGCAGATAGTCGCATCCACGGTAGGATATCAATACTTTACACAAATAAAACCAGAGCAGTGCGCCAAGTCTTCCAAAAATGAGCTGCAAACAGTCATCCGATTTCTTCATATACTACTGTATCGATAGAAAATCTTACCGTGAATGACGCATTTTTTTTGTATCAATCGAAAGAGCCTCCATTTGGATTAAGTTTTTTATGCTCGGTCCTCAGATGAATTCAGGTTTAAGTTACTTGTTACTAACATTAGCCATTAGAGAGTATTATCCGATAGAACCAGCTGCGGAAAGAACTGTGTCCAACGAAAGATCCTTTCCGCATTGATAAGTCAAAGCACACAATATTTACTCCCGACCGCCGCTAATAGAAATACACATGAAGCATATACGTATAAGCCTTAGGAATTAAACAATTACACTATTGGCACTCATGGGATACTAGTAGTAATTAACATGAAAATTTCAGAAAATCGATTAGATTTAGAAGCATAAATCCATTAGCAGTAGAATCAAAAATACCTACCATTTTTGAAATGCCGCAATTTCAATTGATCGAAGTTGAGCTACGACACGCGGAGCACTCACATACATACAGAGTTAAACGGTGATAGATATGTTAGAAAGTCATTTTAGTAAGGAAAGAAAATGCCAAGAGAGTTGTTTTGTTCAAACGCAAGTGCTGTATAGGAAATATACTGCGTGTCAACCGAACGCGGCTGAAGCTTATAGGATTCAGCCTTTAAAAAAGCTTTTATAAACCAATCCCGTGTAGCGTGAAACGATGATTAGTAAGGAAAGTGCGAACCACAATAATTGGCTGTTGAATAGAGAGTGTTACCTAATATTAACTGTAACAGATGAAGGTTAGAATAAAAGCAGGGCATACTATAAAGTGAGAACGAGAGAGAAATAAGTCAGTCTGGAAATTACGGTGCGGTTATACTGTTCAAAACAGTTCACCGAACGAAAAAAAAAGAAAAAAACAGTGCAAAATGTGAAATCTTAAACTAAAAATAAAAACAGAGTGTTTTAATGAAAACAGAAAGTAATACTTTTTATATAGTTTGTTTTAAGAAGGAGAACAGTCAGAGCGATGCAGTCAATGTTGATGATGGAGAGATATGAGAAAGAGTTTAATTCCGTTGGCAGTTTATATTATCTGATTAATTGCGCAGTGCGATATAGCTTAAGTTTGACGCTACACTACTACCCAGTTTTTTGTAAACCCTAATGAAAAAAATATTGTTACTTCATAAACTGAAAGCGGATAGGCAATACAGTATAGTTTGTTACGTTTTTCGCTGCTGTGACAAGCTCAAATCATATGTTAAGCGTGATTTGCGAAATGAAATAGTTTAGATTTCTCACTTTTTTGATACACTCTTCCTATTATTGCTACGATACACAATCAAATAAACAATACGTATAGAAGCTGACAAATCCATTTTCATTTGTGTCCGAAAAGCGACATTTGACAACATTCTTTCGCTACTTTGATGATGCTCAATACTTTCAAGTGGTAATGATAAATACTTTCACGTGGTTATGACAAACTTTCTGCAAAAACAATAAGCTTACCTTATTATTCAGCACTTTGGCAATAAGTTGATTTTTTAGCCAGTAGAACGAAATAGAGTTATCTTCCTCACCTTCTTACATTTCACATCCACTCTAAACTGATAATTTTCAATTTATCCAACTATTATTGTTATTTTTGGTTCCGTTCAATATTTTCGGGTGATAAAGACAATTTTCATGTTTCTAGTGTAATTAGTTTTTTTTTTTAACTAATATTTATTTAGGTCCAACCGCGAAGCATAACGGGGCCGAATATCTTTTGGAGTAGGGAAAAGCCAGCTTGAGTAGAGCCTGTATCCCGACTGCTCCTCCTCAAACAGGCATAAAACCCTCTCATCTTTTCTCTTTTAAAAATACAATTTAAAAATACATGTCATTTAAGCCTACGACTAACATTAACATCAAAGTTTTTCTCTATATAACTAAATACTAATCCTTACTACTATTCGTTGAGGTGTGATGGTTACTTATCTCTTTGAAATCAAAACTTATATCGTTCAGTGGATCATGTCTCTCAAAAAGAAGCGATGATTCATGTTTCTATAAAAAGATGAATGAAAGAAGGAAGAAAAAAAAACAGAATTAGTGTGAAACTTTTTTAAGATTGTTGTGTTGGGAGAAATTAGGAGAAAAAGCATAGGGATAATCAAATTCGATATTTGATATCTCTTAAAAAGTCGTAAATGGGTATTACAAGCGCGGGGTTGCGGCTAGCAAGCACATCCCGTACTTGCATTGCAAACGTCACTTTCTGTTTCCCGAGAGAATCCATAAGCTTGGCCCTTGCTCTGTGATACTTAGGGCATACGAAGACTATGTGGTCAATATCTTCGTACCTTCCACATTCGCACAGATTACTATCGATTATGTTTATTCGATAGAGGTGTGCGTTTGCAACATAGTGATTGGACATTAGGCGCGAAATAACTCGAATGAAATCACGAGTTAAATCTAACTCTTTGAACCAAGCTTTTGTAGACACTTTGGGCGAGATCGAGTGCATCCATCGCCCAAGGTCGTCTTTATCCCACTTTTTCTGCCAGTTTTCCAGAGCCAGTTGTCGGGGCAGATGAAAATACTCGGTATAGGTGATCGGTCTATCAAATATATCTCCTTCTATGGCACCCCATTTTGCTAATAAATCAGCTTCTTCATTGCCTGGGATTGAGCAATGAGAGGGGACCCACACAAAGCAGATAATGAAAGACCGATCAACCAGCACTTTTAATATCCGTCTAATTTCCGGGAGGAAATAGGACGGGTGCTTGACCGGTTTAATCGATCGGAGAGCTTCGATAGAACTGAGGCTGTCCGAGAAGATGAGGTAATTGCCTGGTGTCTTGAGCTCGATAATTTGCAGCGAATTGTGTATGGCAGCTAATTCAGCTACGTATATGGAGCAGGGCTGTGCCAGTTTGCGAGATATGCGATGATCCGTGTTGAAAACGCCATATCCGGATTGTCCATCCATCACAGATCCGTCCGTGAAAAAGGAATTCTGTTCTGGGAGGTGGCCAAATTTTGCCGAAAATATTGATGGCACAACTGTTGGTTTGAGGTGATCGGGAATTCCATGGATTTCTTGTTTCATCGTCAAATCAAATACAACAGAATTGTTGAGCGATGTTGAAATCTCACGGGATGGAGCAACAACCGAAGGGTTTATCTCCATGGACATGAACCGCTGGTATACTGACATACAGGGTTTCTGAACAACTTTCAAACATTTCTCATAGTTCGCAATAAGCATTGGATTTGCTATTTCCGATCTAATGAGGAAACGAAAAGCCAACTCAAACAGCCTCTCTTTGAGTGGTAGTATTCCAGCTATGACCTCTAGGGACATGGTATGTGTCGACTGCATGCAGCCTAGAGCGATACGCAAACAACGGTATTGTATCCTCTCTAGCTTCAGCATGTGTGAAGCTGCGACACCTCTGAAGCATATGCTGTCGTATTTTATAACGGGCAGAATCGTAGTTCGGTAGAGTCGTATCAAATCCTCTGGATGAGCTCCCCATGATGTTCCTGTTACCATTCGAAGAAAATTGATCCTCGGTTGGCATCTTTGTTTCAGGTAATTGACATGTTTTTCCCATGTGCACTTAGAGTCATACCATACTCCGAGATATTAAAGCTAGGTGACTGAGTGATGGGTCTTCCGGACAGAACCAGCTCCAAACGGGGTGGTGGTCGCTTTTTTGAAAAAACTACCATCTCCGTTTTTTCAAGCGAGAACTCAATTCCAAGACAACTGGCCCAACTGGTCAGATTATCTAGCGTATTTTGTAGGCCGTTTTTCATGTCTACAGCCAGGGACGCCGTCACTGATACTACGCAATCATCAGCTAACTGGCGCATTGTGCAGCCGTCCGTCAAGCATGTGTCGATGTCACTGATGTAGAAGTTGTACAATAGTGGACTCAGACAGGAGCCTTGGGGAAGACCCATGTAGCTCGTTCGTGTTATTGTTGAAGAACCGTGGTTGAAAAGTAAATGCTTTTCAGACAGCAGGTTGGTCAAAAAATTTGTCAATATAGGGGAGAATCCTCTTTGATGCAGTTTCTCGGAAAGAATTTCGATTGAAACTGAATCAAATGCGCCTGTGATATCCAGGAAAACCGAAGTCATTTGTTGTTTGCTGCCAAGAGCCATTTCTGCTTCTGTAGCTAGCAATGCCAGGCAATCGTTAGGGCCCTTGCCCCTACGAAAGCCGAACTGGGTCTCTGATAATTGGTTAGTTGATTCTGCCCAGTTGTCAAGTCTACGCAGGATCATTTTTTCAAGCAATTTGCGTATGCATGAGAGCATCGCAATCGGCCTGTACGAGCGATGATCGGCAGCAGGTTTGTCTGGCTTTTTGATTGCGATAATCTTAACCTGTCTCCAAGCTGTCGGGACCATATTGTTCCTGATAAGTGTATTAAACAGTTTAAGAAATCGTATCTTGACCGAATCCGGCAGGTAATTCATCAAATTAAATTTGATCCTGTCCGGTCCTGGTGCCTTGTTCCTGCAAGACGCGAGGGCAATCGAAAATTCCAGCATTGAAAATTCTGGTTCTTCAATCGCCATTGTGTCGCTGAATTTTTGCTGTGATGGGACAGCATCTGGGCATACCTTTTTCGCGAAATCATAGATCCAACGTTCAGAGTATTCATTAGCCTCATTGTTGTCGGACCTTTTGCGCATTTTTCGAGCCGTATTCCAGAGATAGCTCATAGAAGCATCTCTGGGTAACGTGCTTATGAAATTTTGCCAGTACGATCTTTCTTTAAGTTTGTGCAGTTTAGTCTGTTCCAGTTCCAGCTCTCTAAACTGATCGAAAAGTTGAATGGAATGATCTTTCCTGAATGCTAGGTATGCTCTTTTCAGAGTTTTTTTCATCTCAGTGTATTCTTTGTCCCACCATTGTTTGTTAGGACGAATTTTCAACTTGTTCTCAGGGGCGGGCCTCGTCTGAAATTGCAACGCGCTATCTAAAACTAATGTTGCAAGAAAGTTGTATTCGTCGGATGGAGAAAGCTCATCGGTTGTTTCGAGACCCTGGGATATTGTGTTCGAGAATTTTTCCCAATCAATATTCCGGGTAAGATCATACTCTACTTCGACTGTGGTAGCAGACTGGAGCCTGCTCATAATCGAAATACTTATTGGCAAATGATCACTACCATGGGGATCTTGAATAATCTCCCATTTACAATCCAAAGCTATTGAGGAGGAATACATAGATAAATCTAAAGTGCTCTCTCGTACTGGAGGCCTTGCTATTCTTGTAGCTAACCCAGGTATATTCAATAGGGTCATATCGAACTCGTCTAGTAAGTTTTCAATAAGAATAGCCCGGTTATCATCTCCAGGTGCTCCCCACGCCATACCATGAGAATTGAAATCTCCCAGGATAAGGCGTGGAGTCGGCAGCAGTTCCGTTATTTGTGTCAGCTGCAACCGGTTAATAATAGCTCTAGGTGGAATGTAGACTGATGCGACCGTAAGGCTCTCACCAGCGATTGTTATATGGCAAGCAACAATTTCTATGCCATCAATTGCTGGGAGAGGAAATCGGAAGAATGGGTAGCATTTTTTTTATACCAAGGAGCACTCCGCCATAAGAGTTTCCTCGGTCTAAACGAATGATATTGAAGTTTTGAACGGCTAGTGTCGTATCAATTGACAACCATGTTTCAGATAGCGCGAAAATATCGCATTTGCTGTCGTGAAGCAGGAGTTTAAATTTATCTAGTTTGGGAATCAAGCTTCGACAGTTCCATTGAATGATCCTTGTTGTCGATTCGTCACTTCTGTTGTCTGATTTAGACATCGAAGGATACGAACGCGAGGAGGGGCCATTTGGTGCTTAGTTGCTTACCCAACATACAAATTGTTGGAAGCCAAGCCGAAATCATACTTTTAAGAGCATCGGATAAACCAAAAGTGGTGAATATCCATTCAACGATCATTTTGAATGAAATACGCCCATCAGTAGATGGTATTTCAGACTCCGATGACAGTTTAGGGGTGGGGGCAGATTGTTTCCCCGGAAGTTTAGGAAACTCCTGATCGTAGTTAACTCTGTAACCAGGTGGAGTCGCTTTAGCGTTTTGCTTTGGAGCGGGACCTTGTGGAGTATCAGTTAGCGTCTTCTTCTGCTCCTTTCTGGGGAGTTTAGGAGAAGATGCCCTTGGCCGTTTTCGCACAGCTCCGGTTGACGGGAGTGGTTGATAATCCTCCTCGTCATCATTCGAATCATCGTTCTCCAAACTGGAGTAACGATTTTCTTCCTGCTGTAGGGCAGTCTTTAGCATCTGTGCGAAAGACTGCTTACTACGTTGTTTTGTCGATTTTTTCAGTGCGTCAAAACGTAGCTTATATTTTTCGCACGTCTCGACTTTGTGTGGGCTACCACCACATAGGAAGCATTTTGCTTCCTGTTCACTACAAGCATGGTTACTCTCCATGATTTCCCCACACTTGCAGCATTTGGTATTATTGCTGCAGTAGGTTTTCGTGTGCCCTAACTGCAGACAATTTGTACACGACATGACTTTTGGGATAAAAAGTTGTACCGGTAGTCTGAGCTTGTACAGCTCGAAGAAATCTGGGAGCACTTTCCCTTCGAAGGTGACTCGAAACGAATCGTTCTTTTTCTGTGAGATCGGGTTCTGTTATGACGCCCTCGATCTCAGTTGTTCGAGCCGGAATATACACCCGGTACTCAATCGTAAAGTTTTGATCTTCAACAACTGCATTTGCATGTTGGAGATCAGAAAATGTGGCCTTCAGTTTATCGGCTTTAACTTTATAAACGTCATCCAAGCTGGTATATCTTTCTCGCAGAAGTTTACAAATCTGAACGACCTTTAGGGGATTGTTTCTGGGCCGGAAAAAAACTACCCAACGAAGTCCAGGTTGGTTTTCCTTATATTTCTTCACCCGAACTGTAACGTCATTAGTGGGTGGAACAGGCGAGACAGTTTTGCGCGTTATTTATAACGTCAAAGAAGCCATCTACTAAGGCTGTGCGAGATTTCGAATGATTTCGTATAATTTCGCAAAACTCGAAATTTCCCGAAATTTCGCGAAATTTCGGTTTCGCGAAATTGCCTAAAAATTTCGTTGAATTTCGCTGAACTCCGCCTAAAATTTCGCGAAATCAAACTTCCAATTTCGACGATTACGAAATTTCGCGAAATTTCGGACCAAATTTCCGATGCACATTATTACATTATTTTGGTTTGTGCTCATTGCGACTATAAATTAAATTGAATATATCTCAACAGTTATCTGGTATACTATGTCAGACATAGAAGATTCAACTCTCAGCCGGTAATTTTCGTTTTTAAAGACAAAACCGTAACATCATGCGGGAGATATTTTTTATTCACGCAGAGCATAAAATTCATGTCATCACTGAAGTCATATTCGAGGAATATGAAGCCGTCCAACTGCGCTACAAGGTATCTAGTAATTTGTTTGCAGGAATAAATTTTACGCATCTTTTACGTACATCGAAATGTGGTTATATTTGCAGCGCACAAGATTAAAAAGGTCACTTTTTGTTTTTCGTTAAGGAGGGCATAGCAATTTCTGTCAAAACTAAAGCTCTGAAGCTTTATCTTACAGGCCAAATGTTCTATGCCACTCGACTTGTAAAAATTTTAATGCGTTTATTCGGATTTCTCTGTGTTAGAGGACTCCTCTTCGCACACCGTAGTGTATTTAAATGTGTTTTTTTCAGATAGTTCATTGCTATCACTAGGCTGACCAGATATCATGCCTTATAGTGTGCAGACAGAGTGATCGATGTGTCAAGCAGAAAAAGTTGTAATTGCCTGAATTTTTAGTATTGTTTCAAAACACTCTGCTTTCAAAGTCAGCATAGGTTTCAAAATTGCCAGGAACCTTATCAAAAATATTTTAAACGTGTTACCAAAAAAGTATACTTTATCAATAAATGAATAAAAAGCACATGGTTCGCTCTCGTCGAACACATAACTGAGAAATGTTTCTCTTGTTTTAGAGGACACAAAATTTTACAATGTCAAAAACAAGTTCAGATTATAGCATAAAAGCGATTCTGACTTTGCACTTGACGAATATACAAGGCAGAAGAAAAGAAAGGTTAGAAAGAACGAGAAATAAGAGAACGAGGATGATTACGAATAACTTAATTGAGCAAAAAGAAAACTATTTGTTTGTTACAACATTCCATTCTAACTGTTGATTGGTTGAAAGAAAATTAATTTTTGGTTTGTTTCAAAGGGGCCGTTCCCAAACCACGTAGTCATATATAGGGAGACGGGGGGGGGGGGGGGGGGTGGTTATCAAAAGACCACGAAAAATCACGCGGGGGTGTGGGGGTTAACGAATAGACCACGTAGTCTTTTTCTGACTTATAATTTATTATTGCCACTAAGTCAAGACGAAGCCTTCGCAATTTTTTAAATAATAAATTTATTTGATTAGTGTCACGGAAAGTTTGAGAGTTGTCAGCAGTTAACTGTAATCAAATTTTTGAAACATATTTCAAATTTATTCGAACGAAGAAAAAATTTATTTTTGTTTTAAACTGGCTTTGCCTTATATGGCATTTACTGCTTTAGAATAATAGTTCTATTTTGCAATGCGTCGGGATTCATGACATTTTTCCTGGAAGTATATTTCAATACTCAACGACCGGTAAAAAAACAACGTTTTGGTCTTAAAAACAATATATAAGACCTGGATGTTCATGAACTGAAGGAAGAAAGAAGATGTTTATATTTTGTTCGACATTCAAAAACTTTGTAATTTATTTAAAAAAAACTAAGTTACAAATCCGATACCTGAAAATCACTAAAAGTAAGGTTTCACTTATTATCAACTAAATATTTTTCTAGATGATTTCTAGATGAGTATACAATTTACCATATCTATAAGCGAAAAGTTTATCGTAGATGATCAAATTACTTAAGCAAATTTTATTTATTTTGATACTCAACAACAAATTAAAAATCATTTTGAATATACTCAACAGAATAGCGTATTTTAAATTACTTTCAGGTGAGAAAATTGTTATATTTGTTAAAGACAATGAAATATTATTAAAAATTAAACAACCATTATCTATTTGTTATTTTGGCTTTGAGAAAATGATATTACTAAAAATTCTATTTACAATTTGCGCAATAACTAATAATCAGTTTTCTTAAACCTTCATTTTTTTATAAATTTTTCATACTTTATTGTACATATATGCAGAATAAGATCACAAAACAAAAGACCACGAAAGACCACGGGGGAGTAGGAGGGTATAAAAGGGATCAAAATATGACCACGTAGTTTGGGAATGGTCCCAAATGCATTTTATTATTTTTGGTTTCGCAGAAACTCACAGGGCATATTTTTTTAGGTCAAAATTATTTTCTACAACCTTACCAGAGACACTAGTTATGCCAGTCAAACAAACCGATTTAGCTGAAAAAGTAATGTAATCTCAAATTGGGCACTCTGTGGGTAGTTAAAATATTTTTATAATCGAAACAGTTGGTTTGATTGGCATAGTGCCTTTGGCAAAGTTATAGAAAAAAATATTGTCCTTGCAAAAATAAACATGTTGTAAAATTTTTTTTTTTTGAAAAAATATAACTTTCTTTTGATATCTTCATCGTTTCGGTAATTTTTTTTGTAATTTTTATACAAAAAAAAATAAGATTTTTGAAAATAAGCTTTTTTATATTAATTTTAATTTTTCTTTTACATTAAAAAAATGAATTTTTTGATTTTTTTTTTATCGGAAAGATAAAATTACTATCTAATACTTTTCCAGAGGCGTCACACTGATCAAAAAACTTTGGCTCTGAAAATTTTTATAATCACAATAATCCTCCCAAAATAGCATTTTAAATAGCTTCTCAGCCTATAGAAACGTTTATGCAAAGTTTAAGCCAAATCTAAAATGACAAAAAATATAGAAACTGGGACATTTTTTGTGGAACTGCTCAGTTAAAAAGTAATTTTAAGTTGTATTAAAAAATGTGCAAACATATTGAAAACTTTAAAGTTTACAGAATAGTTAACTTAAATTTCGTTTTCCTCGAATTGATAAAGATGTCACTTAGTCTAGTCTGACTAAACGGTGTTAAAGAAAATTCAATAACACTGGTCGACAAAAGCGAAAAAAAAGTTGCCCTAAAGCTCAAGATGGTTGGTTGCCCTCCAAAAGTTTCACAGCTTTTTAACCATTCCTGTGAATTTTGCTGCTTTTAGAGAATGCAGAAATGCATCCGAAGGCCGCCGAGGAATTGCTTATCGGATTCGTCGCTTTTACGTTTGCATAGGGAAAAACCCTTTGGAAAAGTCATCTTTGCTAGGGACACCAAAACTCACAGGAATGGTTGAAAACCTACCTACCATCTCTCATGTTTTCCAGTTCGAGCTCTAGGACAAAACTTGGATTTTGAATGATGAAAGTGCTATGAAAGAAGGATTACTAATTTACTATTTTAAACATAGTTGCATTCAAACCAAAAGAATCAGTTCAGAAGTTTATTAAATTATTATTTACAAAGACATTTCGAGTTTGACCTTTATATCATTTGTATCTATCGCGCTACTATTACCTGCAATATAATCTGTATAAATGAATGCATCAAGATTTCAGTTTTTAGCGTTTTTGATTTTCTCGACAATGTCGGTTTATCGATATCTGAATACCTACGTCACTCTTCGTCGACCAGGTAAGCACCTTGCGATCAGCTGCTGAAGGGTACTTCGTTAGCGTACGCTCCAACGTTTCAAATCATTGTAATGCTATGTTTCAGGAACATTCATTTTATTTTTTCGAAATTTCGCGAAATTTCGCGAAACTTAGAGACCAATTTCGTTTCGTCTCGAGAACTCGAAATCCACCTTGATTTCGTTTCGTTTCGTTTCGACACCAGAAAAGCCAGTTTCGCACACCCCTACCATCTACATCGTTTTTCGGGATGTCAGAGAAATCCATTCCGGATTCTTCACCCCCTGAACTGGATGAGAGGTCCGGAGGGAGAGACAATCCACCCGCCGCCATGGAGCGGCTGTGAACTATCTGTCGTTAAGAGCTATATGCAGTTAAATACTTATATTCTTAAATGTAAAAAAAAAACGACTATATATATATATATATATATATATATATATATATATATATATATATATATATATATATATATATATATATATATATATATATATATATATATATATATATATATATATATATATATATATATATATATATATATATATATATATATATATATATATATATATATATATATATATATATATATATATATATATATATATATATATATATATATATATATATATATATATATATATATATATATATATATATATATATATATATATATATATATATATATATATATATATATATCCTCGGGAAAGATGTGCAAATTCGGGCACTCACCTCAGAGGTGACTCTCCAGCTCAAAAACCTGGATGAAATCACCGAGAGGTGCGATATTGCACAGGCCCTCAAGGAGAAGTGCGGAGTGGAAGTAGCCACTGAGGTAATTCGCCTCAGAAAGGGTCCAGCGGGGACCCAGGTGGCCACTTTCCGGCTTGCATCGGCCGATGCAACTCTGGCCCTGAAGACAGCCAAACTTAAGGTTGGCTGGTCAGTATGTCCCCTGAGCATACTCCAGCAGCCGGACGTTTGCTTCAGGTGTTTCGAGGGAGGACACAAGTCTTGGACCTGCAAGGGGCCCGATAGGAGCCAGTTATGTAGGCGTTGTGGTGGTGCTGGCCATAAAGCTAAAGACTGCGGGGAGCCTCCCAAGTGCTTGGTATGTACTGGAAAACGGGACGCCAAGCACTTTATGGGAGGCCCACGGTGCCCAGCCGGTAAGGCGGCCACGAAACCACGGGCGTGAGGGTGACACAATTGAACCTGAACCATTGCTATGCGGCACAGCAGCTGCTATACCAAGCAGCGTCTGAGTCGCGGTCGGACATCGCAATCGTATCGGACCCCTACTGCATTCCTCCCGGAAACGGTAATTGGGTTGCAGATAAGTCCAGTACGGCGGCCATATGCACGACCAGCAAGTTCCCGGTTCAGGAGGTTGTGTCAACCTCAAATGAAGGATACGCGGTTGCCAAGGTGGACGGAGTGTTCTACTGCAGTTGTTATGCTCCGCCGCGTTGGTCTATCGAAAGGTTCACCCAGATGGTCGATCTGTTATCTATGGAGCTGACGGGACTAACACCCTTAGTAGAGGCGGGCGACTTCAACGCTTGGGCTGTTGAGTGGGGAAGCCGCCGCACGAACCGGAGGGGTCAGATCTTGTTGGAAGCTTTGGCAAAGCTCAACCTAGATCTGGCCAACGTTGGAACCAAGTGTACATTCAGCAGAAATGGTGCGGAGTCGATCATCGACGTGACGTTCTCCAGCCCAGGACTGATCGTGAACTGGAGGGTAGACGATGGCTACACCTATAGTGACCACCAGTCGGTCTGCTATAGCGTAGTCCAGAACGTGAGGCGGCAGGCGACGGGTAGAGCCAATACTCCGACCGTCCGCGGGTGGAAGACATCGCATTTCGATGCCGAGGTATTTGCAGGAGCAATGAGAAGAGAGCGCGAGGGGGGCAGTTGGCTCCGCCCGAGTGCTGACCAATTAGTTGCCACATTATCGCGGGCGTGCGACGCCACCATGCCTAGGACCCGCCAACCTAGGAATGGTAAGTCACCGGTATACTGGTGGACCGACGCGATAGCGGACCTCCGTAGCGCGTGCCTCCGTGCAAGACGGATGTTGCAACGTGCACGTACCGATGCACAGAGGGTAGAGCGCCGTGTAGTATTCGGATCTGCAAGATCGGCGCTTAAAAGTGCGATAAAGGCGAGCAAAAGGGCCTGCTTCGATAGGCTATGCGCGAGTGCCAATACGAATCCGTGGGGCAACGCCTACAGAGTCGTAATGGCGAAGACCAAAGGCGTGTTGGCGCCTGCAGAGCGATCACCAGCGATGCTGGAGCGCATCATCGAGGGACTCTTTCCACGACACGAGCCAAATCCTTGGCCTCCGGTTGCTGAGTCTCACGTCCGACGTTCCAGTATCTCAGACACAGACCAGGGATGGTCGGCCAACCTGCCGGGCATCCAATCCGTGAGAGACGGCAGCCGTGCAGAGGTTGTGGAGGAGGTAAGGGTTACGAATGAGGAACTCATCGTGATCGCCAACTCCCTGAAGGTGAGCAAGGCACCGGGACCGGATGGAATCCCGAACTTGGCCATCAGGACGGCCATGAAAGTGGCCCCTGATCTATTTCGAGCAGTCATGCAGAAGTGCCTGGATGACTGCCTCTTTCCGGACAGGTGGAAGCGACAGAGATTGGTGCTGTTGCCGAAGGCTGGGAAACCGCCAGGGGACCCATCGGCATACAGACCTATCTGTCTGCTGGACACTACGGGCAAGGTGCTTGAGAGGATTATCCTCAACAGACTGGTGAAGTACACAGAGGGTGTAAACGGTCTGGCAAGTAACCAGTTCGGCTTCCGGAAAGGTAGATCCACGCTGGATGCTATTCTCTCTGTCACCAAGACGGCAGAGGTAGCACTCCAGCGTAAGAGTTGGGGCATTCGCTATTGCGCAATCGTCACGCTTGACGAATGCATTCAATAGCGCCAGTTGGGACTCCATAGCGCTCGCGCTTAGGAGCATCCACGTACCGGTGTCGCTGTACAAGATTTTGGAAAATTATTTCCAGAATCGGGTACTAGTTTACAACACGGAGGAGGGTCAGAAGTGCGTCCCAATCACCGCAGGGGTACCGCAAGGTTCCATCCTGGGCCCGGTGTTGTGGAATGTCATGTATGACGGGGTGTTGAAACTAAAGTTCCCTGTAGGGGTTGTGATCGTCGGTTTCGCAGACGACATCACGCTAGAGGTCTACGGCGAGTCGATCGAAAAGGTCGAGTTGACGGCCGCGCACTGCATACGCAAGGTCGAAGACTGGATGCACTCTAGGAAACTGGAGTTAGCGCACCATAAAACGGAGGTTACGGTTGTGAACAACCGCAAATTAGAGCAACAGGCGGTGGTCAGAGTCGGTGACTGCACCATTACCTCAAGGCGTTCCTTGAAGCTCTTGGGGGTTATGGTTGACGATAAGCTCACATTTAAGAGTCACGTCGACTATGCCTGTAAGAGGGCTTCAACGGCCGCTGCAGGACTATCTCGAATGATGTCCAATAGCTCAGCGGTATATGGCAGCAAGCGTAAACTTCTTGCCAGCGTGGTTTCGTCCATACTTAGGTATGGTGGGCCAGCGTGGTCCAAAGCGTTAGGTACCAACAGTCATCGTCGAAAACTGGAAAGTACCTACAGGCTCATGTGCCTGAGGGTTGTGAGCGCGTACCGTACAGTGTCATACGACGCAATCTGCGTCCTGTCCGGCATGATGCCTATCAGCATAGCCATTAAGGAGGACGTAGAATGCTTCGATCAACGTGACACAAGGGGTATACGAGGCACCAGAAGGTCATTCTCGATGATCAGATGGCAGCAGGAATGGTCCAATTCCGCAAAGGGTAGATGGACGCATCGACTTATTCCGGACGTATCCGGATGGGTCGGGAGGCGCCATGGAGAAGTTAACTTCCACTTGACACAGATTCTGTCAGGTCATGGTTGCTTCAGGCAGTATCTACACAGATTCGGGCATGCGGGGTCCCCCATGTGTCCCGAGTGTGCGGATGCGGAAGAAACTGCTGAGCACGTCTTCTTCGTGTGCCCTCGTTTTGTGCATGCGCGGAGCGACATGATGGTAGTGAGCGGGCCAGACACCACTCCGGACAACCTAGTTCGGAGGATGTGTAAAGACCCAAACATTTGGAGGGCGGTTTGTACAGCCGCCTCTCAAATAGTTTTAGAATTGCAAAACAGGCGACAGGTTGACCACCGACACGCCAGTGTTAGCTAACGGCCAGTCTCCAGGTTAGTTAGCTAAGTTAGCAAAGAGATCTATAGAACCAAGAGGGTGCACAGAGCACAAAAGCCGCTCCCCGAAGCAATACCTAGCGGTGGTCCCGGGGAGTATTATGGGCTGGAGACTGGAGGGGTTTTAGTGGGTCCGGTCACTGATTCACTGATTCAAACCAACCCCACACTCCCTGAGGTTGGTCACCTCAGGGGTTTGGATGCAAATTTCCCCTCCACCTGAAACAAAAAAAAAAAAAAAAATATATATATATATATATAGGAAAGGAACAGAGAAAAGATGGTTGACACTTATCTTTTATATGTAGATGTGAACCAGCACCGGTTACGCTGTCGCTCCAACAGCAAAGCAGCGACACCGCTTGCTTTTTCCCCTGTGGGGATCCACCACCAATCGAGTTGACCTTCGCTGCTTCGAGACGAGAAATCCACACTCGGACCGGCACGACACGTATCAGCACCAGGGTTGATATTTGTTGACACTCTTGAGTGAAGGTGAAAAAAAGCATCCATAAACGTTATTTTTTTACAATCCTTTCAGAGTTCTCCCTTCCCGCTTTTTGCATGGAAGTGAACTGTCAAAACACCTCATCATATTTCATGTGATGAAAGCAAGACAACAAAATCAGTTTATCAGTTAACGAAGATTGTCAAGGCATCGGTCAGTGTCAGTGAAAAAGTGTTTCGGTGAGGTTCATTTTGGTTGAGTGGACTGTTTGTTTTTCTTTTTCGCTTCGAAGTGAAGATCATTTGGTTGGATTTGTCGTTAAATTTTATTCCGTAACCGTGAACGATGCGCGCGATCTTTTTCATATGAGTATAACAGCACGTTACTAGGACGAAAATCTAGTGTATCTGAAAGAGTGCTGCGATCATTGGAAGTGAAAATTGAAAATGATTGGCTGTAATTTTCGAAGAATTTTGCTGGGGAATATGACTTTTATCAGCACTGATCAGCACACGCGCAACACCACTACAGCACTCCTCAGCTGCTAGAGGGGGGAAATTACCACAAACGCTGAAAGAAATGCTGTGTTATCATCATCAATTCCATAAACATTTTACTGGCGACCACTTTGTTTTGTTTTGTTTTTTTTTTTCTTTTGCAGGAGGCAACCATCAAACGGGTATTGGGAACGGCCGATATATTGGACTGACCCAATCGCCTAGAACTTTAGGCTTGGAGAGGTTATAATATTAGGCCGTTACAAATTTTATTTTAATTTTATGTTTGAACAGATACGCAAAGAATGAGGTCGGAACCTCCAAGTGAACCGTCAAATCGAGGCTCCAAGTGTGCAAAGTAAACAAACTCATGCGTGTTACTTTTCGTACAGAATGTGTGTTGCGATCAGTTTAAATTCTGTGAATCACGTGCAATTATGGTTTCAACGAAAAATGTGTTCGTCATGCTCATGTTATGAGTGATACATTGGAAATTATTATATTTGTATGAACAAGCACTGAAACTCAGTAATATATCCTTACAAAGTTCGAAATTTCATTGGACTTTCTAGTCCGTATGAAAAGTCATGCAAAAATAAATGTGGTTGCCAGAATTGTTTAAAATAAAATATTAGCAAAGGGTTGCCATATTTACTGCTTTTCTCTTTGCGTATCTCTTTATAACACAGTCTCTAACCTAGATATCCGCAGCAGTTGTTTACGTGCAAAATTGGTAACTTAGGTAACCACTACAGTGCTGTAGATTTGTGTCAATAATGTCGAAATAATTCATCATTTCAGTGTGATTGTTTCGTATTAACAGAAACTGATTTGGCAACTTTTGATTTTCTTCAACGCAGTGAAAACAGATGGAAATACATACAGTTGAAATTTAGGAACTATAGAAATTCATCTCATATATTTCTGCTGATTCAAGCTTGTTTTAGGAAATTTGAGGTGAACATTTCAAAGATTAAAGTATTGTTAGTGTAGTGAGTAATATTGTTTAGTGATTAAAATAAAAAGTGGTCCGCTTGTGATGAAAAAAACTTTGGTTGGCTGCTGAACGAGTTCCGTTGTAGCCGTATAGAACGATGCGCGAATTTTGTTTTCTGAGGTAGGTGATTGAATTAAATGAGTTTTCGAGTGCAGGTGCTCGACTATATCATCAAATTAAGTGCTTTTAAGTGAGTTTTTGAGGATTATGCTTTATGAAAAATCTAAAGTGAACTAAGAAGAATTCATTCAATGGATTAGCAGATTGGTTTAAGAAGAAAATATGCGTTTTTCCTGTTTTCAATTGTATTTTCATGTTGTATGAGATGAATATATGGGCTGAGATGAATAATGGAGCAGTTCCCCTAGTTGGTTGCGCGGAAGCGTAAGCATTTTTGACGTAGAACTACGTTTTTCTTTAGCCTACCACATAGGGATGTAAATAGGAAAACTATTAACGAAAAGGGGACGAAATATGTCCCTTTTTAAATGCTTATAAATCGGTTTGTTTTCAACCGACTTCCTTCATTTTTGCAGCAATTGTTTGGAAAATTATACACGCATCCACCCGAATGTAGAAAATTGTTGATTGATTATGCAAACTATTGTGCTACTGATAATTGTCAAGCCTTGTTTAAACGAAAATTACGTCCTCTGATTGGTCGTTATATGATTGCTTCCCAAGCACGGTCGACAGAATCATATACCTTGCAATTGAAAACATGCTATTTGGCCTATATAAGAGCCTGTTTCAGCCGAAGCCGCTCATAATAGTTCTGGACAGCAGACTTGGTGAAAGCACCGCTCCGAGCCGCTCGGTGACATCGCCAAATTCTAGGCACCCATCACCACGAGCGTATTATCTTTTCATGCGACATTCGCAGCAAGCCCCAGCTCGGCGCAAGAGCTAAGAAGCTACGAATGCAGTGCCGTAACCTTTCGTTCGTCACCGGGAGGCACATTCAACGTTTTATCTTTTTCGTTCTGTTTTGAACCGCCAGTGCGTCAGGTCGGCTGGACTGGGGCCGCTCGCGCACGGCATTTGATGTTTACTCTGCTGCAGTGCTGCTATGGATTGATGAGCAGGGAGGGATGATGGCTGAGTGTTTGCTTGTGTAGTTGAACATTATTTTGCATTGCCGTTATTCGTTTTGATGTAATTCTAATTTGATGTGATTACTAGTTTGGGAATGTGTTAAAATGCTTCAACAACTAGCTACGCGCAACAAGGTAAACCTCTACTGGGTTCCTAGACACTGTGGTATCGAAGGTAATGAAAAAGCAGATGAGCTAGCAAGAGCTGAATCAGCAATGACACTTATTGGTCCTTAACCATTCTGTGGGGTTTCCTTTAGTGCCCTGAGAATGGAGCTATCAGAGTGGGAAAAAGGTCAGGTGCTGCTGAACTGGGAAAGCACTAAAATAGCGCGTCATGCGAAACGATACATCAAGCCTAACGCTTCGACTGCACTGAAACTGTTAAACCTTTCAAAGAAGGATCTGAGTACTTATACTGGGCTGATCACTGGTCACTGTCCGAGTAACTATCATCTAAAGCTAATAGGAAGGCTTGAAAATGACAATTGTCGCTTCTGTTACATAGAGAGTGAAAGTGCTCATCATTTGTTGTGCGAAAGCCCAGCAATATTCAACAAACGGCGCAAATTTCTTAATAAGGGACTTCTAGAACCTTGGGAAATATGGGCTAGTTCTCCGAACAATGTTCTGAATTTTATTCGCAGTATAATACCTCATTGGGATAATGCCTTCAATGACAATGGCGACTACTCAGACACATAGTAGTTGACTATACAGGTAAAGGCCTATAGTAAAAGAGGACACACCACAAAAGATCTAAACACTGGTCGCAGTGGTACAATGTCCCCAACAAGGAAAAAAATTTGATGTGGCTTCTAATAAATGGTAAACATGTCTTGCTCTTGCCATCCGCCAACTTGGATGATGCGTGGTTTGTACTTTTTAGTAAACAAGTATACGATGTAACAATGATTTCCGCTAGTGTCAACATCCTACTGCTTACAGTACCGACACTGATTTATCCAAAATAATATTATCATTTCAACAGCGTGATATTTACTCGCATGAAAAAATAAATCTATTGATTTATAACAATGAATGCAATACGGGTTTCATTTACCTTCGTTACGGATCGTGAGCTTACTGCATTTCGTCTAGGCTATTTGTAATCAAGATTATGCTTTCATAAATCAAAAGCTGTTGTTATAAACGTTAGTCAATTCAATGATATTTGAGATTTGATAAATTGATAGTTTTAGCGATATAAGTAGATTAGCGTTGTTTTTTTTTTATTTGCATTACATTGACTGAGCCGGTAACATTGTGATGGCAAACATGTGTTTTTCAATTCGGCAAACATGTGTTTTTCAATTCGGCTGTGCAAGTTGCTTGGAAGCACTTTTCTATTCCGTTTAAGCCTTCAATTCATTTTCGTTACTGAGCCCAGGGTGAATATTATTATAATTTGATTAGTATGAAAATTTTTTATCATATCAAAGAATATTCATTAATGGAGATTAAATCAAATGAAATATATCTTATTATGTCTCGCTTTTTCAATCAGAATTAACACATGAGTAGCTGCACTGATGATAAATCGCAACTCTGAATGTATGTACTGGTCGGACTCAGCATTGAATAATATTTCACTCCGGATAACCGAATTTCCCGGATAATAGAACCGTTTATTTATTTTGATTTTTTTTTTCTATTTTCGCTTATCAAGAACAGCTAGATGGTCTAATGGTCTAATGGTCGATGTCGATGTTTATCATATAAACCACTTTCAGTTTATTTAAGTTCATTTATCTCGGAGATGTCTGAACGGATTGGCCCACCGTTTTTCAAGCAGAGGTATATGCCATATATATCTGCGCAAAAATATGTCTGCAACGCAACTACAGACATGCGAAAATCGGTATATTCTCGGACAGTCAAGCAGCACTACTAGCACTTAAGTCCGTCAAATGCGCTTCCAAACTTGTTTGGGAATGCATTGAAACTCTACGGGAACTTTCCCGACAGAATTCAGTTTTTCTGTTTTGGGTGCCCGGACACTGCGGAGTCGAGGGTAATGAACACGCTGACTACCTAGCAAGACAGGGATCAGCTCAGCGGTGTATTGGCCCCGAGCCGTTTCTGGGTACGTCCATTTCCGCTATCAAAAGCGAACTACTAACTTGGGAAAGGCTAGAAATAGTATCCCAATGGCAACAGGCACAGGGTTGTAGACAAGGCAAACAGTTTATCTATCCGAACCCTGGAACCGCCAGAAAGCTACTTAGTCTAAATCGTAGTGACCTACGGATAATCACGGGACTCCTCACGTCCTCCTGTCCCGCTTTTTATCATTTAAAGAAAATCGGCGTAGTGTTGTACGACACCTGCCGATTCTGCAAATCTGAACCAGAGAGTTCAGAGCATTTGCTTTGCTCTTGCGAATACCAAGCATGGAGCTCCAATCCCAAGCAGGTCATTAGTTTCATCAACTATGTTGTACCTAATTGGGGTACAGGTATACAACAAAACAGTTCTACTCCATCAATGAGTACGAACAATCCGTAACCTGTGCACAGCAATCGGGGCCCGCCACAAAAGACAATCAGCAAGAATGTCGCAGTGGCATTTCAGTACCCAGTGCCCTTCAGGCATACAGAGAAAAAAAATATGAGCGTTGCGGCTAGATAAGCTGCGGATCAGAGAAAGCGACTAAGATTTATTCAGAAGCCATGCGACGGGTACGGTGTACGTCAAAATAGTGGAAATTAAATAATAATAAGTTGAATCAAAATCAATCTTGCTCCTCCCCTTTTTGCATAATTGAACTGACTACGCAGCATATAACGCAAAATACTGAATAAAAGTTGGTATTTCTAGGTAGAATAGTCAACAAAATCCGAAATCGGAGAAAAATAACAACTCGAGATAATCAAGCCATTCTCTCCGCATAATCGAACCCCGGATAATCGAGCCTCCGGATGATTGTGCCTCCAGATAATCGAGTCCGTTCTGTATTGCAAAATGCGTATGTACATTGGGTTTACAATTTCTTATAAGGTTTTTCGAAAAATCCGTGGGTGGCAAAATAACTAACGAATTTGTTATGTACCTCAAATGTATTTAAACAACTTTATTTCTTCGAAAATACAGGACATATTTGCATTTGTTTTACGAAAACCATCCTTCTGTTCAACATTAGCAGCATATTCAACTAGTAAATGAAATAAAAAGTAATAAAAGTAATGAAATGCGCTCCTTATTTTGTTTTTATTTGCGATTGTTGTACATTCGAACATTTCAATTTTAATAGTACTAAAAATAGTTAGAAATCGATATGAACCTGATATGTAGAAGGTTCATTCAATAATTTAATAACTAACAGGTGAAAATTAAAGCACCTAGACCGAGTGCGTGTGGGTTATGAAGCAGAGCTACAATCAAGCTTTGCTCGAGATGCTGTGCGGGCTTTACCAAGTTCGAATAGGAATTTTGTAATATTTTTTGAAATATGAACTCGTGTTGTGAATTGATAATTGATGATTATGCTTCCTGAAACGACGGAAAGTATCAAAATAGTGTCTTGATCATTCTCTACTGTATTCTTTGGCTGAAGGCTTAAAAATATAAAACAGTTTAAACCTCATATTAGAGGAAATATTTACCGAAACGTATGGTTTCTTTAAAACTGTGTAATGCGCTTCGGTTCTTAACCATATATCAAGATTTCTATATTTTAAGAGCAACACCTCGTAGAACACCTTACTTTTATTCTTGCTTCATTTTTCCAAAAGAAGCAAGTTAGTCTCCTGGGTTGCGCGTGTGGACAGTACACGTGTGAAAAAAATCAAATGTGAAAACGAAACAAACAAAGCCAAGTAATTTCAACTGTTGCAATAAAAAATTTTCACCGCATGTTCTTTTAAAACTATAAAAAGAAATAGAAAATCAGTTTAGACTACTGACCAGTTATCACTTGAACCCTTTTTGTATCCTTGGCTACACCGGTGTTGTTAAACAGAGCATTATTTTGCTGCTTCATTTCATTGAATTTCATTAAATTTCATTTCGTTAAATTCAAGACATTTAAATTTAAAAACAACACAAATATATAGTCACCCATTCACCCGCAAACGTCGTCAGCGTTCACTGTGCGCTAGCTTAACGTGTAATATACTTAGCAAGGAGAATCAGAGTACAAGGAGGCGGAGATGCCACAAAGCAAGAAAGCAAGCAAAAATGGATCAGATCGACTTGAACTGTCCTACAGTACGGTCGCATTTTACCAACAGCTCGAGGCTAAGTCTTGGACTACCGAGAGATATTAAAATTTTGTTTTTCGCTTTCAACAGACAATCTTTTTAAAAGACTACCTGTTGAAAGGCAAAGTAATAAATTTGTTTTTAAAGTTAACGAGTGTTTAGTGAATTAATTTGGTTTGAGATATTTCTACCTAAATTCTATAGTAAAAGTGAAAGTGTAGTGAAGTTGTCCAGTTATGCCTGGAAAAAATAAAAAAGCTCGCTTTGATACGGCATCAAGGAAACGTGAGGCATCTCCTCCAAGTGACACTGAAATTTCGACTAACAGGTATGATATTCTTTCTTCTGTTGGGGATCTAGAATTCCAAACTTCTCATACTGAGCATAAAGCCGTTATGAAGAAGGTTAAAGTTCCACCTATTGTGGTATTTGCAGCAAACTTTAAAGCATTTCGATCAGAACTTTCATCATTTATATCGAATGTGAAAGTTAATTTTCAAATTGGTCACCAAGGCGAAATTCGTATTTTGGCCGAATCTTTTGATGGCCATAAACATCTTTTACAGTATTTGACTGAAAAGATGTATAAATTTTACTCTTTTGATGCCAAAAACGAGAGACCGTTTATAGCTGTGTTGAAAGGTCTCTCAAATGATCAAAGTATTGATGAAATCAAAGATTGTTTCTCAGAATCACTTGGTTTTGCCCCCATCCAAGTAATTTTGATGAAACGAAAGGCAAATGCCAAATTTTTTCAAACTGGAATACACCAGGAAAATTACTTAGTACATTTTGATCGTACCAAAGTACATAATTTAAAATGTTTAGAAAAAGCACGTGTTTTATTCAACGTGCGAATAAAGTGGGAAAATTTCAAGAGACATGGAGGAATCCATAATCTTACGCAATGTCGGAATTGTCAAGCCTATGGTCATGGAACTCGAAACTGCCATATGGCTGCAAAATGTATGATTTGTGGTGACACTAGTCACACGAAAGATATCTGCCCCGTGAAAGAGATCACTAATAGTTTCAAATGTGTAAATTGTGGGGGAAATCACAAATCTAATTTCTTTAATTGTCCTGTAAGGTAAAAAATTATTGCTTCTAGACAACGTAGCAATTCTAAACAACCTGTTGTCAATGTGGGTAATCAAAAGACTTTCAGTACTGTTCAGGCATCACCAGCACTTTCATTAGCAGGTGTGCCTGTAGGTAATAATTTAAATTCAGATAACAAATTTCAGAAAAATAATCCTGTCCAGGTAATACCAGACTGTTCATATGCCAGTGTCCTTTCAGGTAATATTTCAAATTCAAACAGTAACAAACCATTCGTGTTTGGTGCTGAAAAGTCAGCCAGTATTGATTTAGGTAATCCAACTCCCGAAAAGATTGAATACCTACAACAATCCATGCTGCAGCTAATGTCCGTTTTGTTGAACTGTAACTCGATGTACGAGGCTGTTCAAGAAGGTATAAAATTTACAACTAATATTGTTATGAAATTGAAATACAGCAATGATTCTAATTAATGCTGTAAATTTTCTAAATTGGAATGCTCGCTCTTTAAAAGCGAAAGAGGATGAATTTTTAAATTTTTTAACAGTCCACGGTGTGCATATTGCAGTTGTGATTGAAACGCTTTTGAAGCCAAATATAAAACTAAAAAAGAATCCAAATTATATGGTTCATAAGTTTGATAGAATTGATGTTGCAGGTGGTGGAGTTGCAATAGTTATCCACCGTCGAATAAAACATCGTGTTGTACCCCATCTTGAAACCGAAGTTATCGAGAGTTTGGGAATTGAAATTGAAACAAGTATTGGCATTTTATTTATAGCCGCAGTGTATTTGCCTTTTCAATGCACTGGTGATCGAAAAAATTATTTTAAGGGAGATTTGCAAAAACTCACAAGAAATAAATCTAAATTTTTAATCATCGGTGATTTTATTGCGAAACATCGATCTTGGAATAATGCTCAAAGCAATTCCAATGGAAAATATTGTTTAATGATTGCTCGGCTGGATTTTATTCAGTTTTATATCCAAATGGTCCTACATGTTATTCTTCTATTAGGAATCCATCTACAATTGATTTGGTACTAACAAATCAAAGCCATTCATGCAGTGATTTATTAACTCATGCTGACTTTGATTCTGATCATCTTCCCATAACATTTTCTATTTCCCATGAAACCATTTTAAATTCCACTAGATCTGTGTTAAATTATCACAAGACTAATTGGGATAGATATCGTTCTACGATCGAGGGAAATTTGAATGATGATATTATTTTACAAAATAGTGCTGACATTGACAGAGCATTAGAAAATTTTAGCAGCTTAATACTCAATGCCCGGAATTTATCAGTTCCTAAGGCAAGAGTGAAATTTAATGCACCAATTATTGACAGTGAACTTCAATTTCTTATACGTTTGAAGAACATACGGAGACGTCAATACCAAAGATCTCGTGATCCTGCTTTGAAAATTATTTTTCAAGAATTACAAAAGGAAATTAAACATAGATTCACTCTCTTGCGAAATGAGAATTTCATGAGAGAAGTTGAACAACTAAAACCTTATTCAAAACCTTTCTGGAAGCTTTCGAAGGTTCTTAAGAAACCCTCGAAGCCCATTCCAGTCCTTAAAGATGGTGATTGCATTTTTCTAACGAATGAACAAAAATCTCAAAAACTTGCTCAGCAGTTTGAGAGTGTTCATAACTCCAATTTGAACGTAGTAAGTCCTATTGAAAATGAAGTAAACCAAAAGTATATTCAGATCACCACCCAAGAATTTCTTTCTGAAGAGGTATTGGAGACAAACTTGAATGAGGTGCGAACCATTCTCAAAAAATTCAAAAACATGAAAGCACCAGGAGATGATGGGATTTTCTATATCCTCATCAAAAGACTTCCCGAAAACTCTTTAAATTTCTTGGTAAAAATTTTTAACAGATGCTTTGCACTAGCACATTTTCCTACGAAATGTAAAAATGCCAAAGTCACTCCAATTTTAAAACCCGAAAAGAATCCAGCTGAGGCATCAAGTTATCGACCAATTAGTTTACTTTCCTCTATTAGCAAACTTTTTGAAAGAATAATTCTTAATAGAATGTTAACACATTAATGAGAACTCAATTTTTGCAAATGAGCAGTTTGGTTTTCGCCACTACTCATCAGTTACTTAGAGTAACAAATATGATTCGAACTAATAAATCTGAAGGCTATTCGACAGCTGCTCTTCTAGATACAGAAAGGCATTCGACAGTGTTTGGCATAAAGGTTCAATAGCTAAAATGTCAAATTTCAGTTTTCCGCTTTACCTCACAAAAATGATACAAAGTTATTTAACTGACCGCACTCTCCAGGTTAACTATCTAAATGGTAAATCTAATTGCCTGTTAGAGCTGGTGTGCCTCAGGGGAGTATCTTGGGCCCAATCTTATATAACATTTTTACTTCTGATCTTCCTGATTAATCACCAGGTTGTGAGAAATCTCTGTTTTGTGACGATACAAGCATTTCCGCAGAAGGACAAAGCCTTCGTGTTATAAGCAGTCGGCTTCAAAAAAGTTTAGATATATTTTCTTCATACTTACAAAAATGGAAGATTTCCCCTAATGCTTCAAAAACACAGTTAATTATTTTTCCTCATAAGCCAAGAGTTTCATTTCTCAAACCCACCCATAACCACGTTATTAGGATGAACGGTGTGGTCTTAAATTGGTCTGATCAAGTTAAATACTTAGGGCTAATTTATGATAAGAATCTTACTTTCAAGGAGCACATTGAAAATATCCAGTCAAAGTGCAATAAATATATCAAATGTTTATATCCTCTTATCAACAGGAATTCTAGACTTTGTCTCAATAATAAACTGTTAATTTACAAACAAATATTTAGACCAGCAATGTTATATGCAGTTCCCATCTGGACAAGTTGTTGTGCAACCAGGAAGAAGACACTTCAAAGGATTCAGAATAAACTTTTGAAAATGATTTTGAAGCGAGGACCCTGGTTTAGCACGAACGAGCTACATAGGCTCACTAATGTAGAAACATTAGAAAATATGTCAAGCCAAATTATCAACAAATTCCGACAAAAATCGTTGCAATCCTCAATTGCAACGATTAGCTCACTTTATAGTCAGTAAGATAGTTTTAAGTTTATTTTAAGTTTCGTTTTATTCCTTTTATTTCTTTTTTTTCTTGACAAGTAGGTTTAATAATTTTCCTACAATTACATTTTCTTAACTGCGAAAGCTAATAACATTCAATAATACTAAAAAGCGTACAAATATATACAGGGTATAGTCAAAATAAGTAGGATAGGCAAAATTTTGATGAAATTTGAAATGCTATAGCGTTGCCAAATGTTATTCGATTTTGATAATTCGAACACCATTGAACTGGAAAACTTTTGAAGTTTCATTTTCTGACCTCAGATCTGGCCTAGGTCACCGGATATAGGAAATATTTCTGAGTTCCGGTAGGCATGTCAAACCTGCTAATTTTTGGATGGATTTGGTAATGGGTTACCTGATAAAAATGCTTATTTGCATCATTGGCATAGATGACAAAATTATTTCTGAAGCGAATGGTTCATCAAGATCCGGAATCGGCCAAGAACTCATCAAGAAAAGGCTATTTTTCATCCGGAAGTCCTCAGAGGAACCTTTAGTAGGGGACATTTACGTTTTTGCATCAAATATAGCGTGTTACACCTCTATCTTCAGGATTTTTTATCAGGAATCTTTTAAAAGACATATATCCGAATATAGGCTGCATTGGTCACTTCCGGAACGACCTGGAGGCCCCGAAGGAACCCGTAGTGGGAGCATTTACATTTCTGCATCAAAATATAGCATGCGACACCTCTATCTTCAGGATTTTTTATCAGGAATCATCCAAAAGACACATTTTTTAAATACAGATTACGTTGGCCACTCCCGGAACGATCCGGATGCCCCGGAGGAACCCGGAATGGGGACATTTACATTTCTGCATCAAATAAAGCGTGCGACACTTCTATCTTCAAGACTTTTCATCTGGAACCATCAAGAAGACATATTTTTGAATACAGATTATGGTGGCCACTCCCGGGATGATCCGGATACCCCGTAGGAACCCAGAAATGAGGACATTTACATTATTGCATCAAATAAAGCGTGCGACACTTCTATCTTCAGGATTTTTCATCAGGAATTTTTTAAAAGTCATATTTCCTGATATAGGCTGCATTGACCACTTCCGGAACAACCTGGATGCCCGAAGGAACCCGTAGTGGGAGAATTTACATTTCTGCATCAAAATATAGCATGCGACACCTCTATCTTCAGGAGTTTACATCAGGAATCATCCAAAAGACATATTTTTTGAATACAGATTACGTTGGCCACCCCCGGAACGATCCGGATGCCCCGGAGGAACCCGGAATGGGGACATTTACATTTCTGCATCAAATAAAGCGTGCGCCAGCTCTATCTTCAGGATTTTTCATCAGGAATCATTAAAAAGACATCTTTTCGAATTCAGACTGCATTGGCCATTGGAATAATCTAAATACCCCGAAGGAACCCGGATATGAATATAGCGTGCGACACTTCTATCTTCAGGACTTTTCATCAAGAATGTTTCAAAAGACATATTTCCTAATATTGGCTGCATTGGCCACTTCCGGAACAACCTGGATGCCTCGTAGGAACCCATAGTGGGGGAAGTTACATTTCTACATCAAAATATAGCATGCGACACCTCTATCTTCAGGATTTTTTATCAGGAATCATCCAACAGACATATTTTTGAATACAGACAGCGTTGGCCACTCCCGGAACAACCCAGATGCCCCATTTACATTTACATAATTTCATCAAAATATAGTATGCGACAGCTCTATCTTCAGGATATTTCATCAGGCACCTCCCAAAAGACATATTTCTTAGTAAAGGCTGCATTTGTCACGCCTGGAACGATCCGGGTGCCTTGAAAGAACTGGTAGTGGGTACATTTACATTTTTGAATAAAATATACCCTTCGACACCTCTATCTTCAGGATTTTTCATCAGGCTTCTTCCAAAAGACATATTTCTTACTGTGGGTGTAAAAGGGTATGCACATTTACTTTATCGCATTTTCGGGATATTTATCTTAGCGTTATTCACTTCGGATGTTGTTTTTTGTAGATCAAAATCCGAACGTTAAAAGCTAGATAATGTTGATTTTCGAAACTCGATTTATAGACGCATATTTCTAGATAAACATTTTAATGAGTACCAACTTTATCGATCGATTCTGTTCATCGACATTCTCTTTCGTTATTTAGTCAGCTTCAAAAACGACTTCAGAAGTGTTTAACGTTGTCTAGATCTGCTGGTAACGTGGTAACCCGAAGATAGAGCCGATTAAGAGAATTGATCAATGTAGATAGGACACCATGAAATGTTTATCCAGAATTATCCTTGTGCCCATAGAGTGTGGTATACAGTTGAAAAGGAATCAAACTCCTACATGCTACGAGATGGGAAACGGGATGCTGAAGAAATATTTTTCCTAGCATTTCTTGACCTCATACGCTCATTACGAGAACGAGATTGCCAGCACACGACAATGAAGTGTGTTGTGCGATCCGAACCGCTTTTACTCGTCTCTGCAAATTAATGTGCAGTCTTCTAGCAGCGTTTGTTCTACTCGTAAAAAAAACGAATGGCACCCGATCTATGGCTCTCAGTCGTCCCTTTATAAATTGATGTGCAGTATCCAAACAGCTTGTGCTTTACTCGTGAAAAACGAGTAGCACCCGATCCATGGCTCTCAGTTGTCCCTTTGCAAATTAATGTGCAGTCTCCAAACAGCGTGTGTTTTACTCGTGAAAAAACAAGTGATACCCGATCCATGGCTCTTACTCGTCATTTGGAAAATGAATGGGTAATCTACCAACATCGTTTACTTTACTCGCGAAAAAATGAGTAGCCCCCGATCCCTGGTAGAGATCGATGTGTATTGCGTCATAAACAATTTGAACAGCGTAGAAGACAGAACGCATGAGACATGTCTTCAATCTTGTCAGAATTCCAACGGGGTCGAATTGTCGATGCACGTGAAGCTGGAGCTTCCATTGCAGAAACTGCAAAGTTGGTCGGTGTGTCAACATCAACGGTTTGTCGAATTATGGCTGAATATTCAAACGGTAAGATAATAGCAGATAAAAGTGCATGTGGCCGTAAAACCAAATTAAACGACAGGGATCGAAGAAGTTTAAAACGAACAGTAACCAATGATCGAAGAATAAGTGCAACTAAGGTGACAGCCACTCTGAACGCAACATCAAAAGAACCAATTTCCATTTCAACGATCCGAAGAGAACTCCATGGTCAGAATCTCTATGCCCGAGCTGCAATAGCGAAACCCCTTATTTCGTAGCATAATGCATCGAATCGTTTGCGTTGGTGCAAAGAGCACAAACTTTGGAGTGACGACCAATGGAGGCGAGTTGTTTGGTCGGATGAATCATCCTACAGTCTGTTTCCCACCACAGGACGAGTTTACGTATGGAGAACACCGCGAGAAGTGTATAACCCTAACTGTCTTCTTCTTACTGTTAAACATGGCGGAAGTTCGGTTATGATTTGGGGTGCCATATCATATGGATCAGTTGGACCAATAATCACAATGAAAGGGAAGATTACTGCCAAAGATTATGAGCAAGTTCTTGGTGATCAAGTGATTCATGACAGTTTTGTGATTCATGAACAGTATAATTAAATTATCATTTTTATCAGGTCATCCCAATGATGCAAACATTATTCCCGAATGGTGAAGGTTTTTTTCAAGATGACAATGCTCCAGGTAACACAGCTGGCCTCATAAAATCGTGGTATGAAGAACACGACGAGGACTTCAGGCACCTGACATGGCCAGCACAGTAGCCAGACTTGAACATAATCGAACCAGTCTGGTCCACGTTGGAGGCACGCATCCGAAACATATTTCCTCCTCCGTCGTCGCTGAAAAAACTCGAATCTCTACTGATAAATGAATGGTACCACATTCCAATTGAGGCCGTCCAAAAGCTGTATGATTCTATTCCTCGACGAATCCAAGCAGTACTTGCAGCAAATGGTGGTCCAACAAAATATAAGAATCTTTGTTTTATATGATATTATTTTCCGTTTTCTAAACATTATTCGAAAAACGTTTTATTAATACTATTGAATCCGCTTTAGAGGTCCAACGATTTTCTGAATAAACTCTTCAATACATTCAATATGAAAAGTGATTTGAGTGGCCAGTACACTGCCGTTCTCCCGATACTTATTCCATGTTCTTCCCAATTTTTTTGAACGATGGGACAGGTTTGCGTTAGACGACATCTAAGCATGTCTTAAAAAATATGTCTCTAAGAACATTCTTGATACAAAATCCTGAAATTCCTTCAAAGTATCCAGATCGTTTGAAGACTAACCAATACATCCAATATTCAGAAATATGTCTTTTGGATGATTTCTGATGAAAAGTCCTGAAGATAAAAGTGTCGCACGCTATATTTGATGCAGAAATGTATATGTCCCCATTTCCGGGTTCCTTCGGGGCATCCGGATCGTTCCGGGAGTGGCCAACGTAATCTGTATTTAAAAAATGTGTCTTTTGGATGATTCCTGATGAAAAATCCTGAAGATAGAGGTGTCGCATGCTATATTTTGATGCAGAAATGTAAATGCTCCCACTACGGGTTCCTTCGGGGCCTCCAGGTCGTTCCGGAAGTGGCCAATGCAGCCTTTATTCAGATATATGTCTTTTAAAAGATTCCTGATAAAAAATCCTGAAGATAGAGGTGTAACACGCTATATTTGATGCAAAAACGTAAATGTCCCCTACTAAAGGTTCCTCTAAAGGACTTCCGGATGAAAAATAGCCTTTTCTCGATGAGTTCTTGGCCGATTCCGGATCTTGATGAACCATTCGCTTCAGAAATAATTTTGTCATCTATGCCAATGATGCAAATAAGCATTTTTATCAGGTAACCCATTACCAAATCCATCCAAAAATTAGCAGGTTTGACATGCCTACCGGAACTCAGAAATATTTACTATATCCGGTGACCTAGGCCAGATCTGAGGTCAGAAAATAAAACTCAAAAGTTTTCCAGTTCAATGGTGTTCGAATTATTAAAATCGAATAACATTTGGCAACTCATAGGTGTCGATGGTTGTGAGGTGGCGTGATCCACTCACAACCAACCCAACTGTAGCAATGGGCAAGATCGATCCGATTTTTGCAAAATCGATCTTTTCTAGCCGATTCATCGATTTTTTGAATCGATTTCTCTGCGCGCGATCTTCTGCTGAATCGATCCTTTGGATGGCAAGATCGTTTTTTCCGCCTGAAAAATAAATGTGTGCAAAACGGATTGAAAATAATAGTGATTGCATTTATTGTTGCTGACGTAATCTGCGGCCGAATTCCGAGAACACTTTTTTTTTAAGAGAAGAAAATTTCTTTATTGATACCTAGTATACGAAATTTTTTTTCTTCTCTCCGAAGAAGTGTGTGCTCGGAATTCGGACACTGATCTGAAAAATGTGTCAATTTTTTACCGGGATGTCCATAGTTGAAGAATGGGCTAAAATTCAATAGACATGAAACCGACAAAAACGCATTTCAAATGTTTTTGTTGGTTCAAACAATTGTCTACGTCCATGACAACTTTTTTCATGAGTATGTCACCACCCCCATTTCCAGCTTTTCACGAACGGTAATGGCGTATAGTGCACACAGCCCATTTTGACGTTTTCTGTAGGTCAGGGAAGCTGGATAACCTTGTCGTCGAGTTGAAAAAGAACAATCCGCAGCCAAATTAAGTCCCTCCAATATTTTTAACGCAGTAACCATTTTTTGCCTTTGTAAACGCGACATCAATGGACAAATCCGTATGAAATTTGGCTAATACGCATGCGTTGTGAAATATATCAAGGATTAGGGGTGGGTGAAACGGCTCTTTTGCAAGTGCGGCTCTAAACCGACTCATGGTTCACAATGATTCACGAGCGTTGACAGTTCGTGTTGTCTCAGTAAACTTCGGGTTCGCGCGAACCAAACAGTTCTGGTGCGCCCGAAGAACCGTGGTTCTTTTTCGTGAGCCGTTCGTTCTTTCGCTCTTTACTAAGAACCGGTTCATATGAACGGGGGTTCGCCCATACCTAGCGAGGATGAAGAGAACGACGAGACAAGTTTGCATCTCGAACTGAATATAAATTACCAGACCACAAACTGTCTCGAAAGTTTGACATATATTGTATACAATCATTACTATCTGATTGGTGTACATTGGGGTGGCAATGGAAATTGACTTTGACAGTTTTATTTAGAAGTAGTGTTCAAAATTTCGCCTTCACGAACAGTTAGCAAAATTTCGATTTTTTGGATAACACCCGACCTCGACGTTTTATACATTTCTAATAACCAGTTTTTTTTCCTCATCTATCCTAATAACCAGTTCACATGATGTAATATCGCCCATCTTGATTCCAAATCCCATACTCCAAATTTTCCGTGAAAACTAGATGTATGTATGTTTCAAGATACGCGATATCACGTGATATCTGCTATAGTGTGAACAAGGCATAAGACATTTGGCACAAAAAAAAAACTATTACAAACTGTGCTTTTCTTCATAAGTCGAGAAAGTGAAACTTAGACCAAATACTTCTGAATTCCGATTTAGCTGAAATTTTGCATTGCATTGGATATTGAATTTACCATTTTGGATATTAGCCAACATTATTTCATATTTGCTACCTCTGCAAGTGCACTTTTTGAAAATTGGCTTCCGTAGGGTCGTTGTTTGCTATCGTTGTGGGTGTTTACTATCAAGCACCAATTTTTTTATTTAGGTAGAAAAGGCATATGCGCTTATTTTTCAACTATGAGTAGCGGGGTACTCGTTAACTCAAATATTGCAAAAGTTGAATTGAATGGTCGTGTATATGCCGTGCTGTATTCTGTTCTGCATGGTGTCGCGCTCGCCATTTTTGTTTATTTGAGTTTGTTCTGCGGGTGTTCCGATTTTTTTATGAATTGGGTTGTTCAGCTATATCAGTTTTTCATATCATCTGAATGATCTGAATTTTCCAAGTGAAACTTGATTTAAATATACTACAAGGTTTACAGCCCTAGGGGTTGTATGAAATGGTGACGTAGGACTTAATATATAATATATGCTAAACTAAATATTATTATATGCTGCGCTAAACTGTTCATAGGTAACACTACCGTTTATTTTTGATAGTCGTTATTTTAAAACTAACGATGCATGAATACATGAAAATTTTACACTAGTAGTAGTTGCGAAAATTCTCATAACTCTTATCTTCTAGCATCTATAGTTCTGAAAAGAACCGATTCCATAATATTCAGTTAGAAATTCGTGCTACAGAACGCTGATAATCGCACCATGAATATTTTGTTGGCCGCGCATAAAATTTGCTCTCCGCTGTGCCCTCCAGTAGCTGTGCCAGCAAAATATCCTGCAGCGTACGATGGTAACTGTTGCTGCCGTGTGCAGAATAAAGGTAACATGCTCCGGGGTGCCTGGAAGTTGACTCGTATGCAGCTCTCGTTTCTCAATGTCGCGAAGCTTTAACAGCTGCACCGCACTCGCTATTGTGAAACAAACTAAACTGAAGCTGAATTTTCCACACGCAACCTTTTAAATCGAGTTCAGCGTAGATTTTTACCATTAAGGCGTGGCCACGTAGCTTATAGAAAAAGAGAGAAACAAACCAAAACATCTTCAATACTACTGAGTGATTTTCATAAGCATCAAAAGAAAGTTTTTGCTTTCCCGATGCGAAAATCACTCTGGTTCTTAGATTAACTAATTTTCGTTGCTAATATTTGACTGATTACGGTGTTCGAGTGAACACAAACAAACAATTAAACCGGAAAATCACTCAATTTAGCAGTAAGAATTCTTGAAATGAGGGTTATATCTTGTGATAAACTATTCATAGGCAACACTACCGTTTATCTCTGGTGCGCCCTGGTCGTTATTGTAAAAATGATTATTTAGAATTAGATGAACATTTCACATTAGTAGTAGTTGTGGAAATTCTCATAACTCTTATCTTCATCATCTTATAGTTCTGAAAAGAACCGATTTCATAATCTTCAGCTCGAAATGTATGCTACAGAATGCTGATGATCACAGCACCACCGGTAGCATCGATTATTTTGTTGGTCGCGTATAAAATTTGCTCTCCGCTGTGCCCTCCAGCAGCTGTGCCAGCAAAATATCCTGCAGCGTACAATGGTTATTGTTGCTGCCGTGTGCAGAATAAAGGTAACATGCTCCGGGGTGCCTGGAAGTTGACTCGTATGCAGCTCTCGTTTCTCAATGTCGCGAAGCTTTAACCGCTGCACCGCACTCGCTATTGTGAAACAAACTAAACTGAAGCTGAATTTTCCACACGCAATCTTTTAAATCGAGTTCAGCGTAGATTTTTACCATTAGGCGTGGCCACGTAGCTTATAGAAAAAGAGAGAAACAAACCAAAACATCTTCAATACTACTGAGTGATTTTCATAAGCATCAAAAGAAAGTTTTTGCTTTCCCGATGCGAAAATCACTCTGGTTCTTAGATTAACTAATTTTCGTTGCTAATATTTGACTGATTACGGTGTTCGAGTGAACACAAACAAACAATTAAACCGGAAAATCACTCAATTTAGCAGTAAGAATTCTTGAAATGAGGGTTATATCTTGTGATAAACTATTCATAGGCAACACTACCGTTTATCTCTGGTGCGCCCTGGTCGTTATTGTAAAAATGATTATTTAGAATTAGATGAACATTTCACATTAGTAGTAGTTGTGGAAATTCTCATAACTCTTATCTTCATCATCTTATAGTTCTGAAAAGAACCGATTTCATAATCTTCAGCTCGAAATGTATGCTACAGAATGCTGATGATCACAGCACCACCGGTAGCATCGATTATTTTGTTGGTCGCGTATAAAATTTGCTCTCCGCTGTGCCCTCCAGCAGCTGTGCCAGCAAAATATCCTGCAGCGTACAATGGTTATTATTGCTGCCGTGTGCAGAATAAAGGTAACATGCTCCGCGGTGCCTGGAAGTTGACTCGTATGCAGCTCTCGTTTCTCAATGTCGCGAAGCTTTAACAGCTGCACCGCACTCGCTATTGTGTAACAAACTACACTGAAGCTGAATTTTCCACACGCAGTCTTTTGTATCGAGTTCAGCGTAGATTTTTATCATTAAGGCGTGGCCACGCAGCTTAGACAAAGACTAACAAACCAAAACACTCAACAAGAGTCGGAATATGTAGGTAGTGGAATTTATTTCGTCCATGTTATTGTTATCTGTGCTTGGGAAGCAAGCCAATAACGAGGGAAATGTATGAGAAAGCTTGACCTTGGAACTTTTCACCTTTTTCCACCATTAAGCAACAATGTTGAACATAATATCAAAAAAGTAGGAGGGTGGTATTCAAGACACGACCGCATGACGTTGGACTACGGTATTCTTATATTCCATTAAAACAAATAATAGAGAGAATTGCAACTCTAGTATTTGCTGCAATTTCATCTAACAGTGCATTTCTGGATGCTGAGACGTTAAAACGTTATAAATAATTATATATACTAAAAGAATGGATATTTTTTATTTAATCGCTGTCATTTCATACATATTCGAATCAACCCTTTGTTTGCTGCACTACAAAGACAATCATTTAATTGAGCGAATTGGTAAAATTTTTCTATCTAAGCAAAAAGCAAACTTTACGAAACTATCTGAAATTGGAGCCCAGAACGATTCAACCGAAAATTTTAAATTTGAAAATTGTTTGACATTTAATCGATAAAACTCATGCTAGGTTAGTTCCAGCCCAGCATATAACTTCATGTATTTGAAAAAAAAAACGTTTGGCTCAATAACTCAATATAGCAAGAGCTCAATCACACGTTTTTCGGTAGTTGTTATCAAGGTTTGGGCGAGTGACAGGAAAATATCTTAACTTCTTCAGTTGTGATTTAGAGCATTTCTAATTGTTTTGTTATTTTTCACGATAGCGACAAGTTTGTTTCTTTCTCTGTGTGCGAGAAACAAAATCAAAACCGCGCACCGAGAAACAAAAACGAAAATTTAATGAATGCTCATTGAGAAAACTTGCAACTCTTTTTACCAATAACTTATGATACTCAAAAGAACCCGTTTTGATCTAAATCAAATTTCTAGTAAATTAGTGTTGATCATTCATAGGTAGTAATTTTTCCTCGATGAATAAAGACTGGCTGAAGAAGTTAAAATCGCTGCTGTAAAATCAAATTCACAACTGTGTTCGTTAAGACGTTTTAATATTTTCAATGAAAATAATAATCTTCGATAAACACCCGCTATAGTTATTCACACACATGCTATAACTATCTAAACACGCGTTAAAACTATTCATACACACGCTGTAGCTATAGCTATCCATACACACGCTATTCATTTCCATACATCCGATACAACTATCTATACACACGCATAAGCTATCCAACCATGTGCTATTACTATCCATACATACGCTATAACTAATCATTACACACGCAGCAGCTATCCACACACAAGCTATAACTATCCGTACACACGCTGAAGATATACACGCAATAGCCATAATATGCTACACATGCTAGTGTCTTACACACGCTATGGCTAGCCATACACACGCAACAGCGCCATCCCTATCATCGCAAATGTCATAACAATACAGATGCACATACGCTATATGTGCACACTGCACACACACCCAACGTTTTCACCCAACGATATCTGAATTGGATTACCGCTGGTGGGGTCCATCTCAGATCGAAGGAGCACCGAACTGAATGAAGAAATGCAGCTTCCCACTACCTCCGCCGCTGCTGCCTGATACCACCGCTCTGGTTCTGCTGCAGCTCAGTTCGGCCGCTGGAATCAGCCACCGCTGCTGATTATACAAGACCGGCCTGGTGGCCTTTCACTTGTTAACTGATAACTGCTATGAGACGACACAGGCTATTATATAGCCCAAAGCAAAAATCCATCCGCGAGCAAACAAGAAGCGAGCTTGTGATTGGTTGAATGTGCACGACTTTTAACACAACTTTTAACTAGTTTAGTATCGAAAACATATTTAAATTATTATATGACAATCTTGCGCAATATTTCCCCTATCAATCAAGCCATTGGTGTTTAGAATCTGTTCAGTGGTAATGATAAAAGAAGCATTTTAAAACGGTGTTGAAACACCTGTTGCAGGTACCGAAAGCGAGCTCGTTATTGGTTGAAAGCTGTGAGACTGTTTACAAAGTCAGATCAGTTGTATCCGTTAGTGTCGACTGTGCTTGTGAAGAGAGGTGGTGATTGGTTGCTCGGTATGATTTAGACAATCGATGTGATTTATCAATTTTTCAATAGTGTATCTCGAACAATAGGTTATTTTTGTTACATAAATTCAACCGTAAAAGAATTTCTGATCGGTTGATGCCAAAACCTCGAAATTCTGAAAAGAAATGACTGATATATAAGCGCTCAAAACCTGACCACTTTTCCCTGGTTTTCCCCGGTTGAATTACTAGATTTTCAAATTCAGGTGCCTAACTTCGATATAGACGTTAGTCCAACGTCAAAAAAATTGTTACACATTTTATCTATCCACCGACATATAAATGACTAAGATGCATTAAGTCGTTCGCTTGCTATAACCGTTTGAAATCTGACGCAACATTTGCCAGTTTCATTTTCATTTTCACAAAGTGTAATCTAGTATAGAAAACAAAGACGTAGTCCTACGTCAAAAATTCTATCATTGTCCTTCGCTTTTTAAATCACGATTTAAAACTTCTTGAAATCTGCTCGAAACCGCTACAATGACAGTTCGCCCATCTACCAACTGTCATTGTAACGATTTAGAGCGAATTTTTATTTTTCATTTAAAAACCGAAGGAAAATGATAAAAAGTTTTAAAAAATCACGTTTTGCTTAAAAAAATTACACTCTTTTGGATGATATATAAAAATCGGAAATCCGTGAATAACTAAACAACCCAATTAGAGTCAGGTTTTTTAAAGCGGTTTTTCTATACGCGGATTTTTTTACGAGTTTTTTTACGCAGATTTTTTAGTTAACGCGGTTTTTTACGCGGATTTTTTAATTAACGCGGTTTTTTTACGCGGATTTTTGAATTAAAGCTTTTTTTTACGCGACACCGCGCTAATTCAAAACAATTTTCGCGAATTTCCGAATTAACGTGGGTTTGGAACCGAAAACGTTTAAGTGTTTATCTAGTGAAAGACTTAGTCCAAAAAATACCCTCCGCCCACCGAAAGATCCGGAATGACCGTCAAAGAGGACAATTTTAAATACTGGTTCTAGAGCGTCTCGGGTTTTTTCTAAAGCCCTTCTTGCTGGACTACTTTACGCGGATTTAAAAAAAAACGTGTTTTTTTACGCGGATTTTAAAATTAGCGAGGTTTTTTTACGCGGATTTTTGAATGAGCGCGTTTTTTTTACGCGGATTTTCGAATTACCGCGGTTTTTATGCGTTTTTTTACGAGGTACGTATCCCCCGCGTAAAAAAAACTGACTGTATACAGGTTTGGATTGCTCTTAGTGCATCCGAAACAATAGACCATTTCACGAACTGACAGGTGTCACGGATCCTGCTGATGTTCTTGATGCTTTCACGTGCATTATGTTCATGAATCAAGTTCCCAAACGTCTCGTGAAATGGTCTATGGGATGAGCGACAGCAAAAACTTTTAGTAGAAAAAAAAACGCTAAGAGTACACGCGGTTAAAGAAGATGGCAATAAACTAAAAAAGCCGTATCGTTAGTAGATGTTGTGTACGAAAACTCGATGAACATGATTAATAAACCAGAAAACGCAAACAAAACAAAATCTCCATAAATATAGCCAAAAAAAGTCGTAAAAAGCTTATACCGAATAAAAATCGATTTTCTGTTAAATCGATTTTTCAAGCTCGATTTTCTTATGAACCGATTTTATTGATTTTGAATAATCGATGCAGTAGAATCGATTATTGTTCAAAGATCGCCCATTGCTAGTCTAGATTCAATCCTAGCCGACACCGGGAGATTTTCTGAGGCGAAAAATCTCTGGGATCACGCCTTCCATCGCATGATGAAGTACAGCCGTTGGCGCCGGTCCGTTAATAAACGGGTCGTGAGTTAGGGTCCTGGGTGTGGAGTCGCCTCCCTGGGCGTCGGTGATTAGCCACAACAGTGGCGGAACTAGACCGACGGAAAATAAGCGAGAATAAAAAAAAAAAATATTTGGCAACGCTATAGCATTTCAAATTTCATCAAAATTTCGCCTATCCTACTTATTTTGACTATCCCCTGTATGATCAACACACGTTTTCTGAACACAAACATTTTACAACGATTGCTGACTTACAAAATACTTCTGGCAACTTTCGCGACCAACGTTTACGTTTTTCATCATCGAAAGGTAAAATTACATATGGCATAAAAATGCCCCGCAGTACATACCGCGGCTAGGTGCAAGGACAGGACTATCCTCCGCAGTAAGAGTAGTCAAAAAAGATGTCAATCCGGGAAGCGTCTCTGAACATGTTGTCGAAGCATTATCTAACATTTTTAGTTCAAAAAGGTTTCAAAACTATTCAAAATTGAAATTGATCAAAGTTACCCCAAATAATGAAAATTGAAACAACGACAAAAAAAATGTTTCTAATGTTCAAGATTTTCGAAGAGCTTTAAAGACTAACTTCTCAAGTTCTAAAAAAGCCAGTTGTGGTTCTAAAAATATGGAACCTGTAATTTCAGTTGTAAAATTTATAAATAAATATTCACGAAAACGTGTAAAAAAAGATCAATGTGACCCGTTTTACGTTAATCATATTTATGAGATGAACTTTCAATCGCCATCAGTAGCAGCATTGCAGTTTTGATAGCACGCGGAGAGAAGTCGTGCCCCCTGCATTGATAGACGATGAGAAACTAGCGACGCTCTGCTCCACGTATACTCTACGGTACTGTTGCTTTTACCAGCATGTTTTCTTTCAAGACATCAGTTTCTTTTATGCTCTAACATTAGGTTTAGAAATTGTTCAAGAAAAAGGATTGTTTCAAACTTTCCGGAAAACCTTTACCTTCGAGACATCGAATTAGTCTAGGTTCATGGAAGCAAACATAAATTGACCTATTGGGACGGGGAGACTGTCAATTTTTTTGGATATTGATACAGAAAATAACACAGAGAATGGTTGGTGTCCATTCATGTCGTCTGTGCTAGAAATGCTCGCATGTGATTGGTTCATTGTTCGCGTAAATTTGTCCTTAACACTTTTTATCGATTTTTACCGCTTTGCAATGAAAAAATAATAACTAGCGTATTACAAAATAGTTCAACATTTTTCTATCCAACAACATATTGGTTATTGTTATCCATCATGCTGTTATTATCGTTTGAAATCTGACGCAACATTTGCCAGTTTCATTTCCAATTTTACAGAATGCATACCAGAATAGAGAACAAAGACGTAGTCCCACGTTGAAAAGTTAAAAAGGAAAGTAGTGACAAGTATGCGATTATTTACGCTTTGTGACAGAACAAGTTGGTATTTTTCACGACTTTTTTCGAAGGTACTTAAGCATATTTTTGTAGATGTACAAAGTAATAGTATGTACTTTTCAAGCATTTCCTCATAAAAAACGAAACCCACACATAGAGAGCACGCTCAAACATTTTATATGCTTTCGGTGACTTCATACAACGAAAACAAAAACAGAATACTTAAAATGGGTTGTCACTTTATTACTATTTATAGACAAGCTTCTTCCCCATTATATACTAACGTTTTGTAGTATAAATGATTAAATTGCTCATACTGTCCGAAATTGTTTCGTCTAACATTAAACGCTATCGAAAATAGAAACACAAGATGTAATTAAGAGCCTTCTTTTCATTTCCCGCTTACGTTTCACGGGTGGTGGAGTAAGATAAGCTGCGATTTCGATGTTCGATCTCCACTAGGTTATACTCGAAATCTATAAACATTAAAGCAACACGTTTTGGTTTTCTCAACCAATCGGATGATGGTAGGTTTATTCGTACGGTTCGTTTACTTTATTTTGAAGATCATTTGGTGCAATCATAGGAATATCATATTTTAGAATAGCTTCTAACTTAAAGATTTATCTAGTATTTCATCTACCGGCTGGAATTAACTTTAATTTAGAATGAAATATTATTACGATTGTTACGAAATGGATTTCAAACCACGGTAATAAGTTCCACACTGTTTGTTTACAAGGGTTGACATTAGACGAAGACGGTAAACACCCTGCAACCTCGGTTTGGTTGGGACTAGGTCACAAGATTGGGTTGAGAAGGTGGGAGTCATATGTTTTATATCTCAGTTTGTTGTCCGTTACCTAAAATACACACGATCGGTTATCTCACGCCTCTGTTGGAAAAAAATCTTTGAGGAGCGTAGTTCTTCGTTTCTCGGCCACATCCATCTGGTTTTCTAGATCACCACGATCGGTGGTTTCCGCACGTTCAACCTTCCACGACAGGTTTTCTATTTCCGCTTCTAGTTGAGCCTGAATAAGATGAAAGGTTATAGGAGAGATGCATATGCTTGCATATTTGCGTTTACTCGTATACCTGTTGATATTCGAATAAATCCTTTCTGGACCCAGCTTCCATGAAGTAAGCATATGGATAGGTATACTGAAGAGTGTATCGACATTTTGCTAATAGAGCCGCAGCATCGAACAAATATTGCCAATCAATCCAGGTACCAAGACCCTTCATTACTTTCTCGTTAATACGCGTCTTCATGCGATCTAAGGTTTGCTGTTCCAGTTGCAGTGACTTCGAGTGATTTTCCCAACGTTCATAATAGTGGAGGTACTTCTTAAGGGCTTCGCGTGCCTGAAGAAAGCAAGGTTTAAAACAGTACCAAAAACAAACAAACATTCAAATCTAAAACATTACCTGTGCGTGAACGGATTCGTGGGCAATGTTCGGGTTTTCTTTATACCGTGAGCACTCATAATATTCCGAGCCGTGCGCCTTCCAGTCGCCTAGGCACATCCAACAAAAGTCGTGTTTACAGTTGAAGCACTGCATGTGATTGCAGCCACCATTTTTTTCTATACAGATGTGACACTTTGGGCAGTCCTTCGTGTGGGCGCTGATATAGTTGGCTGTTTCGCTATCGTCGGCACATTTGGTTAGCCATTTGCGGATGATTTGGCAATCCGTAGGGGCGTGATAGTCGGTACCGCAGCGGAAGCAAAAACTCGTCTTACACACTCGACAGGTGGCCTTCTTAGGACTGATGTCCGAGCTGCGGATAATTATCTGAAAAAAAAACATGTTTAGATGTTTACATTTTTGTTACAGAAGCGTTTCCTTTACCTGACAATTTGGTCCCGGACAAAACCGTAACTCTGGATGAGATTTTACGTAATCAGCAAAGGCAAACTGCTGGTATTTATCCCGCAACATAGGCCGATTGAGCAGATTTAGCACCAAGTCCTCGGGCACCCGAACGTCACATCGTTGCTCCATACAACCAATCTGAGTAGAAATACCCTGACTAATTTGAATTTCGAAGTGCATCGCCCAACAGTCTCTGCAAAACGAGTGCTGACAGGAGAGATTATGGAATTTATCCAGTGTCTGAACGGTAACACAAACTGGGCAGAGATGTGTGCGGTACGCTGTTGGCGACAGTGCAGTCAGTGTGTGTGATTTCGTACTAGTGCCAGGAACTGCTGCTGGCAAGATTCCGGCAATTGGAATTATCCCGCTTAAACTGGGAGCTAGGAGCGGAGCAGATGAAGTTGATGCCACGAGTGCCGGTGCTGCCTTAATACGGGCACTAACCAGCAGATTGGATGCGTTGTTTCTATACTTTTCCACCACCTCGGCAGTATTCCATCTGGTTTCGTGTAGTAGCACCTTGGCCAACGAAGGCGTTATCTGGAGTGAATTGCTCAACTTCTCAACCCGTTCGTTGAGTAGTTTTTCTACCTCTTCCACATCCAGGCAATCGTAAACGAAATATTCCGGATCGGAGCGTTTCGGGTCGATCTGCTCGATATCACAATCTTCTAGGCCTGTTTGGAATAAAGAGACAAACGGAACATAATATTGGAATGTGTTGACAAAAACTTTTGTTTTTGGTTGTCCTCAAATGGAAAATATGGTTTTATTTCATGTTTCAGAGCAGAAATACACCGAATGCTGTTCGAGATATATCAATACGGCAATCTAATTATAGTCTTATCGCTTTTTTACGGTTTCATATCGATTGGCTGACATTTGCCCGATCCAAGTATAATAGCAGAAGTGGAACGCGTACTTTCCAAAAATAGAAATCCAATTCTAATGGGATTAAAATTGTGCAGTTTAAATTGTACTCAATGTCACTGTCGATTACAGGATACACTGGAAGACACCCGTTTATGTCACCAGGAAAATCAATTTTATTTTATGCAACCATCGGTTAGTTGAAAGCTTGTTTTGTTATTGAAGTACTGTATTGTATAATTGTGGTTTTCGTATTTTTTTCTTATATGAACGTACAAAGCAATTTCGTCCGCCTGAAATGTTTTTTAGAACCAACCTAATTCATGTTTTGATACAAACAGTTCAATGATGTTCTTCTGGAAAATCTAAAATTTGTGAAACGATAAGAACAGGCAATCAGTTAACCTAATAAAATATTTCATTAACTTCATAGAGTCGTGTTATGATAACAATTATAATTTTGCGTAATCCATTTATCATGTGGCCAGTGCATTTAATGTCACTCTAGTTTTTAATTGAAAATTAGAGAACACTATCCATATTATGTACAATAAAAAATGTGTACTACAAGGACGAAAAATAAAAAAACAATTGATTTGAAATCAATCACGTTAAAAGCCACATCTTTCACTTCAACATAATGAAAATAAACATTAGTTACCACTGCAAGGGGTAATATATTCTCAACACATCTATGTTACTCCATTTACGTTCACTTTTATATATGAGAATAGCTTTTACCTGAATTATAGTAATCTTCAAACTCGTAATCGTTGTCCGATGAGTATTCCATGTCCGATTCTTGATCTGCCATTTTGCACAGTTAATCTCTTGGTTTCACAGCTTGGTCCAGCTGTTTTTTTTACTACGGGCACGCTGACGGATAACAATTTTTTACTATACCCACACGAACTAGGCACTTCCAGAAGCAGTCTGGCTCTCAATGTTTCCCACCACCGTAACTACGCCTTTCTATCGCAGCACCAAATAAAACTTACGGTGTTGTACCTCGTTGTAAAACGCGTTGACCTTTATGGTTCTTTCTTATGCAGTGCACTACAGAACGGCTATGTTTGGCTGCAAATAATATTTTTACTTCACCTTGAATTTTGCAACTTCTTTCTTCCACCTTTTGCTGCTGAGCTTTTTGCATCAGCTGAAAACTATTGAAATTTTATATCACTTAAATTTCGTTCCCGATGCAATAAACAATGTTCGAAATCCCTTTCTTGGTACGTTTCGAATCCTGATAACCCCTTCGGAAAATAAAACTACGTATTTCTGTGCACTTTTAGAAACACTATTCCGACGTAAAATGAGTTTCGATAAGCAATGCGAACTGAAATACTGGGAAATAGATACACAACTCCATCAGAAAATAATTTGTTCCCCAGCAAACGTCGACCGTACGTCATACGACAGTCGATCATGTGCTGCAACTGTCAGTAAAAGTCGACATCGGCAGAGATGCCAGATATTTTCACGGGAATGGCATATCGCCGTCCCAAGTATGATGACAGTTCTACAAGGTATGCTATTCACGTCGATGCATTAGTATTAGTGATCGTTATGAACTTTTTCCAATCTTGTGTGAAATTTGAAATGATTTTGCATTTCAAACTAAACTTATAAAACATACTTTCCTGAAAAGTTATAGAAATGTTGTTGAAACATGTTTTTTTTTGTGGGGAATACATAAACATGCTGCGGTTTAGGTAAAATATGCTGTTTTTCATCAATTTGCCGGTAACCTTTTTGCACTTTTCGTTTTTTTCTTGTACTCTAATAGCGCTTCTAAATAGAGACGCTTATGTTTCATACAGTGACAAAAGTCATGAGCTATGACAATGACTAAGATTATGCTCCAACTATTAGAAATATAGCATTTTTATATATTTTATTTCGACATATTGTCACAATTTTTCACACTAAATCTAAATTAATATCAATTTCTAGTGTGTTCAACTGGAGATTCACTCTCCAACCAAAAAAAATCAGATATAAAACAACATGAAACGAGAAATTTCCAAAAATGTTCTGGATTCCATACAAAACGCAAAATTTTTCATAAACGAGATTTGTTTGTGTGCGTGGATAGACAAAAATGTAGCATACCTTGTAGAACTGTCATCATACTTGGATCGCCGTCAGCTACAAGGGGCTCGTGTGGCTGTCAAACTCCATACATTTTCCATCTACCATTCATTGATTCTGGTACCCACTTTTGGGTTGGTTTGCCCTAAAACAAACGAAATAGAGTAAACGTCCTATCATTGTCGGTAGACTTATTCTCGAATAAATATCGTTTTAGATGGAAAAAACAAGAACTCAACGTTTGTTTTCAGTACAATGTGCACTTTTGATGAAAAATAACAAGAGAGTTGTGTGCAAAGCCACGACCGCAAGGTTGAAGTTGAATACTTCACTAAGATAGCCCGGCTGCTTGCGTGTCAGTCATTTTTTGTAGTAATTGAACGTTGACTGATCAGCTTCAACAAGCGTTGAACATTTTCAAAAATATAGTAAGTTGCTTGTCATGGTTGGGGCTTGACCATTTTTAAATTTTGAGATGAATTTTTCTCGGATGTCATGCTCATGACTGAAAGAAAAGATAATTCAGTACGTTCTGAGACACGGGAATAAAGTAAAATTAATAACTTTTACAAATTTAAAAATGTAAATTAACTCAAGAGAAAACATTAACCCTTTAATCATCAGGTTTTTATTTCATCCTAAAAAGAACAATTTGTTGTCAATTCAGTATCGGATATGATGCCGATTACATCTTTGCGTTATCGACTGCTGTTGTCGCCGTCTAGAACTATTATGAGCGGGTTCGGCTAAAACAGGTTCCTATATAGGCCAAATAGCATGTTTTAAATTGCAAGGTATATGATTTTGTCGATCGTCCTTGGGAAGTAACCATATAACGACCAATCAGAGGTCGAATTTTTCGTTTCGACAAGGCTTGACTATTTTCAATAGTACAATAGTGTGAATAATAAAATTACAATTATCTTCTTTTGGGAAGAATCTTAGAAGATTTTCCAATCTATTGCTGCAAGAACAAAGGAAATCCATCGAATACTAACCGATTTATTGGCATTTGAAATTGGACATATTTTTCACTTTTTTCGGTTTTAGATTTTTATTTCACATCCCTATGTAGCCGAACTTCCTGAGAGAAGTATTCTACTTCAATATAGGTTTTGTAAGCATTTGAAATGAAATTCGACGCCGTGAAGAATTTATGATTGATAGGCAAAATGTTGACGTTTATAGTCTCCTGGTCAGCTACCATACATTTGACACGCTACCAACATTACTGGCACTGGCGGGGGCCTAGCGTGGTTGTTAACATCTCCACGCCGCCAACCACGCTCGACGCCTGGGTTCGAATTCCACCGCCGACATAGGTGTCGACAGTTGTGAGGTGGCGTGATCCACTCACAACCAACCAAACTGGTCCAGATTCAATCCTAACCGATACCGGGAGATTTTCTGAGGCGAAAAATCTCTGGGATCACGCCTTCCATCGCATGAGGAATTAAAGCCGTTGGTGCCGGTTCGTTAACCAATGGGTCGTGAGTTAGGGTCCTGGGTGGAGCCGCCACCCGGGCGTCGGTGATTAGCACAACAACAGTGGCGGAATAAGACCGACGGAAAATAAAACCTTACTGGCACTGGTACCCGAAAAATGAACAGTTCACCCTTTTCTTGTGTTGATGTGATGTGTTGATTGAAATTTTTGCACAATTTTTGGAAACTCAAACGCAATGTGAAAAACAAGAAGTAATAGAAACCTGCACACCAATGTAATAGAAGTAATGCACACCGAAGTAATAGAATCCAAAATGTAGCGTTTCGCAGTACATCTGAATATCTTTTATTCCTAGACGTCAGTCAAAACTGAAAGTCTGTAACTCTGCCAAGCAACTTTTAATTTGAGGAGTAAATGTAGTAATGAAGATAGAGAATTAAACTAACTGAAAATATGATTGTAGAAACTACGAAAAATATAGTTCAGTAGGTGGGACTTGAACCCACAACTTCCAAGTCTGCTAAGCAACTTTGCCGTTATGCCAGATACCCTCGAATTTCGCTAGATTTCTAATTACGCGTGAAACCTAGAAATCTTCCAGATATTCGACAATGAACCAGATCTCTGCTTCACTATTTGAAAGCACATATCGCGATTACATTAAAATTTGCACAAAATATTAATATTGCCTTTTAATATTGTGTTAACGATAGCATGATTATTGTTGGATTTTTTGACGTAGAATTGCAACTGAAACTGGCAACTGTTCGGTAAAAATTCAAACGGCAATGACAGCATAACCACATGCTGGATAACAATAACCAATATATTGTTGGATGGGTAAAACGTTGGACAAATCTGTGAGACACTCACACCTCTCCAGTCAGCTCCAGGCCGAAGTGTCCCTTGCTGTTCGAAGAAGCCGTCTCCATTCAATCCGGTCCGTGGCTGCACCTCGCCAGCCATGACGTCTGCGGTGGCCCTGCAGGTCGTCTTCCACTTGATCGAGCCACCTTGCTAGCTGCGCGCCCGGTCGCCTCGTTCCAGTCGGCTCGTTATCAAGAACCATTTTCACCGAGATGTCGTCTGACATCCTAACGGCATGCCCAGCCCACCGTAGTCTCTCGATTTTGAACGAAGAGTGGTTCACCCAGCAGCTGATGCAACTCGTGGTTTATCCGCCTCCGCCATTATCCATCTTCCATCTGCTCTCCACCACAGATGGTACGCAGCACCTTTCGTTCGAAAACCACCATGAACATGGTCCAGGTTTCGTAGCCGTAGAAGACTACCAGTCTGATCAGTGTTTTTTAGATGGTGCTACAATATCAATGTCATCGGCGAGGCCGAAAAGTTGAACAGACCTCCTGAATATCGTGTCACTCGTGTAGTCGTGTCGATACCAACCTTACGTATCACACCTTCCAAAGCGATGTTGAATAGCAAGCACGATAATACATCACCTTGCCGTAACCCTCTTCGAGATTCGAAGGGACTCGAGAGTGTTCCCGAAACTCGAACTACGCACATCATCCGATCCATCGTCGACTTGACCAACCGTGTCAGTGTATCCGGGAAACCGTAATCATGCATAATCTGCCATAGCTGATCCCGATTGATTGTGTCGTATGCCGATTGAAAATCGATAAACAAATGATGTGTGGGCACATTATATTCACGGCACTTCTGTAGGACCTGCCGTACTGCGAATATTTGATCCGTGGTGGCGCGGGCACCTATAAATCCTGCTTGATATTCTCCCACGAATTCCCTCGCAAATGATGATAGTCGATGGCACAGAATTTTAAAGAGTACTTTGTGGGTGGCGTTCATTAGTGTGATTGCACGGTGTGAGACGCCAGATATCACTATTATTTCATAGATCAGGGGTAAAAATTGATGAGAATCTTGAAGGACAAATTTTCGCGAGCAACGATTCAATCACAAGCGAGCATGTCTAGCCCAGACAACATGAGTAGACATTGGGGTGGCAATGGAAATCGACTTTTCAAACATCGTTTAGTAGTCGTTCTTTCTGATTTTTTTTGTTATTTTTGAGATAATGGTGCTTATTACGGGAGTCACTTCACGGTGGAATCAGAGTGAAGTGAATACACCCCTATTAAGGGACTTACGAAAGTGAGAAAAACGTCGCAAAGTGACATCTGCCGTGGAATCTGGGTTGTATGAGTGTCATATCACTGAAGTGAAAACGGAAAAAGCGACGTTTCGCGTGGAAACGACCATTTTGAACGGTGAAATGATTCCACGAAAATGGGGAAGGCTTGGTAAATATTGGTAAAATTGGTAAAAATGGTAAATATTGGTAAAAATGGTAAATATTGAATTTATTTTCCAGTAACGAAACGAATCAAAATTGGTTCCGTGCCTCAAAGCGGTTAAGCTTCAACTTTTTGACCGATGAAAAAAAGTGCGTAGGTACTTCATGAAATTTTGGATATCGAAAAAAAATGTTTTTGATGCCAAAAGTCTTAAGGCTGTAATACACTCTTTGACCAAGCGTCGAATATTTGCCACTTTTTGACAGATTAAAATTTGGTCAAATATAATTGTTTGTCACTCTCCAATTTTTACATGGGGCAAACACGGGCAAACAACAACCATCATGTCAAATAAATTTGACTATTATGTCAGAAGGTCAAATATTTGACCATTGGTCAAAGAGTGTAATACAGGCTTTAAAAATGCAGAAAACCTCAAAATCTGATGTTATCGAAAAAATTGACTTTCTGGCGCTTAGAAATTTTTAAGCTGGGAAACATTCTCATTCACTTGTTTTATTCTCAATTTCACTTCACTGCCAATCTCACTTCACGGAGGTAATTTTTGTCACCTCATTTGAGGTGGAATCGGGAATGTCTCAAAAAGTGAAGTGAGCGTGAGAGTGAAATATATTTCACCGTGAAGTGACTCCCGTGATTAGCACCAATACCAGATTTCAACGTTTCATGCATCTCTAAGACATTTGTTATAAAAAAAAACTTTTGATACCGAAACTGCATTTTTTTTCAAAGGCCCAAAAAATGAAACTTTGACCGCTTTGAGGCTCGTGTTTCCGAAGCCTGATTGAGCTGAAATTTTGCATGGGGACTTTTTATCCAGAAGACGAAGTTTTTGAGCCTAACTTCTGAGCGAAATTCGAAGGTCAAATTTTTCCCATACTGCGAAATCCTTCATATGAAAATTGAATTGACTCCTCGTCCCAACATGTCAAAAATTGATGTCTCGAAGGTAAAGGGTTCTTGAAAAGTTTGATACAAATCTCTTTCTTAATCAATTTCTTAACCTGCTGTTAGAACGTAATAATAATTGATTTCTAGAATGAAAACATACTGGCGAAGGTAACAGTAACGTACGCCACTGGTCTATCGTTGAAGCGGTACACGATTTCTTTTCGTATGCAATCAAGGAAAAATTACGATGCTGTAACAGGTTCCAGTTGATTCAAATTATCGAAAGTAGATTTTTAAAACCATAAATTACTCTACAAAAATTGACCAATCTTACAACAATTGTAAGTTATACACATTTATTTCATTTTACTTTTCAAACTCTCAGCGTTTGAAGAAATAGAAATAATTTTAATTTAGATGCATTAAGAGAAATTCCCGAAAAAAATAACATCAAAAACACCTCAAAAGTTGCTGTAATTGTAACTATGTTATACCATAATTTAAATATATTTTTCCGTGTAAATACATCAATTTTACATTGAATATTGTGATTTTAGAGAAAAATTAGAATTTTGCGCTCTAACTGACAACCGCAACTGACAACCGAAAATGACAATCTCAGACAGCACCGATAAAAATGCGACTCAAGAACTTGTTTGTCAAAGCGTATGCACTCTTAATTTACTTCAATTGAAATTGAATAGCATTGACTTATAGCGAATTTCTTTATTCCACTGTGTGCGGGCAAAACTGCCGAGGAATAATAAAACGTCATCGCCATTTAAGACGCAAGTAAGAAAGAGATGTCAGATAACTGTTTACGAATATAGCACGTGCGGAAGTGGGTTGAAGCTGACAAATTTTACAGTGCGCTTCGGGCAGCAGGACAAAACTGGGTCAAAATTGAGCGAATAAAGAAGGGTTTTGACAGCAGTTAGTGCGCTTCCGGGTCAAAACGAGGTGAGCTGGTGGAATAAAAAAATTCGCTATTAGTGCCGCCTTGATTTCTTGCCCTTGACTATGCAGCAGAGCCGCATTATGGTTTGCAATCAGAATGTTCTACGAAAAAAACTAGTTATAATCCATTAACTGATGTTGCTTAAACAGTATGCAATATAACATAGTTTTCACAAAAAATTACCTTCCGTGCTTCGACGAATTGAAGTTTCGGACTTCGTTAGTATTGTTATAGTTCGGCCATTTGGAGCTGTTTGCAAAATACTGTTTCGATATTTAATGGTCCCCATGGCGTTGCCTCCGCTCTAATTTCGAGGTCAAATAACTTGTCACGTAACTTTGGCGTTGGCCCATGGCCAAAAAAATTAGTCTTATGAATACCACATTATTTTTTCACTGTTCACGAAACTAAAATCACTAAAATTACCAGTTAACATAATCTCCTTTTATGTTTAACATTTACTTCTAGCGAAAATCCGAAGCTTCTGAGCCCTACCGCTAAACGAAATTCGAAGGCCTAATTTCCCCATAACTTCTATTGGCTCCAGCATGAGAATTCCTAAGCTCCAGAAAGTCTTGTTTTGGAAATTTGTTTCCTTGGATAACATAAATGTTTTCCAGTACCGCAAAAGCGTACAGCGCATTGTTTCTAGGTCTGTTTCTTGACTCTTCAAAAATAAGCTTTATTACTATCATAACATGTAGCGTTATTACTATCATAACATGTTAGACATAATTGTCCCACGACTTTTATTTTATATATCATGGCATTGTTGTGATAAATACATCAAATCGACAAAAGCATGCGAACTTTAACAAACCTGTAAAAATAGGCGAAATGGTGCCCATCGCTGATGACAATAAATCGTACATGCCTTTGATGATGAATACGATATTCTTTTCTCGATCAAGACAAACGAAAACCTAAAGCCTGTAGTACACTCTTTGTCTAATGGTCGAATATTTGACCTTCTGACGTAATGGTCAAATTTATTTGACATCATGGTTGTTGTTTGCCCGTGTTTGCCCCATGTAAAAATTGGAGAGTGACAAACAATTATCTTTGACCAAATTTTTATCTGTCAAAAAATGACAAATATTTGACGCTCGGTCAAAGAGTGTAATACAGGTTTAAGAAACAAATAAGAAGACTCTAATTAACTAATGAGGTGTAGAGAATAAAACTTATTCGGATATTTTTGTATTTCAATTACGAACATTTTACTATCCCCAGTTGAACGTGTATCGATTGCTATTCCTTACAGCACTTTTTTACCAGTGTTTGAGATGTCTGACAGTTGCGGGCAATGAGTATAAAAGAGAGGTGAGGAGGAAACTTACTAACACTTGCACGCGTTCCTCTGCTCGCCCCTCTCCGCCCATAGTTGATGCCAAATAGTGACGTAGCTATTTGGGTTTCCCATTGAGTTCGTCTAGTTGTTTACATTTGAAGCATTTACTAATACTAGAAAAATTCACTCTCCTCCTCACCTCTCTTTTATGCTCATTGAGTTGCGGGTGTTGCTTCTTCTTTTTCTTGAAAATACCCTGCATTCTAATTTTTTTGTGAAAGGACAATATCATTGTCCCGAACAATAAAAAGCATTGTTTATGCTTTTTTCACTATGAAAAAAGGGGGTTTTTATGTATCTTACAGCATTTTTTCAGGTATTTTCCCATACATTTAGAAGTCAATGACAATGTTTTTCATGGTTAAGTTATTGTCGGAGATGGATTCAACAACAAAAAAACGTTATTAAAACATGGTAATGACAAAAAACGTTTGCAAGCTTACAGTAAAAATATCATGTTTTTTTGTGGTTACAATAAAAAGCATTGACCATTTACTGTTTGTAATTTTTTTTTTGGGTTTTTGGTGCTTATTCCACAGCTGCTTATTCAGCTTTCTACGAACGATGATGGCGGACAATGAAAGCAACCAATTTTGACGTCTTCAAGAGGTTAGGTAATTAAAGGGTGTTACGGTCAAAAGTTGGTTAACTTCAAATTTACCGTTTTATTTTTATCGTGTCAAAAAACCCTCATAATAAAGATGTATGAGTGCCTTATATTTAATTATGACATTTACTCTGCTCTTGTGGAAATGACGTCGAAGCAAAAGAAGCAAAACATTATAATTTTGCTCACGCATCGCAAAAATCCGAACTGCTCGCACGCCAAGTTGGTAAAATTATTGAATGTGGCCAAATCAACCATCACCAACGGTATAAAAGTGTTTGGAGAACGTTTGCAGACTGCCAGGAAGACAGGATCGTGGGGAAATCGAAAGTCGAAGGCCGCAAAAACGATGAAAAGTGTGGCCAGCAGTTTCTAGTGGAATTCCAACCTTTCCGTTCGAGATGTCGCAAGTAAGCTGGGAGTGTAATCTATAACTGCGAATCGAGCTAAACAATGCGCCGCACGTCGACTTACGAAAAGGTGGTGACTCCAAATCATGACGATCAGTAAAACAAATCGGCCAGACAACGATCGCAAAAGCAGTACGTGAAGATACGGACGAAGTTTGATTGCCTGGTACAGGATGATGGAACTTACGTCACGACATACTTTCAACAGCTTCGTGGACAGGAATATTATACGGCAACTGGAAGAGGAAGAGTGGCAGAGATTTTCAAACACATTAAGCTGTCGTAGTTTGCAAAAAAATATCTCGTGTGGCAAGCCATCTGTTCCTGTGGTTTGAAGAGCAATATTTTCATCGCGAAAGGATCCGTTAACCAGCAACTTGATGTGCCTTTCCTCAAGCAACACAGTTATTCCGTTCTGTTTTGGCCGGATTTGACATCTTGCGGTTAGGAATAAAAGGCCATGGAGTGGTATGCCGCGAACAACGTCCAGGTGGTACCAATGGACATGAACCGTTCCAACACACCAGAGCCCCGGCCTAAAGAAAAATACTGGGCTATCATCAAGCGGAACCCTAAGAAGACACGAAAGACAGTTGTCAAAGAGATGCAGTTCAAGGCTAACTGGCGTTCTGCGGCGAATATAGTGTCCAAGAAGGCTGTATTAAACTTGATGTTAGGAGTCAAGAGTCATGAAATTCGCATTCGATAAAGAGTAAGCTTGAGTCAATATTTTTCCTCTATTCTGTATGAATTGAACTTGACAAAGAAACATAATTTGATTTTTCAACAAAAAAAAAAAATACCGATTTACACAAATTTTTGTTTGACCAATTTTTTACCGTAACAACCTTCATCAGTAACGGAGTGAAAAACATAAAAAGGTCGCAAAGCTAAAACACTGATATTGACACTGAGAGAGCGAAGTAGAAAGGGTGGCATTTCGGAAAATGTTTTCTATTTAACCAAAAAAAAAACAGAATTAAAAATGAAAAAACCTAAATCATTAATTTTAAATTATAATTTTCCAACACAGGATCGTATTCTCACTAAAAGCTAACATCTAAGCTTTCACATTGTATTTTTACCTGGCGCTGAAAATATTAATTTACTGTGAACACCATCCACATATCATCTAAATATTGAAAAAATATAATTTTTATATCTCCAATTACTATTGCTTGCGTTTTTTTTTGCTAATGCCTTATCGGCTGAAGCGTTCCTCCGGGGGAAATTCGCAACTAGCTAGAGAAGCAGATCCCGTGGGAGGAGTTTGATTTCGTTTTTAAATGACTTGATTCATTTGATGTTACTGACATGTGTGCTGGCTAAAAGCAAATTTCTCCTACTTTACTTCCGATAATGTAAACGATAAAGAACCTAGCTAAAGTGCGTTTGTTCACCTCCATTGGCTATGGTTGTTATGTACAGACGACGTTTGCTACATTTAATTTTTTTTAATCGGATAGCGAACAAACCACTGTATTTGTTATGGACAAAAAATGACATCACCTAGGGCTGCCTCCTGTTTGGAGCAAAATAATACAGAGAAATATATGTATACATAATTCACGGAAAATAATAAGACGATTTGTAAGCAATGAAACGATGCTGACATGACATGACAACTGACATCAGTTGGTTGCTTTATTTTATACGCTCGACAGATGCCACTTTTTTTTTGCACAATATTTGTCACAGTGTTGTTGTATGATTGTTTCACAGTAAACACACTGGCACGGTTTGTCGTATAATATTGGATTGACTATTGAAGATCGGTATCCTATTCGGTACGGCCATCGACAGTGATTGTTGGAGTGTGAATGATGCAGAGTTTTGATTTAGGCGGTCGCGAGCAAATGTAATAACAAATGCATCAGTTTTCGTTGATTTCTTTTGTTTTGACTGTAATGAAATGTACCTAGTGTTTTTATTGCTGTAGAAGTACCTAATAGGTGTGCTTGAGAGAGTATAAGAATTTGAGAGATAATTGATGTTACAAATGTGCAGAAACAGAATTTTAATCATCCATTAATCGAACATCGTAGACAGGCAAACTATTTTCGAAAATTTTTTTTACTGTGAAGTTAGTCATGATAAGAAAACTATTGTCGAGGTTCTAAAATCTCGATCAGATAGAGCATGATTGTTTCTATTATACATCGTCTCCAAACAGTAGAATGTTAATAGGCGTATTAATGCAGTGCTCGCATTCAAAAACCTAATTGTAGAAACACTAATCAACATTGACGATATACATTTTAGGGATGGGTATTTGCATACTGGCGCTACCTGAATACCAAACAAAATCTTTTGTAACAATAATATCTCTTAAAATTCTTATGTTCTCCGTTTGTTTTATTTCGTTTACATTGTGTAGCGTTTTATTTTAGTTTGACAGTTTGTTGAAGTTTTCAGTTCCTAATACATTTCGCTTCTATCGTTTGGTAAGATACTCAATGTTAATAAGCTAATTCAAGTTTAGTATCATTTTACGATGCTTGAACAGGTATTTATTTTCAGATTTCCCTTATACATTTACCACCAGAATCGTTTGGTTGGTGCATGTTTTGCTTGAGAATCTACCAATTTTTAAAACGGAACCTTTTGTTCTTATTTAGGTATATTGTGTGAAATGTAATTATGCTTTTTTGCGCACCAATAATTTATTGGTAGTAACGATAAATGTTCTATGTTCTTTTTTCATTATCATATAATATAGATATGGAGCTACGAATATGCAGAATTTTGCTGAGAAAATGAAATGACTTTGTGTATGTTACTTTCTTATGTTTTACTTTTCGTTAAATGGCAATGTTTACGACCATGCTGCTAGCAATTCCGTTCTCATGATTTGTTTTAGTTTTTAAATTAATCTTTACAACAAAGACTATTTTGAGCATCGTCTTATATTTTGCAGTTTGCTAGCGTATATTTTCATATAAACTAAATTAAAAAAAAAAAACAATAGACGGTGTCATGTGACTAAACATAATTGCTCTACTATTACAAAGTATACTGCCGATAACACCGTCACAATGGACAAATAGTTCGAGGACAATGTTTTTGGAACTCGGGAATTTCAGAACCTAGCTATTACTAGAATAGGGTATCGAAAGATTTTACTTACTGCAACATAGAATTTGACTTGCACGTTCACCACCACAGAGGATAGTAATAATTTATTATTAAAAATTTTACCGGCTAATTGCGTACACGTCAGATTTTGAAGCATTGATCTGTTTATTTTGTTGTTGTTGCATTGTCTCGATCGCTTTTCTTACATCAGCCAACACTAGAGCAAATTTTCAGCTTCGTGTCTCTTTCCATGGGCAGAACTATTTATATATTTACATTTTCTTCACTTTATGTGACCGTTTTGTTTTGTCTGGTTGCACAGCTGATTGAATTTACCTTAGTATGAAATAATTTCATATAATATTATACGGTGCGTTGTGATCAACACTAAAACAAGTAGCTCTATTAGGCGAAAATGTTTTTTTATCTAAGTAGAGAATAAAATTGAACAATTTACTTACCTACGCGTACAGTGTACTTTCGATGTAACTGGTGGGCACGAAACCTTCTTCCCAACCACTGGGACTACATAACCTTCGTACTCTAGTCCAACCGTCACCTTGGTCCAGTTCTATGACCAATAGTTCTTCGCCCTCAGACATCGGAATGCTTCCTTCGCTCGTTGCTGAAATAAAAAATTGTTTAAAGAATCAAGTAGACGATTGTTAAGAGCTAGTTTTTCTACCATCGAATGGATAAAGCGCTTTGCACGTTCCCAGCGGCTGCAGGGCATCTGCTTCGTAGTACATCTCGTCGTTGATGGGTTGGTCGTTTGTGCTACCCTGGCCGGAACCGGGCAGGGATGTGTGTGACGTTCCAAGGCCACTTTCAGGACTAGCTGAACTGCTGTAATAAGTAGCGTCAGAAGAGCTCTGTTAGATTAGTAAATGTAACGCTGGTTTGGCAATCAGCCGGCATGCTGGCTGGATGAGGTTTCTGCAGAAATGCGATTTGTTTTGACATGCTTGTTTCTGAAGACTAGTTTTTGAACATTGTTTGATTTCATGTGTTCGAGATATTCATGCAAATGATAGAAGTACGTTTTTGATAATGCTATAAAATTGACGAGCTAAAAGTACGTTTGTAGCTAATATCAGCTCAGGCATACTCAATTAAAGTTCTTCTGCATTTTTCCGTTATTGTTTTACTACATTTTAGGTTTACAAAATGGAAATGGAGCTTCCAGTGGGCAAAAGCAATACTTCAGGCCTTCATTGCACAGCATGCATGAAATTATCTAGATCAAACTTAAGAAAATAACAGCTAAGATGTTCTAAAGTGTAAATTGTTCACTGCATCATTCTGTTACTACCGTTTGGCAGCTGATCAAAAAACAGTTCTCAGATGTTATAAAAATTGCCATACAATTCATTTACTACGGTTTTAAGAATTCTATTCAGGTCGCATTGATACTTAAAATTTGCTATGCTCGCTCATTCAGCGACATGGAATGTAAAGTTTATTTTGAATGGCGTAACCCCAGAAATCGATAGGGTACTGGTAGGAACGAAGGAAGCAGAGTTTTGACATCAAAACAATTGAAGCCCAAACAGAAGACTACCTCGCACAAATAACACACAAACACATTTTTTTGAGTAAACTGGTTAATTACATGAACATGATTCCAAAATCTACTAATCGATTCAATGTATGACTGATGAACGAATGCAAGGGAAAACTAGAAATGGTTGGTGGAACAGAAAAAAACACAAAAGTTTGTATGGTAACAAGGGAAAAGTAACATATTGGTATGCACGATGTTGAAGAAAGTGTGTAAAAAGTTGGTAAGAATTTAGTAAATACCCGTTATTGTTAATATTTAGCCCATTTTGCGCTTGCTGTACACTACTCTCGGATGCTGACCTGCTTAAACTGCCAGCGTCGTGATCTGGGTGGTCTTCGCCGTGATCGTCATGGTCGTGATTGCTGCTGCCATTGGAATGTCTGTAATTGTGTAGACTACTGTAGGTTAGCTTCTACTCAAAATTTGAAGGACAATCTCTGTACTCACCTGGATGATCGTTGTCCATTTTGTATCACCCGGTTCGCTTGAGGACTATGCTGTGTGTGACTATTGGCTTGATCCAGCATTTTCTGGTACCTTTCCAGCTCTTGCCGTAGCTTTTCTAACTTGGTTACCGACTCGTTCAGTTGTTCTTCCACAGAGCGGGGATCTCCAAGGAGTGAATTTGCTTCGTATACACCCTTCATCTTCATCAGCCCTTCACTGGCTGCCTGCTCTTGGGAAACCTTTTGTTGCAGTTCGTGCACTTTGGCGGCCAGCTTTTTCCGCCTCTGCGTTGGTGGAAGGTCGCTGAAATCTTCCTTCATACCATCCGTTGACAAGTTGTTCTGAAATAGAAGTTCGGGCAGTGTTAGGCTTGTCACCAAAATCAAAAACAACAGAATAAGATGAATCAAATTCACACGAGACCGCTCTTTCATGCACCCAGGTGTTCGTTTTTTGGTAAGAGCCGAAAATGTACACGGTATCACACGTAAAATACCACAAAAGTCACATGAAACCACTTTAAAACTAAGAGAAAAAATCGTTAGTAGTCAGACAGTTTTTTTGTGTATCTAATAGTGAAGTACCAGTCACGCTTGATCACTTCCAAAAACTAAACCTATTAAAAGTTCAAACAAAGGCAACAGTAAACGAAAAATACTCAGTTTTAGCATACCTTCACTTGGATGCAGGCCTCAACAATCTTCTGTTATTTAGTTTATTTTATTTTTATAAAAATATGAAGATTTTACGGTTCAAATTTCGAACAAAGTTAGCCAAACCGTGCATCAAATGGCGAGTTTTGTACATATTTTCATTATTTGTTGTGGTGTTTGTTTCAGACAGCAGCATTTCATACATAATTATAAACAACACGGGTGAACGCAAAGGAAAAAGAAGAAAGCAGAAAAAGACACGATTAATTATAGTGGTTTGGGTATAATTTGTATAAATAACAGCCTTTTTTTCAGCGGTGCAACTTAACGTAAAGTGCGAGAGGTAGCATCAATATTTACATAGAATGGTAGGGTTTAGGATACTAATAAGGAACGGATGAAGATAATATTATACCTTAGCAGAATTGTCGAACAGTGTGTTATCGTATTGTATTGTAAGTTTGTTAAATTTTATGTTTATTCTGGTTTACAACCAGGTAGATAGATGTTTGTCGTATATAGGTTCATGTACCGTAAAACGGGGTATCATTGATCAGTTTTACCCTTCTCATGAACAGTTGAAATAAAACTGCTCCGTGATTACTTTTGCTGAATTTTGAGTATAACATCTTAGTCTTGTGTCATTCGAGGTCAGAACAATATTGCATTGGTTGAAATTTTTTATTGTTTTGATGACCAAATTTTAAAATTGATTTTACCGTTATATTTCTTACTCTCAGTAAGTGCCAAAAAAAGCACTTTATACTAGTCGAATATTTAACATTTCGTATTCAGTGACATGTTTTCCAAATCCGTTATTGATTTTCTCAATCAACTAAGAAAACTTTCAGTCAAATTTATAGCATGTACAGTTAAAATTTATTTGCAAAGACAGTTAATTTTTATTTGTTAAAACAGTCCAGTTTTATGCTCTAGCCAAGACATCATTTTGGCCTACGCCAGGATGTTGTCTTGGCTAGAGCATAGAACGTAAGAGGCTGGAGCTGACCTATTGATGCTTCCGTTGTTGGAAAGGCCTTGCATATATGATCAACACAAACATTTTACAACGATTGCTGACTTACAAAATACTTCTGACACATTCCACGACCAACGTTCACGTTTTTCATCATCGAAAGGTAAAATTACATATGGCATAAAAATGACTCGCAGTACATACCGCGGCTAGGTGCAAGGACAGGACTATCCTCCGCAGTAAAGCAGTCAAGAAGAACGTGATGTCTATCCGGGAAGCGTCTCTAAACATGTAATCAAAGCATTATCTAACATTTTTAGTTCAAAAAGGTTTCAAAACTATTCAAAATTGAAAGTTACCCCAAATAAGGAAAATTGAAACAACGACGAAAAACAAATGTTTTTAATGTTCAAGATTTTCGAAGGGCTTTAAAAACTAACTTCTCAAGTTCTAAGGATGCCAGCACTGGTTCTAAAAATATGAAACCTGTAATTTCAGTTGTAAAATACATATATGAATAGTCACGAAAAAGTGAAAAAAATGATCAATGTTACCCCGTTTTCCGGTATTTAATGAAACTGTTCCGTAGCTCGTAAAAGCGTATTTGAAATACATCATCATGAGTTGTCGTTGTCTGATACGTTTATGATTTCTACTATACAAAATTTCTTAAATGTGCAGTGGATTTGCATATCAAATATTTGTCAGGGACTTCGCGCTAAGGGTTTTACGCAATCGAAACGTCTAGCGACAAAATTGCCATGAAATAATATTAGTTACTTTCTCTTATGGAAAATTCCAATTCTGATTGACACCTCACAGACAGAATAATCATAAGAAATGTTGGTAATCTTTAAATTACAATCGTAATAAATTAAACAAGATTTTGGTTAATGGAAACCCTGGATTCACCCCCGATGGAAATCCTGCGAAACAGATTCCAAAAATGTAGCAAATAATGATTTGGTTTCAATCATTATTAATAAAAAGCATTTATAGATAATTAAAAAAACATTCACAAATTCACGCATATAGTGACAGGCTTATTTTTTAAAATTGTATTTTGAATGTTTGATTACATTAAAGAAAAAAAGTGAAAAGATGAAAAAATACAAATTATAAATTTTTCATTTAGTGTCACTTCAGAAAAATCCCGATTTTGGCGTCGATTGGAATAAACACTGATAATTTTTGAAGAAAATAAATTGAGGAATTCAGAAAAATCAACAGTTTTGATCGAAAGTGTTGCCAGATAGATTATCGATTGTATTTCAAAACAAAATTTGCTGTTTTTGCAAATAAAGCCAATTTTATGTTAAATTTTATAGTTTCATCGTGCTCTACGAAAAACTTGACGAAGAAAAACCAATCACCCTGAGGCAATATTAGTCAATTGAACGTGGAATTTGTTGTTGAACTGTTGTTAGCCACAGGAGGAACGTTTTTCACCATATATCCGCTCACGACATGATAAACCGTTAGTCATCCCTTTTTCTACTTTTCATATCCCACATAGTACGATATTTTCTTGCACACACACAGCGCTAGTAGTTTTTTGCTCCAAGAAGTATCTCGGCCCGAAAGGCTCCAATGCAAACAGCTTGTATAGTTGAGAAAATAAAGCGGTTTTGGTTAAAATGTTATATCTCGTGACGCATATTACTTCAGGGTTATAGGTGTTTCTTACATGAAATTTTTCGAAGAATACGTTGAAGACAAAATAAATATGAAGACAAAATAAATATGAAGATGGAGCACATAATCCAAAAATCCACCACAGACACCATTTTGAAATCTAGGATAGCGACTTCCGGGTTTTGAAAAATAGCTATTTCTGTAATCGTGACTACGCATAGAAGCCAAAAATCGACTTCAGACACCATTTCAAATTCTAAGACGGCGACTTCCGGTTACTGGAAATAACCCAAAATTGCCGATTACCACGTAATATATATTCAGAGCTTAAGATGGCGGCTTCCTGTGTCTAGAAAATAGCCGAAAATGTCCAACTAACATACAAAATGATGCCCAGAGGACAGAAATTGACTTCACATGTCAGAAGCCAGAAATTGACTTCACGTGTCATTTTGAAATTGAAGATGACGATTTCCGATGTCTAGAGAACAGCCAAAAGTGACCAAATACCACCCAATTTGGGTGTTTTCGTAATCGAGATGATGCACAAGGACCAAAAATCCACGCAAGACACCATTTTGAATTCTAGGTTGATGACTTCTGGTATTTCGTAGGTTCTACTGATTTCTGTTGATTTCCCAATTTTTTTCTTTTTAGTTGAATTTCGAATAAAAAACTAAAGTTTGTGTAAATAATCAAACGACGGAAGTACATAATCTAGCAACCATATTTTAGAGATGTGATTGAATTGCGGAGAACAGCTAACTGAAAAAATCCGTAAATTTTGGTAGATATTTTCAAAAATCCGCAGATTTTGTTTACGGATCCGTATATCCGTAGAAGTGAAACAAATCCGTAGATCGACGGAGAATGAATAAACAAAGAAAGAAATTGGTGGGACGAAGTTTGCCGGGCCAGCTAGTATTTTGATAAAGAGTCGAGAGTAGGCATTTGTAAGGGAACTACTCCATTATTCATCTCATTAAGCCACTATTCACGAAGAATGCACGGATTAAATACCCAATTTTCACGAAATCATTGAACAAATAAGCTAAATATGCTTACGTACTCTTATGGAATCGTTTAGCATTGTATATTTAGTAAAAATAGCAGTGGCGTCGGGTCCATCTGTGCAACATGTGCACTGCACAGGTACTCTATTCCTCAATATGCGAACATATGCAGTTATGAAAATATCATAACCTATAAAAACAAGTAAGCATACTAGCGAAACCCTTTAATTTAAAGCATCTAACACTTTGGTTTGATTTTCTTATTTCATTTAAGGAAGAATAACTTAAATAAGTGTTTGGTGCACATGTAACGAAATCAGCCACGCGACGCCTCTGAAAATTAGCTAGATTTATCCTGAATTTTGTAAAACAAACCATTTTTTACAACGCTTCCATATCCATCTCAAAACTTGAATCACTGCTCAATTATTCATCTCACGATGCCCCCATATTCATCACACTGTCAATCATCAATGACTCACATTATAATGCATGAACGTAGCCGCAGCCCGGCGTAGTAGTTACCTAGATATCCGCTGCAGTTGTTTACGTGCAAAATAGGTTACCACTACAGTGCTGTAGATTTATGTCAATTATGTCGGAATAATTTAACATTTTCAGTATGATTTTTTCGTATTAACAGAAACTGATTTGGCAACTTTTGATTTTCTTCAAAGCAGTGAAAAGAGATGAAAATACATACAGTTGAAATTTAGGAATTGAAGAAATTCATCTCATATATTTCTGCTAATTCAAGCTTTGTTTAGGAAATTTGAGGTGAACATTTCAAAGATTAAAGTATTCTTAGTGTAGTGAGTGATTTTGTTTAGTAATTAAAATAAAAAGTGGTCCGCTAGTGATGAAAAAAACTTTGGTTGGCTGCTGAACGAGTCCCGTTGTAGCCGTATAGAACGATGCGCGGATTTTGTTTTCTGAGGTAGGTGATTGAGTTAAACGAGTTTTCGAGTACAGATGCCCGACTATAATATCAAATTTAGTGCTTTTAGGTGAGTTTTTGAGGATTATACTTTATGAGGAATCTAAAGTGAACTATCCATTCCATGGATTAGCAGATTGGTTTAAGAAGAAAATATGCGTTTTTTCCTGCTTTCAATTGTGTTTACATGTTGAATGAGATGAATATACGGATTGAGATGAATAATAGAGCAGTTCCCCTACTTATTTCAAAAGTTGAATGTTTTCCGGGCGGTTTTTCTTCATTTGATATCTTTGCTCTCTGACTATTATCTTCGAAGATTGTCGGTTAAGATCATTTGCGTCTAGGATGGCTTTTCTAATTGAACATACGCAATATTGTCGGTTGATATTGTTAGTACGTGGATGTACTCTGTGTGATATGAATGCTGTTGTTTCTGAGTAAGCGCTACATATGGTGACAGCAGTGGGATATATCCATTATTTCCTTCAAAAATTACCCATCAGTATTTTTCGAACGTCTTACGTCTATAAATTGTAAGAAAAGAACAAAATATACCGTACTGCAAAATTTCGAACACTTAAGCTATGATGTAACTTCTTGCACTAAGAAATCAACGAAAAATGAGTTTTCTCGTCGATCTCAAAGGTTTAGCATGTTGGTAATTTTATTTCTATTGCAATTAAATGCTATTTATATAGATTTAAACATGTTTTGTTTATGGAAATAACGAAAATTCAGAACTCGACTTTGATTCAAATTCCGAAGACTTCAACGTAATCGATAAGAGATGGATAGGCAAAAAGTCTAAATACTGCCGGTCACTTTTGTCAACGCCTGCTGATTCTCTGGAAGTGACCCTACAATAAAGAACGGTTCATCACTGGGTAAAGGACATTCCAAGGAACGAAATGGTATATAATAATCATACTTAGTATAACACTAGCTATAAAAATTCGATTTTTAGTCTGAAGTGTTCGAAGTTTGAATCAAAACGGTACGCTATCTTCTGACAAAGAGAGAGGTCTTAGGAAGGCGGATGGGGGGTGTGGTACACTAAAATAGGGATTTTTTCCAAAGTGATCCCAGATAACACTGATTAAAACAGGTTTTGCCCTAGAGCTGAAACTGGAAAAAAATTAAAGATTATAGCTTTTTAATCATTCCTGTGAATTATGGTGCCCCTAGCAAATATAACTTTTTCAGAGACTTAAATGAATTTTCCCTTAAGCAAACGTAGAAACGATGAACCCGACGAGCAATTACTCTGCGGCCTTTTGACGCACTTCTACATGCTTTAGCAGTGAAACAACCAAATTGTCAAACATCTGCCTTTAATGGTTTCCACGTGCCCAGAGACACTACTTCTAACACATCTCCTATCCTGTCAAAGTTGCGAAATGTGAATGTCACGCTTTTCCCAAATATTATACAATTGATTTACTGTGCAATTTGGCTGATTACGGAGTGCAACTACGAGCAGTTTACATAAACTAAGCTTTCGGTCCTCGCAGACAAGTACATTTTTTTTCTTGCAGATATACTGTTGCAGCTCTACTTTGACGGTCATATAAGTTTATCATCCCTGACAAAAATTCTCTTATCGCGATCCATAAGAGGTACGCTCATATAACTTGCCTTGGTGCGCTTGGTGGGTAATGATGTTGTCCTAGATGGAGGTCGCATAACAACACACATAATGGGAGCTTTCTTTCATGGTTTAGCCTAGTCAGGTTGTTAACAAGTCTAATGAAAGAGCATTTCGTAAGTTGTGTTTTCTTTTGAGGGGACAGAAAAATATTCGCCTTTGCGAAATTTAGGTAGAATAAGACATAGGGGAACCGCTCCTCTATTCATCTCATCGCTTTTATTTGGGCAATTTGCCGTCAAATTTTACTATTTTTTAAGTGAAAGTAATTTGAATTTTACCTCTCGATTTAGGCGAGTGCGTATAAGTTAAAAACATTTATAAAACTATTTTAATACGCTAAGTTGGTTTTGAACGGCTACTCAAATGCTCTCCAAACAAAGACACATTTTTTTCGGTAATGAATCAGGACGATAACATCAAAACTGCTAATTTTAACCGATTAGCTCGATAAGAAACAAAATTTACACTAGCTTCAGTTTTTGCAACTTTTTTGTCTCGATTAAAATTCGGAATTTTCGTTACATTACTGAAGCAAAATAAAGCCTGCGTGAAATTTGTATCTGTGTTTCTCAAAACTCTGCGTATGATCTCAGTTGGTTAAATTTCCACACCTTTTGTTGCATTTTCGCATCGTAGAGAACTAAACTAGAGAACAAACCCATATATATTTCCTCATGTATCTTTATCAGTCTTTTAAACGTTTCTCAAACCGATTTTCTCCCTCAGACTTCCAACGGACCACCTTTAATTTAATGGTTCGCCGCATCGCAGATGCAAGTAATTAATTACTAATTGAATCAACACAAGCGAGCGAACACTAACCAAATTTTGTCCACAACGCACACACAGGCATAGTCTGTGCAGTTGAAGTTGTTAGCAAGCTGCGACAGACGACAAATGTTGTTACGATCAATATTTACGGTCCAGTCTAGTGCACCGTGCGCTGTGATGTGATACCAACCAAGGTATTAAGTCATAATCATTCACTCAATTTTGATGCCGTTTGTCGTTCGGTTTTTGTCGTACATGTCGATGGAACATATTGTTTTATCAGCAGCTCGATGAATGATTCCAGGATACACGCTATAGGCTTTAAGGTGATTCACGAAGGGGACTACGTGACTTCTGGAAGTCGTCCAGTGATTGGAGTCTCAAGAGATTTATTTTATTTTGAGTAATGATGAGCTGAACTTGAGTTCTACAGCGAAGTGTGCTGAATCGCAGTTTTATAAACTCGTTATAATAAGAACTTGCAGAGTTAACAACCAATAAACATTTTATTAACTATGATTGAACTAGCCTTTTAACATTTTATGTGCAATCTTCAAGGAAAAATCTATCAGTACGTCGAAAGGCACCTCGTTCGATAGTTACGCAAATATGCATTTTGTGCATTCAGCTCACAAAAAGAAGTTGTCTCATAGTGGACCCGAAGCACAAACTTTTACGATTATTATGTAAATAGTATGTTAAGGTAGGATAACAGCACCGCCCCAGTATGTGTACGTACGTGTGCATGTGAGTGGGTGCGTATGCTGAAGGAGGCATTTTTACGTGTAGGGAGATAAGGAGTGAAAATAAACCGTACAACATAGAAAGCGTTTGTTGGTAGGCATGGTGTTTTGCTTGCTTGGTGACGATAAGCTCAGTTTATCTCGAAAGCGAGTGCAGCAGTTGATACCGATAGCACACACAGACAGAACTCGGTAGTCACATCATACAATGCAATACTCACAAGGTTTCAAAATATCGGTAGTCGAGTTGTTTTCGTTTGGTTTCGGTGTTGATTTTTGATGTCGTGTTTTATTTAACATGATTTGGATTAGTCGAACATCGTTTACGCCCGGCCAGTCCAAATGGTATACCAGTCATTAGCAAATGTTGGAGTTAAACCGGTTTATGATATGATTGCATCCAGGAAGAGAACAAAAGAAATGTAGTTCAAACGTAATGAGAAAGTTTCTCTATATTCCAAATGAGAAGTTCAAGTTTAAAGTTAATTACATAGAAAATTTAGGCAGTTTTTTTGACAAGTTAACACCAAACAGCGTTTTGCGTGTTAAAAAAAAAAAAAAATCAAGCATTACGAACTTTCAACTTGAATCTACTAACGTTGGTTAGTTAAGGCCGACTGACAAAACAAATGTACTATTTATTATTTTCTTCGAACCAGCCGTTGAAAATTTTATGTAAAGATGCAACGTAAAAGTTTTGCCTTCTAGCACGGTTATCAAATAAACAATAAAATTTTATGCTTTCTGTATCGAAACATCCTGTGTTCCATACCCCGACTCCCGTATAAGCTAGCGTTGCGTTTTGCGTGGACGACTAGTGCTCGCGTGCTTCAAACTACGTTCGATTGCTACGTCACCCATCGCGTGTCTGCGACAGGGCAGTCAATTAAAGATAACTATTTTTACGACATTTCATTACTGCTTCGATTCAGCGGTACCGATTGATATAAGAGTTTTTTTTTTCTTTTTTAGATTGGAATTCTATTGACAACGCCGAGGTTATTTTTCGACGCGGAAAACACTTGTTCGTTGGTTTGGTTGCTAAAACATTTTATCACAATCGAACACAGGATGGAGTGTTATCGGGGCTTTCTAGTGAGAGTGATTGAGGACAATAAAATCACGGCGATTAGCACGCTACAGTTTGCTCAGAAGGCTGTAGTGACACTATCTAAATTACACGCTTCTAAACATCGATGTTTTCATAAGCCACTTCATTTGACAACATATAGTTTCCAGTTAGATAGATTAGGCTAACAACTCTACGAACAGGCCAACAGATCAAACCAAACCAACTTACCTTATTGCTGGCGAAAATTCCAAAGATTCCAACACGCTTTTTCAGCTTTTGTGTCGTGGTACCTTTTGCCGTCAGGTGGTTTAGGCCGCTGGTTGAGGTGTAGTTTTGGGAATTATTGGAGGTATCAGAGTCCGCTTTCGAGAGGTCTTCGAACGGTAGATCTCCAGGAGGTTGGAAGCCAGATTGATACCTTAAATTTAAAAATAAATATAACAGAATCATCGCCGACGATTCAATCGAAGTAATCTTACTTTTCTATTACTTTCAAGGAGTCTTCCTTCTCGTTAATGGAATCGGCTGCTTTCACCATACCCTCGAGACACCTTGCAATGATTGGAGCTACCGCTGATTCAACATCCGCTGCGCCCTTGATAAATTCTTTCAGTCCTCTAGTTCGCTTCTCGTCCAGCTCTTGCAATCGGTTGAAAACCTATAAAATCGTGCATCATGTTAGCACAACTTTTGTTAAATCCAGCTTCAAACGGATGTTTACAATACATACCTCCGGTAGAGACGTTTCGTAATGCGTCTGCTGTAATTTATTTGTTTTCTGTAGCTGGTTGGCATACTCATTTTTGGCGTCCTCGGACTGGTTGCAGCGGATATTCATGTTGTTCCGCTGTTTCTCCACCTCGGCTCGGCTCAGGTTAAAATCGGCATCCGCCTTCTGGTAGCTGTCGATAGATTTCTCTGCCTCCCGGAATGCCTTCTCGTAGTTCCGTTTCGCTCGGTCCAGCGACGCGATCTGACTGTTGAGATTCTGGGTAAGCAGGGCGCCCTCGTTGAGGGACTTTTTCCGCTCGTCGCGCAGGTTTTTGGCAAGCAGCGAAATGCCCTGAAGCACCTGCAGCTGGAGGTTTTCGGCGACGACTTCGCGCTGTCCGGCAAGGTCAGCCACTTCTTTGAGGACACACTTGAATGCTTGAAACGAAGAGAACCTGCGGATGGAGAGGAGAAATTCAATTGTTTCATCGTTGGAAGTTACAACTTTATGCTCTGTTTGTGAGAAGTGTTGCTGTTGAAACAAGGAGAAAATTATTAGCTTCCTTCAATATTCCTTTATGTTATGGGATATAACGGTTTCGTATATTTTTCTATTTTTTTTATAAAAAAAATTGGCTTGATACTTACTCATTTTCTTCGTCTTCTTTGCTCTTTTTTGGTTGATAGTTTTTGACGAGCCGCCTGGAAAAATAAAAACCGAACCATTAGTATTTGCAGTAGAGATTCAAATTTATTACATGTGTGTAAAATACTTTTGAAGGCACTTTTCAACGTTCGGCAATCGCCGGAATATTGGTAAAACGAAAGGGGAGAACAGTTTCAAAGTTCAGAAAGCAATTATGATAGCGGCTTTGCTGTGTTTGCCAAGAGAAAATAATGTGAAACGTCTAGGTGTCTCTGAGAGAGCCCTAATAACAGTTATCAGCATCGGACGCACACTGACTTTACGTGCAACTTGGATGGGAATGAATTTTGTCACTATAATGTTGCAAACGTTAATAACTGTGAATATAGTTAGAAAATTATACAGTAGACTGCGGAGTCGATGAGTCATTCTTGTCCGGCGATCGAGTTGTGTCAACCGATAGCGATCGTACCGTACAGTAGAGTGTCTTCAGCAAAACAACACAAACACTGATTGAGTTCATCAGATTATGGTTCGCTAGGCGGTTTGGCTCGCAGATATTAGATGATGTTGAAAGATTTTCAGCGCTCAAAGGAGCCCTATTCGACGGCGATGATTGTCAGCATTCGAAGAACACGAACCATCCGGGCAGTGATTAGGCACGAAGAAGGAAATAAAGTGCAACAATAAGACTGGACAAATTGCTTCGCTAAGGTCCGATTCTGTGGCGGCATGATCAGCATAAGCAGAAGTGAAGTACGTGCTGTTGTTGTTTTTGATAATAATGGTGATGATGACATTGAACTATAGACTGAGTACATCACGGAACTAATCTAGCGTGGTGAAGTCGATTGCATTTCTGCACGAGAGTGGCGCTGGTGAAGTGAGAAAAGTATTCGTACTACATTGTGCAGTGAAGATCTCAGTAGAATTATTATCATTATGAGTACGCGCTTAACCTGCATTTTTGGCGATTTAACAGGAGGAAGATGAGTGTTTTTCCTGGATCTTTGTCATCCCACGTGTGTTAAGCATTGTCCATAATAATTCCGTGCCAGTACAGTACATTGATTGTATAAATCTAGTTCCCTGCTTGCTGTACCAGTAGGTGGCGACTGATTTAGGTATATTCACAAGTTGCATTTACTGTGCGACCTTATTCATAAACATACATGTGTAGATCGGAACGGAATGTTGTACCTATTAATTTATTCTCTCATGTGTAGGTCCTGCCCACCCGCTCAATCCTACATACTCGCGAGTCAGGTTATTGCCCCACTTCGTTAGTTCTCCGCTACATAAAAGTCTCGCATAGTTGAATGACCGCTATTTGGCAAATCGTAGCGTGATGTTAACTGTAGATATTAGTATGATGTTTTGTCTATCTGCTGTGTATTATAATAACTTAACAAAAAAGTTAATTCAGGAGGCAGACAATAAACATGTAATCATCATCACTGTATTCAACATTATTGTTTTTATACCTAAACACTGCAAACTCTGAATACTCAAAAAAGACACAACCACAACTACATTGCCAAAAAAAAAAGCCAAACATAAAAACATTAGAAACAAAGTCCCAACGCATCACGAGAGGTTTAACATATTCTGAAATAAACAATTTCCCACATTAATTGGAATTTGAAATAAAGTTACGCTGCTACGAGAGTGATCAGCAACAGCGGTCTCAAATGGCCCCCTTGATTCCGAAGTGTGAGAATGATGAAAAAACGCCAAATCGTTATTAGATTGTTTTAATTCGTATAATTCAAACACTTTTCCTGGTAAACGGAGAGGGCAGGAAATAATGTTAAAGAGGAAATTACGTCGCACTGGTTTGCCAAAGTTTTTGACTTTCTACCTTATATTGTATTCTGTATGAATAAATGAATAATCAAATCAAAAAGAATGCTGAGATCATTAGTATAAAATATGTTGCAGATGTTAGGATTATTGCACATTTTTGTTTCCGTTCTTTTTCCATAATGAGATTGGGCATACGAAACGGTTTGAGGAAGACACCTTCTCTGCTAATAATCTCATTATGTCTCAGGGATAAGGATAGCATCTGTTGTAGATTCAAAACATTTCAAACCAATCACCGTAAATTTTTGTGCCAGTTTCTCGCAAGACATAATTTCACTTCAGCGCTTCCAATTAAACAGTACTATATCGTCAGTTGAATTCAAACAAAAATTTTGCGGTTTTGAGTTATTGATGGCAAACGATGCTAAATACTATGAAGTTTCATCTCACAAAGACCCGTTTCAAAATTCACAATATTTCCGGAAATATAAGTAGATGTGCCTTTATTGCACAAATCAAAAATATCCCTAAAAAGACAGAAAAATAAGGTTATAATTCTTATAACTTGCTTATTACATGCACATGATAGACCCAAACAAGTTCAATGGAAAATCTCAAAATTGAAATTTTTCACGAAAATGAAAAAAGAAATTTTTGACGCAAATTTTCAAACGCGTTTTTCTCGAAACTATGAATTTTGAGTTGTGCCAGTATTGAATTCAACTGACGATATGTACTACCTAACCTGAAAAGGAATTGTATAAATTGAAATTTTTACGTAACTGTTGATATATTTCAACAAACTGCTTCGTTGTTGTATAACAGCCGATTCAGCTAATGTTCAATCAACATCAACTAATGTCCTACAGACTCAACGGCACTTTTGATTTTGTATAACCAGGCTTGTTATTCTCCTCGTCATGTGGGAAGAGCAGGGTGAATATTCACCGATCACTTATTGCCTAGCATGATCGCTGCGTATAGCAATTTTTTTTGCACCAAACTTCTTCATTCTGATTTCTGCTGTGTGTCTGCCGCTCGCAGAAAAATAATACACTTGCTACCTACACCACAGCTGAGCAAAACCACAGTGAACCACTCTAATGAGCATACACAAAAGTAAATCGCGGTGATTACTGCTGACATAAATTCGATAGCATTCAGAGAACAAATATGCGTGACGGGCAGCTGGATTTTTTTTTCAGTTTCGAAATACAAAGCAGATAACGCAATCTACTTTCCTACCTAGATGCTCCCCTCTTTTGATATATGCGCAACAGACACACAGTAAAAGCACTTCAGTGAGCTCTGTTGTGTAGTTATTAATGTCCTCTGGTGTGAAAAAGATCAAACCAGTTTATTATCTCTCTGGAGCAGTGTTGCCATAGGTACAGATTTATCTGGAAAGGTACAGATTTTTTAAAAACATTTCTGTAAAGCTTGGTGCAAAGAGCCAACTCGTGTTTTTATGTTAACGTTGTTGTTGTCCTGCTTTCCTTCCCGGAAAACTTGAAAACAGCTAAAAATATGTATTAGCATCATCGTCTTGATGAAAAAATAGCCACTTCTGTTTTTTTAAAGTTGAAAGAGTGATACTTTTCTGCAATACAAATTCTACAGGTACAGATTGTCGGAAGAAAAGTACAGACGAACCATCCAGTTTAAATCATAATGTTTGACACAATCCGTCAGATAAAAACAACACGTGGAGTTTCTTGCAGCTAAATAACATCGATCGACGTTTCTTGCAGCTAAATAACATCGATCGACAAAAGCTCAAAAAAGTTGTCTTGAAAAAAACTCAGCTTTTTAGCTTTTCCTGTTAATTTTAGTGCCGCTAGTGAATGCAGAAGTGCGTCAAAAGGACGCAGAGTAATTACTTGCGGGTTCGTCGCCTCTACGTTGAGTCACGGGAACGTAGCAGCGCATCATTGAAATCTCTGAAAACGTTATCTTTGCTAGGGGCAATAAAATTCACAGGAATGGTTGAAAAGCTATAATATTTCATTTTTCATAGTTTAAGCTTTATGGCAAAACCTGTTTTCCAGTGTAATAAATCAGAGCATTGTGCTACTCTACGATTGAGTCTGTAGATCAACTAGATTTGAACCTCTAGATGATCTGAAACACGCATTTTTTGCCATATTAGCTTATAAAGCTAGAGCTACTTAATATTTGGTCGCAGCTTTCTATTTACTGTGGCGCCTCTAGTGGCGGTTACTAGAAACCAATGACGGCGCAGTGATGAGGAAGGTTTGTTTACATACCGGTGAAAGCTTCATCAAATTCGAGTCAGTGGATCAAAAGTTTTCGACGATGAAACGTGAAAGATGTGAGAAATTTTTGCACACTCACGTCAAAAATCTGACGTGGTCAGGTGCAAAAATTGCGAAGTGCCTCAATTTCCCTAAATCAACCGTAAACAGCACGATTAAAACGATTCAATGAAACTCTAACGCTGGCTCGTGCTGATCACAGCAACCGCAGAAATGGTACGATTGGCAAGCAGCTTTGATTGAAAGTCTGCAGAGCAGGTCGGGCGATCCCTGGGATCACCTTGCGCGATTTGGCTAAGAAGTTCTCGGCACCGTACAGCACTGTTCGACGAATTTGTCGGCGTGGAGGCCTGCGGTCGTTCCAAACCAGCAAACACCCCAACAGGACCCTCAGGCAGAATCTCGTGGCAAGACGCCGCGCTAGGATGCTGTATTAGAAAGTCTTGACGATGAGACACATGTAAAAACGGATTTCGCGCAGCTCCCAGGACAAATTCTATATGTTCAAGTGCAAGGGTGATGATGAGAAGCGGCGTCGTGTTTGCTGATAAGTTCGCTGAGAAGCTGATGGTGTGGCAGGGGATCTGCAGCTGTGGCAAAAAATAAACAAGGTATTCATCACTGGATCAACTATGAACAAGGAACAGTGTCTCCAGAAGCGGATTTTGTCGTTTATCCAATCACATGACGGCCCGGTAAAGTTCTGGCCTGACTTGGCCAGCTGCCACTACAGCCGGAAAGTCGTGGATTGGTACCGTGCTGGATCGAAATCCGTACACCTAAGCACATGATAATCTTCGACGGTCAATATAAAATCAAGAAATCACATATTGCTTTAAACTGACATGTTTACTTATAGGTCTACTTATATTTTATCACTATTTTCAAGCAAAATGATTAAAATCACTTCGAAACTCGAAAAAATCATGTTTTAATAGAACATGTTTTGAATCGAAATTCGTACACAGTTTTTTGTCTGAATCAAAACCCGTACACTTTTGAATCGAAATCCGCACACACGCGATATAGACTGGATCAACAGCCATATAGCGATGAATCAAAATCCGTATAGATATAGAAGTACGAAAATGAACATCTTTTGTTTATAATTTATCTTTAAATTAACGAATAAATATATTTTGAGGATTAATTGGTTCCAAAGCACGGTTTTCTAATTTTGTATATCAGCTGAAATAGTGCAATTTTCGTAGCGTTTCGTTGCGGCACCGCTTATCGTAGTAACCGGAACCTCTCGAAGCTTCCCGGTACGACTTTCCCTTGCGCACCTCAGTCACAGCTTCTTCAAAATTGTGTGCTGTATATTTATACTTGTTTTCTTCCATTATATGCTGAAAACAAGAAGAAAGTTCAACAATATATGCATGATACACACGCTGTACGGAGTTCGATTCAAGCAATTAACAAGGATCAAAATCCGTACGGCACAGTTTTTGTTGAATAAATACAATTTACACTATTTACCAGACAATATACAGCTCGAAAATGACAAAGACTCACCTTTTCCATAAATTTCAAGAAGATTCACAGAGTAAAACACGCATATCCCACTTGAAAAACGTGTTCATCTGAAGAACGTTTTCTTAGGCGTCGTACACAAATTACGTAACGCTAAAAATCTAGATTTCAGACCCCCTCCCCCCTATGTAACGATAGGTAACGTTCGATATGACTCCCCCCATGAAATTACGTAACGCTGAACAGCCTGACCCCCCTCCAAAATTTTCAATTTCAAGCAAACATCACAGTTACGTAACTGTCTCTACTACCCCCCTCCCCCCTACGTAACGATAAGTAACGCAGGCTCAACCCCCCTCCCCCCCTTCATGCGTTACGTAATTTGTGTACGACGCCTTAGCAAATTCTCTAACTATACAACGAAATGACAACTGAAACCGATACACGATTGATTTTTAATTTTTATAATTTTTATTTCATGGCCTACTAACGCATAGTTTAATTTAACAGAAGGCCAACAGCTCAACGGACATGTACATGTAACTATCATATGAATTTTCATTTTTATAATACTTAAAACTGAAGAAAAACGTCAAGGTGTACGGATTTCGATACTGTACGGGTTTCGATCCAGCACGGTACAAGAAGAATGTAATTGATATATCATCGATGAGCTATCAACCCACCAATTTGCTCGGATTTTCGTCCAATTGAAAAATACTGGGCGATAATTAAGAGCAACTTGAAGAAAAGTAACAAAAAAAAAAGATAAAAAATACCAGCTGATTTACATAGATGGTGAAAGAAAATGGCGGATCGAGTTGACAGTTCCACTGTGCAGAACATGATATGGGTGGTATAAAGCGAAAAGTGTGTGAATTCATCCGAAACTCAGACGAATATTTTTTTGTATTTTGCCTTTCGATGAATTTGCTGCAAAATGATATTTCACGGTTTTTTCTACGTGTTCTACGTTTCTTTTAAAGATATGTCCCATTTTGTGCGACCAAATATCAAATGGGTCAAGCTTTACTCTATACAAAGCTTTACAATAAACACAATTCATGCCAGTATTTTTTGTTTTGTTCATACATGCTCAGTTCTATTCAAAATGGTATAGAAACAAGAAGCATTGCGCAAGTCTCAAAAATCTCGACAAAATAAGTTTACGGTAAACCATTTGAATAGTAGAATTCTTTCAGCGTCGACTGTGAATTCCTTGCAAACCTCACAATGTAATATACACTAAAGGGTATCGTTTGCTTTACCTAAATCATGGTTCAAACCCAATAGTTTGGCTATCAATCAAAATGTGCATCAGAAAGAATGTTCGAAGAACATTTTGATTACATTACTTCAAAAACACTATGCTAATAGAAGGAATGCGTTTTGGCCAAAAAACACAAACTACTCGAACTCATTTGTACCCATACACAACCCAATGAATCAGCCTCGGTGTCGTCCAATTGAAGATTTCTTCGAGATTTCCGGTACCTAGGTGTACAAAAATAACTTTAAAGCAACGAACTGCAAAGCGTTGATTAGTAGAATCAAGAGATGTACTCGAAAGTCGACCAGAAGGTCGTACATCGCTTCGGCATCATGAAAAAGTTTCGTCGGAAAGCTGATTACGGATCTTTATCAAAAGTTCAATAATTTTTTTATGTCAATAATAAAAAAAGTGCATTTAGTGTTATCGATGGTATATTGTTTTTGATCAACGAATCCATATTATTTAATATGTTGCCAAACGAAAGTTGTTGGATGGTATTATATTGCATCACAATGAATCATGAATCAAATCATAATTCAAATTGTACAAATAACTACAACCTGATCATGTTTATTCAATCGACAATACAAATATTGAATACAATGGATTTTCAATAAAATAAAACAACAAAAGTAAGACAGATCGATGATATCTCTGAAGAGCCGATGAAGTCATCCTGGCGGTTTATTCGACCGCGACTGGTTCTTGTCTCAGATTTCTTCAGTTTTCACCTTTTTCTCCTACCCTCTCACCAAACGTCTCATCGTTGTCGGTCATGCGATGCAGGTCGTCAAAATTAATGATCATTACAAAGATCCGCGAACGAGCCGCAGCCGCAGAAGCTTCACGTCACGACAATAGAGCTAAAACAGACGTTCGTTTCGGAATTGGGAGAAGATACAATCGTTTCTTCACGAATGCGATTACGAAAATTGGATTGAAAATTTTTATTGCCCAGCGTCACGATTTTCCGACTTTTCTTTTCATAGGCTACTTCATGCGCAACTTGCTGAGCCGGCTCACCGCGTCGCGTCCAACTGAAGACAACGAAACAACAAATGTATTTGTTGCACCAGACAGGCAGACGATTTGGCGAAAAATTAACGCAGCTCGCGAAACCAACTGCTGCAATCAAGCTGTATGAAAGTGGCGTAAACCATGACCTATGCTCTCTCTTTGCTAGTGCAGCGCTGTATCACTTTGTGTCAGTGCAGTACTTATTGGCACCTCTCAGAACGATTGCGACTTTTTCGTTGGGATATTTTTAGAATGTAAATTGAGCTGCCTTCGTTGGAGGCATTGAATATAAACATCTCTTTTCTCTTGATTCAGGTTCCAATTTCAATGCAATTGTAAAATCTGTTCGGTGAGATTTTTCAGTACGATTGAGCTTGTCATTAGAACCAGAGAAAAGTTACAGATGAACATTAGTTCTAGAAACAGAAAAGTAAACATAAGTAGCAGTTCTATATACAATCTTAACTAAGTATGATGTGTTGGTTATGAAACCACTATTGATATGCAAAATATGCCATTATCGTAATCCTGAGGATAAAGTTACCGAGCAGCAACATGTTTGACTTGTTGTTCAGCCCCAAATAACTACAGTTACAGTTGATGTTCGAAATCACGTCCGAAGACCAATTGCAACACGGCACTTCAACGGCGGATCTTAATGTGTAATGTATACGTGAGCAAAACCAAACAGATCACTGAGTCACTGGCAGTAAACCGACATTCCGTGACTGGCGGCAGGCGCTTATACATTATTCAGTCGTATACTAAATTTCGGTGTTTGTTTGTTTATTATTTGGAGCGCACGATTTTTGCAACAGGGGGATAGATGAAATTTCGGCTGGCATAACTCACGTTTCGCGAACGTAAATCAGCGCAGAGTTCATGCGTTCGTATTTTATTGTTCGTCAGACTAATTTAGATAGTCTCATAAACTCTCACTTCTATAAACAGAGACCCTAGAGCGCGCCGTTCGTCTCAAGTGGAAATATGCATTTAGGTTTGTTTTTAACGTAATTTCATCGGTCAATCTTGAGACGGAGTATGTCTGCGTAAGTAAACTCGATATGCTTTCACTAAACGGAGTTGGATATTGCACTCGCCAAAGTTATAACTGCAAACGGGCGCACATAATAACACATCTCATTTATTTTGAATTTTACGAGGATGTAAGACGAACAGTCAGTGAAAGACGAAGAGGAGGTGTTGGTGCAATGCGAGTTGCAATTAGCCTTGACTACGGTTTAATGTTTCGGAAAGGTCGTGCACACAGTGAACTTTTCTTAGCGCTATGGGCGGTCAAAGATAGAATTGGAAATTTTACTTCAATCCACAAGATCAAAACAACCGTGAAATATCCTTGCGGGGGCATAATTTGAGGTACTATAATTCAACAAACAGATTTTGCGTTGGTGTCAGTGCAGTAGCTGGGAGGATATATTGTAGCGGGATATTCAAAACGAGTTCAAGTATCTTGCAAGAAAAAATTCCAGCACGATGGTATCGCCCACACCCGAAGGAGAACGTTATTCGTGCTAACGAGAATTGACGGTGAAGGTAATTCAGTTTGTGAAATGCGTCATTAAGACGCAAATCCCCCGTGAAGTGCGAGGCAAAAGAGGCCAATCTCGAGTTAGGAAGTAGATCACGAGAATTGGGATACAGCGGTGGATTTCGCGTACACAAAATAAATATTTCTACAACAATGGTTTTTGATGTCGGGTGACCTCAAAACCATTCTCGGACTAGGGGCTAGACACTATTGATATATTGCGAAATATTTTCAATATTGAATATTACAAAGTATTTATCGTTGCATTTTTGGGCACCCCTCTATTTGTATCATAGCTCATTGACGTCAAATTATTCTGGAGGGATGTCAGCTAAACGATAAATATCAAAATATATCCACCAATATCGTGTAAAATTATCGAATTATTTTTTTTCATAAAAACAAAGATGTCTAGCCCCAAATTCTTGGACTTTTATGTCCTTTAATCATTTCGTTCCTCTATACCGATGGCAGATTTTTATCAGGTGATATGCAGAACTGTTATGTGGAATAGGAGTTACTATGAAACTATACCCATCGAGAGAAAAAAAAAGTTAAAAATCGTTTCGGTGACAGACTTGCATCCTTTATCCGTCATTCATCATCAGGAGTGAACTTCTTTCTTGAAAAGGCAAACAAAATATAAATTAAAAGAATAGAAGAATCCGTTCACAAATTTAATTTAAAAGAAATAAGTAATAAAAACTAACTTGAAGCTTTTTCTGAGCTTGTACGATCAACCTATGCTTTTCCCACTAATAATAAAACTGTTCTCATTTTTAACAAACTATTAAATCACTAATCCACTGTTCGGATTTTAGTTGGTCATTCCAACACAGAAGCTCACTCTACTAACATTAGTAAATCGATTAATCGGCTTTTAAAAAATAAAACAAACTAAAAGACCAGTTCAAGTCACACCAAGTGTTCCTCAAGGATTCACACTTAGAGCCGTTTCTGTTTATTTTGTATGTTTTCGTTGCATTTTTAATTTTGAAAAATCTCAACGTTTTATTACAAAGTATTAAAAACTGTTTGTGAGAAACAGGAAACAATGATCTTGAATCTTGTGATCGAATCAAGTGATCAGAATAGATAGTTCGGTCTCTGTTAAAAATACTACAAGGTATACAGCCCTAGGGTTGTATAAAATGGTGACGTGGGACTAAACACTATAATTAGGGGATTTTTTGTTACTAAATATACAGAGTCTGCAGACAGAATCGATATGTTTGCTCAGCGACTGTACGTATTTTCATTTTCAGCCTCCGCTGGAAATCAGTTTTTGAAATATATTCAACAACACTCTAAAGAATATCGTTTATATTTGGTGATATTATGCCTGTAGTATTTTTTTGTGCAAACAGCATGTATTTGACAAGGAACAAGCATATCGTGCTTGTTGAAGAAGCACCAAGAATTTCTCGTAATGCGTCAAAGTCAGAATTAACTCTATATCCTCAAAAACCAAATCCAATAATACTTACGTTATCATAATGAATGGTTTTGTCTTATTTAACTCTGATTAAATCAAATCTATAATATGGATCTTACTTTCAGAATAACATGGAAACCCTTTCAAAGGTTCATTAATTGGCAAACATAAGAAGATATGTTAAACAAAAGTATTAACAAGTTCCAGCAAAAAATCGTAGCAATCAACAATTCCATTTTTGTTTTTTGATTTTTTTTTTTTTTCATTTGCCTATAACTACATTCGCTGCATTACAAGGACAACTAATATACGTTTGTTATGATAAAGCTTAGAATAATAATATATCATTTAACAATTTTGAAATGTAAAAAGAGGTTCTGAGTGAATCTTAGTAAATAAACCAAAAATTCACAAGCATTCGCAGGCTCTTACTCTTCGATGAATGTGCATATTGAGAATTTACTCTTTCGATACTATCCGGTCACGATTATTAAGTGAATATCGAAGATAAAATTAAATGAATATCCGTTGCAAAAATTTACAATTCTTGTTGAGTAATTTATGATATAAACTTTCAATCACCATCAGCAGCAGCATTGCAGTTTTTCCTCGATTGCACACGAATAGAAATGTACGAACAAAAATGTACCACTGCAATACGAATAGTACCGCTGCAGTACGAATAGAAGTGTACCGCTGAAATGTACTAATAGAAGAGTACCGCTCCACATAGGAGAAAATCAAGTAAAATCCTGATCAAAAGTCAAAAAAGCAAAAGTTCATTAACAATGTTCTGCATAGTCTCATTTTGAAGTGTGATGCCTACTGAATCTTTCGACAGCTCATGAGCATCCAGAAGTATTGTTGACCTATGTTACAGCTGGTTGAATCGATAAAATTTTAGCTTTCAGTTGTTGCATTCGATGCTTCCTAACCGTTCACTTATTTTCAAAACAATCAAGTGCAACGTAGTGATTTATCATCAAACCAACTATGGAGATTGTCAAAGAAACTTATTTTATTCAATTTATAAACTCAAAAGACTAATAAATAGTCTCGATATGGCCAGGGAACATTCTAATAAACACAAAAAATCTGTAAGTGAGATTTTTATGTGTCATATTATATGAAGTAGGTTAAATATCAATGAGTTTCAATGTAAACAGTCAATTGCAAATCAAAGCCTGTATGTTTCTGGTCAAACTGGTGGTTTTAGATCATCCGAACCAATCCGAACTCATGAGTTACATCATAGTGAAAATCATCGAAAAATTTTAACTTTTCAGCTTCCGGCAGTGTTGTTGCCTTAGTATCAAGAATACACATACCTCTGTCATGTAATAGATGAGTGCTCTGAGACATTCTAAACAGGTTGCTATTGAATTCGGATCCTTTGATTACGAGCTCTAGACCAAAATTCAAGAAAAACAGTCAAACGTTTTCGTCCTAAGCAATGCAAATATTGCGAGTGAAATGTTCGTACACGGACAATGACAGTAACTTTTCAGATTCTTCTGAACTAGTGACTCTTCAGATTCTTCTGAATGCTCAGATTTCTTAATGAACAAAACAGTGTTAATCCCGACTCTCACTGATCTAAAAAAATATTTATGTTTCATTCATAAAGGCTCAGTCATTTATTGTAGAAAAGAAACTACCATTGAATCCAAACTACATCATCAGAAAAGTAACAAAACACTCAAAGGTAGATTATTCCATGAAACTTTTAGTCACAACTATTTAGTATACTTTATTTTCGATCCATGATACGTTTCCAGTCCAAAAATACTTAAAAACAATTTTGATCAGGTTTGATGTTCTAAGTGCTCCACTGTGCGCTCCAATCATAGACGACGAGAGACCTGCGGCTCTTCACTCCACTGGTACCGTTGCTTTTACCGGCATATTTTCTTTGAAGACATCAGTTTCTATTAGGTTCTGAAAACAGGTTTAGAAATTGTTCAAGAATGGGGATTGTTTCAAACTTTTCGGAAAACTTTTACCTTCGAGACATCATATTAGTCTAAGCTCATGGAAGCAAAAATAAATTGACCTATTGGGACAGGGAGACTCTGTCATTTTTTATTTCGATGTTGATACAGAGAATATCACAGGGAACTGATAGTGTCCATTCACGTTGTCTGTGCCAAGAATGCTCGCATGTAATTGGTTCATTGTTCGCGTAAATTTGTCATTGAAATTTTTCATCAATTTTACCGAAATTAGAAATTAGAATGATAACTAGCATATTACAAAATTGTTCTACATTTTATCTATCCAACAACATATTGGTTATTGTTATCCATCATGTGGTTATGCTGTTATTAACGTTTGAAATCTGACGCAACAATTGCCAGTTTCATTTCAAATTTTACAGAATGCATCCCAGTATAGTAAACAAAGACGTAGTCCCACGTCAAATTGACGTCAGAAGAATATATTTGATATTTATCGAAAAAAGCTATGAATTATAGTTTCTTTTGTTTTTGAGACAACATTTTTGCTTTTGCGATTATTTTTTCCTCTATGGACTCCTGCGGTGAGTCTACTGTATAGCATAAGCTTGAACGAACGCACGTTTCTTAGTCCTCGGTGAACCTTAGCTCAGATTCAGAAGTTGCACAAAGCACCACTGTGAGATGGCTAATTTGAAATTAATTCACCATTATCAATGAACAACAGTTTCGTAGGTTCCGCTTTATATAGATCGATAACGACACCGGCTACGTCCTTACGATCGGTTAGGGAAGGAAAAAAGTGTTACAATCGCTGTTGCCTGAGACCGAGTTTACCTCTGCATCTCTGGCGGCTATACCGGAAAAAAAAGTTACTTTGTCACTCGTGATACGTGACGGATTTTTCGTACATTTACCCTTCTTTCTATACGCATATATCTAGACTCTACTGGTCTTCTTTGCTGCACCTCTCTGCACACCTTTTCAACGAGTTGAAATATCCCAATGATATATTCTGGAAAGATTTTTTTGTGATAGGAAAAGTGAGCGAGTTGAACTTGTGTCAAAAATTTCGCGAAACAACATTGACATATGTCTGTTCTGTAGTACTATTTCCACCGGCAGAATTCTTTCTCATCGATTCAAGCAAATCATTAGCTACCGTAAATCAGCCTCCTTACCTTAGTTTTCCGGCGTATTCGATTTCAATGGCACTGCGATCACGAATAAAACTTCCATATCGTTCTAAAAAATCAATTCCTTTTTGGGTGTGCGTTGCTAGGTTGTCGTACTGATCCTACGGAAGAAAGACGAAAGAGGAGTATTAATTAGGCTCGTGCTAGATTTAACGGATTCGTGGATTTATAGGTTACGACTGAATATATGATGCCCCCCGAAAAGGGGGTGTTGCCTTTGGTTGCAGAAATTCGATTCGCAAATAATTTATTGGCAGTTTCGTTTTCAGAAAACACCCGGGAAGCTGACATAATACAAGCTGTTTTTTATATAATAAAACTCTGTTGACTGAATTGGTTCGTCCGGTTTGAAAATGTAAATTGAATTTTTTGAGCGAATTTAATTTTTCAAGTGGGCAACTGAGTCGTTTGTAGAACGTCAGATAGGAAATCGAACAGAATTGCGGTTCATTTTTGGTTGCATATTTAAGATAAAAATATACGAAACGCTCTTGAAATAAGTGAAAACCACAACGCACATTCTGTTGATTACAAGACTTGTGCGAGTTATACGATTCAGGAAATTTCGTAGTGTTGCTAGCTAAAACATTAGTAATACAAGTTTAACCATATTTTAAAAAGATTACTATTACCGTGCCGCTACGCATAAAGTCAAGTTTCTTCAGAAACTCCAAGTTACTATTCTTATAAATTAAGAAACAATGCTCATATGGCAAAAGTTGTATGTGTTCCATCTATTCACTGCCATAAAACAATAAGTTATGATAGGTCAAATGAAACTATCAAGACATCATCAAGCTACTGAAAAGAATCGAAACTGAAATCAATGGCAATGGAACTGATTCTTGTTTACAGTCCGGCCATGAAGGGTCACTGCCGGCCGTCATCATCTGATGTGGCAAGCTAGACTAGAAATGGATTCAGCTTATAATGTGTCTACCATCTGGCTTGCTATTGGCTCAGTGTGAAACTCGTTAAGTATACGTGGCGCCACCCAGTTCTTGAGCATTTAATGGCAAGTTTACGATGGGAAACGAAAATATGAATAAAAATGTTCAACGTGAGAAGAGTGTGTATCTTATGAGTAAAGCGAGCACAGGATACAGCCATGGCGAAAATGATAAATACACTTGCAGTTTTGGTTAATTTGGTTACGGTATTACGTTCTGTAGACACTCTTTTTTAAAGAGGAACGAAGAAACTGAAATTTTGTTGTGTCGGTGATTCCGATTTTTTTTTGCGTGAGTTAGTGTTCTTAAGGCGGTAAAAAAAATAAATACACTATTAAAATATTCATAGAAAACATTCCAAACAAGCTTTATTTCTCTATATGAGCCGTTGCGGAACAGAGTGATCTAAAGACCATTTTTTTTCAAAAATGAGTTTTTTACATAAACCGCATGTACTCAAGGAGCTAAAGTTATGAGATTAGAAAAATTTCGAAAAATCGAACTTTAAAGCTGATTTATACCATGTTGAAATTTCGTCCGAAACAGAATAGCCATTCTTCGACCACGCTGTTCCGAAACGATACGAGGATTCCAGTGAAATATATATGAAGTCAGAGTGGTCTATGTACATTGGTACGGTAAAATCACTTATTTCGCCAAAAAATGGTAATTTCATGTATTCACATGCTAAACCACTTCCGTAAGAACTTCCGAAAGAATCCGTTAAACTGAATTTTACTCAGAGATTTTTCGAAAATTGCTTCTCCTGACAAATTTGCTCGATGGCACATAGACCACTCTGTTCCGCAACGGCTTATATATCGTTAGCAAAGTGACCATTTACGTTTCAAAACTCACTTTCAATATTCTGTGTCTTGTCCTTTGCTTTGTAAAACCATATTCAATCTTCGTGGTATGTTTACCACCAGGTTTTCATGAGTAGGAGCTGGATTAGCATTTCATGCTGCCTGTACGACGTTCCAGAAGTCTGTTTTATTCTTTGGATGATGCTTTGCAACCTAGACTTTCACAATCTTCCATAGAAAAAAAACATCTCGGGAAAACGGTCATTACTCCCTGAATAGTTGGTATTTCTTATGAACAAAAGTGTTTTGTTGTTGTTGAATAACTGAACTTTCAAAAAAATTATTACTTTCATACAATAAAAATAAATTCATGCTTCATGATTGAAAAAAACTCCAAACTTTGCTCTTTTTTTCTCGAGCAAAAAGGTATATAGCCCCTTAAAGATCAATCCATAAGCAGGCGAAAACGCGTCTGACCTGCCGGACAGATCAAGGCGCACTGCAGAATTTGCTTGAAATTTTTACCGTACCCTACCTAAGCATATTGTAAAATTAGTCAAGAGATTCAACTGGCCTTCGTAAAACAAGAAACGAGAAATTGTTGGATAAATTTTTATAACATACATATACTTACAATATGGTCGGCGTGCGACCAGACCGAACCAAGCGCCATTTTTGAAAAAATTGAATTTTTAACACCAGGTGATGTTAAAATTGATAATCTATCTTTCATGAAAAAAAAAAAAGAAATCATTAGAACAGTTTATAATGGTATTACAACAAAATTTCCCTGCATCAGCTTGCAGAAAACATACGGAGTGGTAAAACTGTGATCACCGATTACTCGAAATAATGTTTTTGGCGCTTGGTTCGGTCTGGTCGCACGCCGACCATATATAACACAGCTTATCGACAAACTTGGTGAAAGTATGTTTTTTTAAATAGTTGTTTGCTATTCTAGCCTTTTCAGTTTTGTACACCAACAAAATCACACGTTCAAAAACAACAATTGGCGGAAACCGAGTAAAATTTGTTGTGATTTTTCGTTACTCTTTGAAAAAATGAACCCAAATTCCCACTAATTAGAAGCCGCTGTGCTGGCAAACTGAAATATAGGTCGATGAATCGATTGATGATATTTTCATTCTGTGCAGGGCACGAGAAAGGGTCTATGTTTCCAAAAATACGCAAAAATAGGGTGAAAAGGGCAAAATAGACCATTTCCCGTGCCCTGCTCAAAATGAAACCATCACCAATCGATTTTTTGACTATGGTGTATCGTTGGTGTATCGTTGTACTTATCCTACAACATGCAAAATGTACCAAAAAACAATATCGGTAACGAATTTTCTCACTTAAAACCTAGTTGATCGAGACCGCTATTAGCCCTCTAGGCTAGCATGCGATTTTGATATTTTTTTTGTAAAGGTACCTATACTTACACAGGGCTAGTAGCGAACTTGGAGTAAAATAATAGTGACTTTAGTGACTTTTTTTTATTAAAAAAGTGACCAAATAGAGACTAAATAGTGACCAAATAGTGACCAAAAATATACAAAAGAGGGTTTTCAAATTTATTGTTGAACCATAAATGAAGTAAATTTTATTTGAAATTTATGTCTTCAGGACATAGGATGTGCAATGATTTGTTCTCTTAGAAAAAAGTCGAACTAAAATCTGTATCATAATTTAACATTGAAATAGTTGTAATAACACCTTGTTCAATATATTCGATTACAAGTTTTCGAGTTATAAGTGTTAATGAAAGTACGTGAACGAATGTATGCACTCTCGAGTACGCATTGGTGTGTTGGTGGCCTGTCAGTTGTATTTAGTTCTTGATGTGTAATGTTACAAATCCGGAAAGTCGTAGTAAAACGATTTTTGGTCACTGACTGCCCTTGCACAATATTCATACATCTCGAATCGTGTAAAGCTAGGCGAGATTTCGTTTATTAAACCATCGAAAAATACAAGGAGACATTCTCTTTGGGGGATCGTTGAAAATTCTGTCGGCCACGATCTGCAAGGATGCCGCAAGTCGTAAAATTATGACTGTTATGAAGAAGCGTGTCCGGCGAAATGATAACGTTCAGTTTGTAATTCCCACCCATCTGATTATATCTATTGAATAGGTCCACAATATTTTGGCCGATTCTTATAGAAAAAGAGGCTCAATAGAGTGAAAATGATACTTTCACAACTCGCTGTTCGCGAGTTCATTGTTTCTGATGAGAAACTATTTGTCCTGGAGTATGACTGATTACACAAAACAATCGAATGTGGGCAGCAGCAAGAGACAACATTTCAGAGTTCTGAAGGAGTGTTCCTCGATTGCAGAGTACAGCTTTAGTGATGGTCTCGGGAGCAATTTCCAAGCGAGTAAACTTCCTCTGATTTTCATTTACAAAGACTTTAATGCTGTTTATTATAAAACGGTAGTTTTGGAAAAAAACGTTACCCCGTGTCTTCGAAAACTCTTCAGAGCTAATTACTATATATACTCAGCAAGACGGTGCATCAGCGCATACTGCGAACTTGACTCAAGGTTGGTATAGGGACAATTCGAAGGACTTTTTGAATAGAAATAAATTGCCGTTAAGTTCACCTGATCTCAACTCAATACTTTTTTTTACAAAATCTCCAACTTTTAAAGCGGTTATCCAGAAAGTCTGGGATGAAATCTGGGAATCCGTGCCGTCTGTGACAGCTTCGAAAAGCGTTTGGAGTTGGTTAAGCTAACTAAGGGAGGGGTTTTTCAAAATATATTAAAAATAGCATTGTTCGTTCCGAAAATCTGCAAAAACAATACTAAGCCTGTTTGTCCCATCAATGATTTTCCACGCATATTTAACCCACTTGACATTTTCTGATTAAATTCGTCCCACTAAACACTCATTTGCTTGATCTGGAGCATGGGACAAATATGCGTGGAACGGGTTATCATTATGGAATTTCGAAATGGTATCTGGTGAACACCGGTAGGTTCGGATGATTGAAAGCAAAATCCTACGAATTGAGACCTAACACGACTATGCACAATATAAGCTCGAAATTTTTTAATCCACTTCAACCAGGAGGAACAGTTGATTTGAGACAAGCAAATCAAACTAAAAACGTAATTTCACGCACTACACTGATTTGAGACGCGAGTAGCTTGTAGAATAAACCTTTACATTCCTTTGCAGCTCTTAGACAATTCGTTCGTAACTATTCTGCACTGTTCACTTCAATGAGAAATTTAAAAACATTGCCTGGCATGAAACTTCTATGATGGAAAAGTTAACAAAAATGCCTTACAAACCGAACTGTCCAAATATTCTGTAAATGAGAAGCAAGCTTTCTAAAGTATGTTGCAATACAACAATAGTTAATTTATACATTTGAAGCTAAAAAAGTGACTTTAGTGACCATTTTGTCGTAAAATAGTGACTTTAGTGACTTTTTAGCGTAAATAGTGACTTTTTAGTGACTCAAAATAGTGACAGTCACTAAAAAGTGAATCGCTACTAGCCCTCGGTGACAAAAAAGTCCGGTCACACTTTTTTGGGGTCGCCTGTAGCCTACACGTTGCATCTCTCTGATGCATCTCTCTGATATATGTCAAACGAACGGGTTAACTTTGCTGCCCAAAGTGGCAGAGTTTCGTTTCTGTGCAGTTTGTTAACATTGAGTTGTGAGCCATGGCAGATTTAAGAGCAGCTGTTATCGCTGAATATGTGAACGGGTACAAACCCGGACACATATTCAAACACCTAAAACCGCTCGGAATCAACCGGAAATTCGTGTACCGGACCATAAATCGGTACCTAGAGACCGGAGGCACCGAGGACAAGGCACGATCTGGACGACCAAGGTCTGTGAGAACTCCAAGGCTGAAAAAGATTATACGAGACCGGATTCGCCGGAATCCCGCCCAATCTGCACGGAAGCTGGCCAGGAACCCTAAAATGAACCGAGAATCAATCCAACTGCTTCTGCGCAAGGATTTAAAACTTACACCGTACAAAAAACAGGTGGTCCATGGGGTTACCAAAGCTACAAAGGACAAGAGGTACCAACGGTCGCGGGAGTTGCTCGGTTGGCGCGCAGATGACGAGATTATGTTTTCGGACGAGAAGCTGTTCGTTTTGGAGCAAACAGTCAATCGCCAAAATGATTGAGTTTGGAGTGTGAGCCTCCAGCAAGCTCCTGCGGACAAGCTGAACGTTTCCCGGTTCCAAAATAAGACGTCAGTGATGGTTTGGGGAGCCATTTGCAAGAGAAGTAAACTGCCTCTTATTTTTATCGATGAAGGGGTCAAAATCGACGCAGCGTACTACCTGGACACGGTTTTGAATAAAAATGTTCTGCCTCAAGCCGAACTATTGTTTGAAGACGATTACTACTGCTTCCAGCAAGATGGCGCCCCATCCCACACCGCAAAGGTTGTTCAGGCGTGGTGTGAGGAAAACTTGACCGATTTTATTTCGAAGAATGAATGGCCTCCGTCGTCTCCGGATCTGAATCCACTGGATTATTTCGTGTGGGGATACATGATGTCGAAGCTGAACGACTATCAAATAACAAATTTGGAGCAATTCAAGCGAGTTATCACGAAGCCAGATTCAGATTTTCTTCTTATTCTTTGAAATATTGAGATTTTCCTGTGTGACCGGACTTTTTTGTCACCCTGTATAAGACGCTTGTGTCCTAAAAATCATGACGCTTGTGTCCTAAAAATCATGACATCTTCCAGTACATCATACATTTCGGTAACCTAAGCAAAGTTGCTTATTTTACTATTACCTAAAACTTTGCTGAACATACCTAAGTGGTATAACATGGATAAAATAAGGATAAACCTGAAAAACTGGTTTTTGGAGTCAACAATCATAAGAAATTCAAAACCCCCGCATACTTCAGACAACTGACGGCCACTGATTATCTTTACAATTATTAAAGACCAAAATTCAGGCTTTTAGATGGAACTTATTGCAAATGCAACGGTTTGCAACTTACCTAGTAATATAATTTTGAAAAAGGGCCTTTTTTAACTTAATAATCATAGTATCTTCTACAGATGAGATCTTAACGCATAAGTCCGGAGTGATTCGCGATTAGGGCGCAACTAACAAATGGTTTTATTACAATATTGGTTTAGAAAAGACTTACAAAATTCATGGCAAGAATCCTTTCTCTTGAATAAATCGATAACATTATTCAAATCAAGCTTCTAGTGAAGGGCGATAAAACAGTTTACCCAAAACAAAAGATACTTTGGAACTAGGCCCTTTACATTATTTTGAAGTAACGAGCAGCTTATTTGCGAAATATTTCGTATACAGGCGACAGTAAAGGGCGGATCAACTTTTGTTTTCAAAATAAAGGCGCATTTAAAGGGGCGCAACTGAAGAAAAAATAAAAACAAGGCGAAAGAAAGATGGGCGTATCTCGTTGTCAGAATGCTTTAAGGCGAAATAGAGGTGAGCGAATCTCGTTTTCAGAATGCTTTTGAGCTCATTAAAAAAACGTGTTGCGGCAGAACGCAGTTTGTCGCAGCTCCCCAGCCGGCAATCCAATTCGAGTATTATCTACACGATCACAAGAAATAGACAATTAAGTGACTCTAATCGGTTCGCTTGGAGCCACCGCCGCTGTCGACTGGCCGTGCACTCAACACAACAGCAGCTTTTGTTTTGTCTTGTATCACCGTTCCGTCTTTGTGTCGTTTGCTGCTGTTTTACACAACGGGTCCTATCGTGCGCGATCAAAAGGTAAGAAGAAAAGCGCAGATTCAAGCCATAAATGCACAAATTTGATGTAGTATTGTTAGGAAACTATAAACCAGGTTTATTTTACGTCGATTTTTGGTATTGATGTCACTTCCTTTGAAATTACGATTTGAAAATGTACTTGCAAATTTTCAAACTGATATTCCCCAATGTTTATCTTTTGCCAGTTGCGCCTTTATCGCAAATAACTCCGGAAGTGTCCAGAGCAAAGTTGTTTGTTTTACTATTATCTAAAACTTTGCTGAACATACTCATGTTTTATAAGGTGGATAAACTATAGAAAAGTCCAAAAAACTAATTTTAAGGTACTACTTCCAAAGAGCCTCCATATCTCAATAAATTGAACTCATGGCAACTTGATGTATTAAGCAAACTTCAATGAAATTTCAAGTACTAATACATTGTAGAACACATTTATTCGCTATCGGTTGAAATAAAAAAGTTAATTTTGCTAAATTAACTTTTACCTTAAAACACAATATGGCAAATATTCCATAAGATATGAAATGAAAAACGATAGAAGTCATCAGAACATACCAAATGGCTGAAACGTACACAAATGTCACAAAATAATTAAGTTCACGAATTTCCACTTTTGAACCACTGTGCGCCAGAGTGAAAAAGGTAGCTTTATTTTTGGCATAATGCAATGCAAAAAAATATATGGCTGAAATACGTCATTTTTACCAGAACGTTTTAAAAGAAACGTAATCAATTTACTTTGAATATTGGTTTTATTATATTTCTTAATTGATAGTCAAGCCGCAAGGATTGAGCGCTGGTAATAAAACCCTTTAAAATATAGCCACACTGCTTAAACTTAAGATTTCACAATCAATATCTGTTCAATATGGTGCTGTTATTTCTTTCAATATACTTTCAAACGGCGAATATGAAATGTTTGTTCATTATTTCAGCTGGTTGGGCACAAGAAGGTTTCATCGTACTTTATAATGTGATGTGCGTTACATATAACTATATGAAGAAAGCGTGATGCTTCTTGTTCCGGTGGAGTTTTGGGCATGACCAAGCGATGTAGAGCAAAACAATAATGATATGTTCTTTCATTACAGATAGACAATTTGGGCGAATGTCAGGAGCGGTTTTTGCATGACTTTATGAATCATTATAAATATCAAATTCTTACTAACATTAAAACGCCAGAACAAATTCAAGGAATGGATCCAACGGAGAGATATTTTATTTAAATCATAGTTTATACTAATTGTACTTGCATTTGATGACTAGTGATAATTTGAATGAAATTTATAAAGGAAAACACATTTTTGCATCATCATTGCCCACATTTTATCATATATCATTTTTGCATCATCATTGCCCACATTTTAGAATAATGTATCAGTATATGTATTCATAAATTCATAGTGACTATCTAAAATTATTACCATGCTAAAAAAACCGATTTCCGCAAGAGTTTAAAAAAAGATTAATTCTTTTCTTTATCGAACCTTTGCAGTCAAACGAATAGATAAGACCGCTCGTCAACAGCCTCGAAGCCACAGGCTGAACGATGAATTGAAAATGAACCTGTTACCGTTCAAGGTCTTTGGAGGATCTTTTATCTCATGATACCCTTCACCGACGATATCTTTGCCATGCAGTCCAGTGTTGGCGGATGCATAACCAAACGTGGATGCGTTGATCTTGTTTTCACGGCTGCATACCGTAAAGTCGGGTTCATTAGAACATGGTTCGCATTTGGATCGAACATGGCAATGTTAACACTTTCACAATTGTGAAATTTTAGGTACATACATGTTTTTTTGGAACGTTCGTTAACGTTGAGCGGTTACAATAGTCAGATCTAGAGTTGCGGTATTCATATAATATAAAAATCAGATAAAATTTAAAATTCTAGTTGTGTTCGAGACGGTTTAGGGTCCTGCACGACGTACCGACTAAACCTAACAAAACGGTGACAATTTTTTTTACTACTTTTTGTACTTTACATATTCAATATTCTTACATCCAACCCACTATAATTGGAATGTGAGACCTGTTATATATATTGCATCGTTGCGTGAATAGTGGAGCTGGCTTGAACATGTTCTCAATTGAAAAAATTATTCCTTCAGGCGCTACTGACCAGGGTTGCTGACGTTTGGCGTGTCTTCGGCCTGCGTAAATAATACTATACGCAAGTGACCAAGCATCACCACTACCATAAAACTAATTCTTCCGGTCAATAACTTGCCAACCACAGCCGGCTGGTGCGCTGTGACATTTGTTTGTTGCCGCAGTGCCAACGGGTGCACGATCAGGTTGTAATATTCGCGCACCGCCTCTAAGGCCACATAACTAGGACATTCGCGAAAGATAAAGAAGATGCAACTTTTCGAATACGGTCAAACCCGGTACGAGCTTTCATTTGCTGCATGCCAAGTACAGTTAGCAGTCAGCAGGGACCGGTTTCGATTACGGTTTTTAAGTTGACCAGTTATGGCGAGCCAAGCTGAATAATAGATGTATGACATTGCACCGAAGCCGTTGCGTAAGAGCTAACAGAGATTGGCTGCGTCTACAGCGGAGCAACAAACTCTTTTTCTTTTCAAATAACGTAAATTTGATATTCTAGATTTATCTTCCTAATCAGATTTTATGTTTAGGCATTGAATTCAGTAGCTCTCAATTGACTCATTTTTTTCGCTAATCGTTACGTCAGATTTTGTTTTATTCATTCACCTACATTCTTGTTTACAAGAGTAATTTTCAATTCAACATCCTCCATTCTTAAAGGCGAACGAACTGACCGCATCATTGGTTCGGACTACTTGTAAACATAACCTATACAACTCAGTAATCGGTCCAAAAACATGGCGTAACAGAGATGAGAACAGTTTCCAGAATCGCATGTGTAGGTTTTTAACATCACAAGCTGTAAGCTAAAAAACACTCGTTTTCAGCTTTCCACATTAGCAAGCAGAAATTCCGCGTTTACGATTCTTAGCGTTTTTCTTACAAGCTTCTAGCAATGAGCGAACATTGTAACTAACCATACTGACTGATCAATTACCGATCACTAGAACAGTGCGTCTTGAACTGTCCTACAGGTCAGACGCTTTTCCGGTTGCTTGTGGACTGGTCTTTGACTGCCTATAGCTTCAAAGTTTGTGTTTTGTCAGTGTGTCTTTTAAAGACTACCTGAAAGTTATTTCCCATCAGTCTTTCTCAAGACTACCTACTTTTGAATTTAACATTTGTTTTAACTTTTTTCGTATCACCTGAAATGGCTGGACGGAAAAAGAAACCTCGCATCGCTGCGGGGAGGAAAAGAGAGGCATCTCTTTCTGACACTTCGAGTGTCTGTAGTGACAATCCTTTTGATATTTTGCCTGAGCAAGAAGCTGGTGAAATGGAAGTTGTTAATAATGAAACTATACAAAATATAAAATCTTTAAAAAAGGAGAAAGTTCCACCTATTTTGGTAACTATTTCTTCTGAATTTAATATATTCAAAAAGGAACTTTCAACGTTTGTTTCTGACGTTAAAGTTACCTATCAAATTGGCCGTAGAGGTGAATGCCGCTTATTAGCCGACTCAGTAAAGGGTCGTGATCGTCTTGTCCAGTATTTAACTGACAAGATGTACAAATTTTTTACATATGACACCAAGAACGCCAAGCCGTTCAAGGTTGTCTTTAAAGGTCTCACCAACGATCAAACCGTTGATGAGATCAAACTTACTTTAACAGAATTACTTGGCATAGCCCCTACCCAAGTAATTCTAATGAAACAAAAATCACGAGGCGAAAACAGTCAGAGAACTGGAATTTCCCTTGTTAATTATTTAATTCATTTTAACCGCAATGAGGTTAACAACTTAAAATTTTTTGAAAAAGCACATGCTTTGTATAATGTGCGTGTAAAGTGGGAAATTTATAGGAAGTATGGCGGAGATGAAAAGCATATCACCCAATGCCGTACTTGCCAACGTTATGGCCATGGTTCCAAATTCTGTAACATGGACCAAAAATGTCTTAATTGTGGAGACTCTTCTCACAAAAAGGACACATGTCCTGTGAAAGAGAGTAAAAATTTTCGCTGTGCGAATTTTAACGGCAACCATATGTCAAATTTTTATCAATGCCCAGTCCGTTTAGCAATTGTTAAGGCAAGGCAAGGTAAACAAAATTCAAATTCTCAATTAAAACCAACTTCAAAACAAAATTCTCCAAGCGTACCAGTGACGCATAGTTTACCTACTCCTTTGCATACCCGTTTAACTTATGCACAGGTTACAGGTAGTTCGAACATTATACCGCCTAAAAAAAAATAATTGTACACCTATTACTCCAGCTAATATTGCTGCCGAAAATATTTTTTCTAATGTCAACTGCCTGGGGCCTATTACGGCAGGTAAACTTTCTTTTTTGCAACAGGCAATGTTCGATCTTATGAACGCCATGTTGCAGGCAAAATCAATGTTTGAAGCCATTCAAATAGGCACAAATTTTACTATTAAAATTGTTTCTAATTTAAAATTTAGCAATGATTTTAAATGAAACAATTAAAATATTAAATTGGAATGCTCGCTCATTGAAGGCCAATGAGAATGAGCTTTTTAATTTTTTAACAGTAAATAATGTGCATATTGCAATTATTACTGAAACATTTTTGAAACCTAACATAAAATTAAAATATGATCCCAATTACGTGGTTCATAGATATGATAGGATTCAGGGTTCCGGCGGTGGAGTTGCAATTGTTATTCATCGCCGAATCAAACATCGTGCTCTTCCCCATCTTGAGACGAAAGTTATTGAAACTTTGGGAATTGAAGTTCAAACTGAACTTGGGATTTTATTTATTGCCGCAGCATATTTACCATTTCAATGCACACGCGAGCTCAAAAATTATTTTAAAGGTGATTTACAAAAACTCACCAGAAATCGTTCGAAATTTTTCATAATCGGCGATTTTAACGCTAAACATCGTTCATGGAATAATTCTCAAAGTAATTCCAATGGCAAAATTTTATTCAATGATTGTTCTTCAGGATACTATTCTATTTTGTCTCCGAATAGTCCTACATGCTTTTCTTCTGTAAGAAACCCTTCAACAATTGATTTGGTGCTAACAGATCAAAGTCATGTATGTAGTGATTTGATCACACATGCTGACTTTGATTCTGACCATCTTCCAATAACTTTTTCTTTATCACATGAATCAGTTTTAAACCCTATGAGCTCTGTTTTTAATTATAACAAGGCTAATTGGGAAAGATACAAAACTCATATTGAGAGAAATTTCAATAATGAGCTTGATTTGCAAAACGAAGTGAATATTGATTCCGCTTTGGAAGCATTAAAATGTGCAATTGTTGATGCCAGGAATTATTCTGTTCCAAAGGCTCAAGTGAAATTTGATTCATCAATAATTGACGAAAATCTTCAACTTCTAATTCGTTTGAAAAATGTCCGCAGACGTCAATATCAACGTACTCGTGACCCTGTTTTTAAAACTATTTATAAAGATTTACAGAAAGAGATTAAACATAGATTTACTCTTCTGAGAAATCAAAATTTTGAGACTAAAGTTGAAAAATTGAAACCATATTCAAAACCATTTTGGAAGCTGTCGAAGATTCTTAAGAAACCTTCAAAGCCTATTCCAGTTTTAAAAGATGGTGAACGTTTTCTTGTATCCAATGAACAAAAGGCTCAAAGACTTGCTCAGCAGTTTGAGAGTGTTCATAACTCAAATTTGAATTTTGTGAGTCCAATTGAAAATGAAGTCACACGTCAATTTGATTTAATTTCTTCCCAGAATTTTTTACCTGCAGAAATAATTGAAACTAACTTGAATGAGATTAAATCAATTATTAAAAATTTCAAAAATATGAAAGCACCTGGTGACGATGGAATCTTTAATATACTAATCAAACATCTCCCTGAGAGCACAATGGAATTTTTAGTGAAAATTTTCAATTGCTGCTTCAAAATTGCATATTTTCCCAAATTATGGAAAAATGCAAAAATTACTCCCATTTTAAAACCGGATAAGAACCCAGCTGAAGTTTCAAGTTATCGACCAATCAGTTTGCTTTCTTCAATAAGTAAACTGTTTGAGAGAATTATTCTTAAAAGAATGATGTCACACATCAACGAAAATTCAATTTTTGCAAATGAACAGTTCGGATTTCGCCATGGGCATTCCACAACTCATCAATTGCTCAGAGTTACTAATATGATACGAGCTAACAAATCTGAAGGTTATTCCACTGGAGCTGCTCTTTTAGACATAGAAAAAGCATTCGACAGTGTTTGGCATAAAGGTTTGATTGCGAAATTGCAAACTTTTAATTTTCCAATTTTCTTAATCAAAATTTTAAAAAATTATCTTACTGATCGAACTCTGCAGGTTGTCTATCAGAATTCAAAATCTGATAGATTTCCTGTCAGAGCAGGTGTACCTCAAGGTTCAGTCTTGGGTCCAGTCCTGTACAACATATTCACTTCAGATCTTCCTGATTTGCCTCCAGGATGCACAAAGTCATTGTTCTGCGATGACACAAGCATTTCCGTAAAAGGAAAAAGTCTTCGTGTCATATGCAGTCGATTGCAGAAAAGTTTAGATATTTTTTCTTCCTACTTGCAAAAGTGGAAAATCTCTCCCAATGCTTCTAAAACTCAAATGATAATTTTTCCGCATAAGCCTAGGGCTTCTTTCTCAAGCCAAACAATAATCACGTTGTCAAGATGAATGGGGTTATTTTAAGTTGGTCCGACAAGGTTAAGTACTTGGGACTAATTTATGATAAAAAACTTATTTTCAAAGAGCACATTGAGAGTATACAAGCCAAGTGCATCAAATATACGAGATGTTTATATCCTCTCATTAACAGGAATTCTAAACTTTGTTTAAAGAACAAACTTTTGATTTACAAACAAATTTTTAGACCAGCAATGCTTTATGCTGTACCGATCTGGTCAACTTGCTGTTCAACAAGGAAGAAAACGCTCCAAAGGATTCAGAATAAAATTCTGAAAATGATTTTGAAGCGTCCTCCTTGGTTTGGTACACTCGAATTACATAGACTTACTGGTGTTGAACCATTAGAAGCTATGTCAAATAAAATTATTAACAATTTTCGACAAAAATCGCTGCAATCCTCAATTGCTACGATAAGCTCTCTTTATAGCCAATAAGTTAGCAATTAAGTTAGTTGTAAGTTTACTTCCCATTTTCTGACAAGTAGGTTTAAATCCCTACGAATGATAAGTCCTAATTGCGAAAGCAAACAAATCCTAACAATTAAAATTTCAAATTTCTAACAGTGTTGAGAAGTCACCATTTGTGATTGGACACACATACTCATTATTTACTAATATTTATCATAAATACTTAAGCTACTAACAAATCCCCCCTTAAAAAAAAAAAAAAAAACCGATCACTAGAAGTTGTTACAATTGCAAATTTGTTTTGACACGAAGAAAGTTTATAAATTTGAAATTCAATTCTTTATACTAATTGTACCTAATATACAAAATTCAATCGAAATGATTCATTCTGTCCTGTTTATTGATCAGTCACGTGGACCAGTCATGAATAGAAAATGTAGCAGTTCGATTTTTTTATGAACAGAATATGATTTATATTTTCACTTCCGCTAGCTCAGCCGAACTGGTTTAGTGCTACAATGCTGGGGAAGCAGATCTCGCTGTCAACACCCACCATTCGCGCGCACACGCTGAGATTTCGGAATAGCAGCTAGTGCTTCCCTACCGATTCATTCAGTTATTTACGAAAGCACAGCTATAAACATTAGCGGAAAATGAGTCTCCTTTGTAGAAGGAAACTGCCAATTCGCTAGATTGTTTGTGTTTATCTTACACTTTTTTCAATGGATCCATTTTCCTCCAACGCAGGTACCCTTTGGAGCAAGTATGTTTACACAAGAACATTTCGGTGGAGTTAAATTTCGCAGTCCGGTAGGCGTTGAATTATATCTCATTCATTTCGTCATGTTGCCCGAGATATTTTTATAAACTGTGTATCTGAAGGCTATCGCCGTCAAGTGCAGTAGGATTTACCAACGCGGGGCTGTAGGTCAATTAGCGTATCAAATGAGTGAAACGTTCGTGGTATTGACGCAGACGGAAAAGTAAACAAAAATATTTTGGTCGCTGGTATTGCTTCATTCGTCACCAAGTGGAAGAGTTTGGTGTGGAAGGGCGGATCGGCTACTCAAAGTTATTAGCTCATTTTATCAACTGTTATAGAACTAGTCAGAGGTCCATTTTAAGATGTAACGTAATAGAAACAAAAACATCGATTGGTCATAAAGATTTTTGGAAACAATCTATGAGTAATTTGATGAGGTGAATCAACAAACGTTTACAATACAACGAACATTGTATACACACTTGGATATCTTAACGCTGGAGTCCGTATGAAAATTTGAATCTGTATGGGTTTTGAATGCGGAGTTTCATCTGAGTAAGTCCTTTTTCAAAATTTTAAGCAATTGGTGGATGTTTTTCAAAGTAATTCAAGCATTTTTATTCGACATAATGCCGTGCAAAAAAATGATAAAGCTATCGCTCGCTTGATGGCAGTACTCAGCATCCACTCAAGCAATTTTGAATTAGTTGAGCTCTGTGTCGTCCAACGCTCGCTCTGTAGCAGTAGTGTTGTGCTGAAATTGACAGCTTTGCTTCAGCGCGTTGAGAGTCGCGCGCAGCATCCCACTTCCTTACTTCAAAGTTGAATAACACTCTCAGCGCGTCGGGCAATCATTGTCGCCGATGCTGTTGCTGCTGTTTTCTCCTATTAGATTTTGCAGCCGCGAAAAAGAGCACTCAGCGGTTGCCATCAGTTGAAAAAAAAACTGATTTTCTTTAATTTATCATGATTATAATTTCACACCCCCGCAGCAGCTTTTGCGCCGGCACGCGCATGTCTATCTTTTGTTCTGCAACATTTTTCCGCTAAAGTTCGTTCATCTCCAGCTTCTGGCGCGTCTCCTCATTCGCATCGACTTCCCACTCATTGGGGACCTTTTGTTGTTCGTGTACGTATAAACGTAACATATACATGTACCTTTCCTGCACTGTTTCGCCTTGCGCAGTGCTTTAGCGTGCTTCATTAAAAATTCCAATGTCAATGTTGAGACACACATTGGCCGTTCGGCATCAACGTTTGAGCACGGAGGGAGGTACCTGTGCTGGATGCGTGTGCGTGATTATTATTGGCGGCAAAAAAGAGTTGGAGCATGCGATTTTGGCGTGGGATTAAGCCAGACGAGTTTCTTGGTGGTGTTTGTTTAAGATCAAGAAGTGAAAGTTGAGAAAATATTTTGCAAGCTCTATGTTCTCGTCAATAAACAGAGTAGTTGAGATCAAAAGAAGTGAGCGGTTACATGACGTACGATATACTTCAGGACGTAGAAGGCTTTAGAGTTACGGGGATACAAGACACACGCGCCATGAAGTATCCTGGAAGTCGCAGTATTAGGTTTGCTTCGAAATTCGGTGTACATTTTCTAGTTTTCGGAACTTGAAAAACTTGAAACAGATACATTCAAAAAGTTAAGACCCCAGAGCGTTTTGATGGTAAATAACTGCCAAAATCATTTACCATGATTGAAATACAAATATTTTTGAAAACAATAAAAATAAAAAAGAAATTGTCCTACATTTCGCCATTCTGGACTTTTACTCAAACTAACTTTTTTCCTAATTCATAATTCTCCTTTTTTCAGCGGTTTTTTGTCAGCTTTATTTTTTTTTTTTGCAAAGCATTATGATTTCCCTACAGTTCGTTACTGGAAATTTTTCCAATACAGGTAAAGGTTTCTGAGTTCTAAAGTTTTAAGTAAACTATATGCTGGAATACATAGAATTACTCTTGAATCTAAACAATTCCTCTACCTAATAAACTACTCAGACTGTGCTTGAGTTAAAGCACTAAAAACCACGGTGTGATAGCTAAATCGGGATTAATTACCCATCTTCAATGCATAACAATCCAGCAACTTACATTTTCTGCAGATAGATAACGGCGCCGGCTACGTCCTTTCGATCGGTTAGGAAAGAAAAGAAGGAAGAGATACAATCGTTGTTACCAGAGGGTAAGTTTACCTCTAACGACTGTTAAGGAAAAGAAGGGTACTTGCGTTACCGTGGTAAGTGACTGATTTTTATACCTTCACCTTTTCCTCTACATTCTTATAGACTGTCCACTGCTCTTCTCTACCGAGCCTCGTTAAATACTCTTGCCGAGTATCGACAATTATAACTGTTTCAAATGGTGTATTCTCATTCAACTAAGAGCGCATGACTTTTTTCTGGAATTTAACGGGGGATGGAAGGGAACCTGCGTTAAAACCCATGGGTGAAAGTTCCTCTGGCTCAGTTTGCTAAGCTGAACACGTGTGCAGTTTTATTCAAATAAAAAAGGTGGATTAAATTTTTGTGTATTTTTTTATCATTTTGCATGAATTCTCTTATAATCACTTGTTTGTAAATATTTCAATATTTCAGTATTCCTCCCTGACAAGGTGAGTCCCCTTTTGTAATAAAACTAGCCACATAGTTGAAACCTCTCAAGCGAATTATAATTGGCAGGTGGACGAGGTTCGGTATAGTAGAGCAGCAAGCACAAAAAAGAGTCCATAATAGTATACAACTAGCACGGATACACAACAAGCTTGTCACTTACTCTCAGTAGTGGTATTGCTAGCAACATTGGTCGACAAAAGCGAAAAAGAAAGTTGATCCAAAGATTGTGCTATCCAACCCGGGTCAAAAGGCTTTCTTGGTAAGGTATTCGAGGAAACTTATTTAAGAAAGATTGGTCTTGTGATCGCCATGGAATGGCTGACAAACAATGGGCACAATCTCACCCCGGCTTACGGTACCCTTAAAAGATTATAATGTTTTATCTATTTCTGTGAATTTTTGTGCCCTTAGTTTGGTTAGAATTACGTCAAAAGGCTACAGAGTAATTGATCGTCGGGTTCGTCGCTTCTACGTCTGCTTACGGGACAACTCATTTAAGTCTCTGAAAAAGTTTACTGAGGCACCAAAGTTCACAGGAATGGTTAAAAAGCTAAATTCTTTCATTTTCTTCCAGTATGATCTCTGCGGAAAACCTGTGTTTCCCAGTGCACAATGGTCCAGTAACCGAATATACTTGGAAATTTGTATCTAGAGCTCGATAGCAATATTTTAGAGAAAAACTTTCTTCTACAAAGTTGTTACGTATGATAAAGCCCTTGTTGAAGAATTTTAAAAAAACTAGAGTGACCTAAATTTTCGATGAAATCAAGTATCTAACTTTTTTATTTTTGTAGATAGAGTATACAGCTTTTCTAAAATGTTAAAGCTCCGTTAATTTTAGTTTTTCTCTATCGTCAAAAAGCCTCCCCAGCTGGTCTCGAGGTACGATGCTGGTCTAACAAGCCAGTCGTCGTAGGTTCGAGTCTTGACTCGGGAGAGACTGTTAGTGTCAGTAGGATCGTAGCGCTAGCCCCGCAATTGTCCTGTACACTTAACAGTTGGCTGCGAAGTCTGTGTATAGTAAACAGAAGGTCAAGTTCCGAATCGGAATGTAGCACTAAGGCTTTGCTTTTTGCTATCGTCAAAAATAACCGATTTAGATTGAAAAAACACATTTTGCGCTGTAGTGCTTCTATTGTTCTCAAAATTGCAGGGCTGGATCTTCGTCGAAAATAATCAAACCTGTTTTTCCTTGAATATTTAGGGTAACTAGCTCCGAAATAGAGTGACCATAAAAACGGCTTTTTCGATTCACATATTTTATTTTCAAAAATTCATGAATCTGGCTCAAAAGGATCGATTTTTGATAAAAAACGGCTTTATTCGATGTATTTATTTTCAAAAATTCATAACTTTTGAACAAGTCGATCGAGTTTTGATCTTTTTGGATCAAATTAAAGTTGATTACTTCTAATTTTAAGAAAAACACAAAAAAACTGTGTACTTTTATATGCATAATATATAAAATATTGAAGCTTTTGTCATGTTGTTAAATTGAATTTGCTCAAATTTAAAACATATTTTTTTTTGAAAAAAATTTATTTCTAGAAAAAAATGTGCTCTTTAAATTGAGACCAAGAGATATTTTTTATGTTTGGCTCAAAAAGAATGACAAACAAATTTAAAACGCACATTTTTCGATGAAAAACATTAACAACTTTGAGTAGAATTGAGTAGATATTTACGATATCAGCATTGCATATTGTTTCTCTTAGAAAGCCCTAAAAGTCGTTTAAAGACAGTTTAAAGGTGAAATTTGAAATAAAGAAGTTAGAGCGCAAAATGTGTTTTTTCAATATAAATCGATTGTTTTTAAAGATATATAAAAATTATTATTTACAAAGTTACTTAAAATTAACGAAGCTCCCACGTTGTAGAACAACTTTTTCTTCTATCTATAAAGTTGAAAAAGTTACATACTTGATTTCATCGAAAGTTTAGGTCACCTTAGTTTTTGATAATTTTTTTGACGTAGGACTACGTCTTTGTTTTCTATACTAGATTACACTTTGTGAAAATGAAAATGAAACTAGCAAATGTTGCGTCAGATTTCAAACGGTTATAGCAAGCGAACGACTTAATGCATCTTAGTCATTTATATGTCGGTGGATAGATAAAATGTGTAACAATTTTTTGATATTATGTTCAACATTGTTGCTTTACTGCTTAATGGTGGAAAAAGGTGAAAAGTTCCAAGGTCAAGCTTTCCCATACATTTCCCTTGTTCTTGGCTTGCTTCCCAAGCACAGATAACAATAACATGGACGAAATAAATTCCACTGCCTACTTATTTTGACTCAACAAAGTGTTTTGGTTTGTTTGTCTTTGTCTAAGCTGCGTGGCCACGCCTTAATGGTAAAAATCTACGCTGAACTCGATACAAAAGACTGCCTGTGGAAAATTCAGCTTCAGTTTAGTTTGTTCCACAATAGCGAGTGCGGTGCAGCTGTTAAGCTTTGCGACATTGAGAAACGAGAGCTGCATACGATTCAACTTCCAGGTACCGCGGAGCAAGTTACCTGTATTCTGCACACGGCAGCAACAGTTACCATCGTACGCTGCAGGATATTTTGCTGGCACAGCTGCTGGAGGGCACAGCGGAGAGCAAATTTTATACGCGGCCAACAAAATAATCGATGCTACCGGTGGTGGTGTGATTATCAGCATTCTGTAGCATACATTTCGAGCTGAAGATTATCGAATCGGTCCTTTTTAGAACTATAAATGCTCGAAGATAGAGTTACGAGAATTTTCACAACTACTCCTAGTGTGAAATGTCCATCTATTTCTCAATAATCATTTTTACAATAACGACCAGGGCGCACCAAAGATAAACGGTAGTGTTGCCTATGAATAGTTTATCACAACAAGACATAACCCTCATTTCTAGAATTTTCACTGCTAAATTGAGTGATTTTCCGGTTTAATTGTTTGTTTGTGTCCACTCGAACACCGTTATCAGTCAAATATCAGCAACGAAAATTAGTTAATCTAAGAACCAAAGTGATTTTCGCATCGGGAAAGCAAAAACTTTCTTTTGATGCTTATGAAAATCACTCAGTAGTATTGAAGATGTATTGGTTTGTTTCTCTTTCTTTCTATAAGCTTCGTAGCCACGCCTTAATGGTAAAATCTACGCTGAACTCGATACAAAAGACTGCGTGTGGAAAATTCAGCTTCAGTTTAGTTTGTTCCACAATAGCGAGTGTGGTGCAGCTGTTAAAGCTTTGCGACATTGAGAAACGAGAGCTGCATACGAGTCAACTTCTAGGCACCGCGGAGCATGTTATCTGTATTCAGCACACGGCAGCAACAATAACCATCGTACGCTGCAGGATATTTTGCTGGCACAGTTGCTGAAGGGCACAGCGGAGAGAAAATTTTATACGCGGCCAACAAAATAATCGATGCTACCGGTGGTGGTGTGATCATCAACATTCTGTAGCTACATTTCGATCTGAAGATTATGAAATCGGTTCTTTTCAGAACTATTAGATAATGAAGATAAGAGTTATGAGAATTTTCACAACTACTACTAGTGTGAAATGTTCATCTATTTCTAAATAATCATTTTTACAATAACGACCAGGACGCACCAAAGATAAACGGTAGTGTTACCTATGAATAGTTTGTCACAAGATATAACCCTCATTTCAAGAATTTTCACTGCTAAATTGAGTGATTTTCCGGTTTAATTGTTTGTTTGTGTCCACTCGAACACCGTTATCAGTCAAATATCAGCAACGAAAATTAGTTAATCTAAGAACCAGAGTGATTTTCGCATCGGGAAAGCAAAAACTTTCTTTTGATGCTTATGAAAATCACTCAGTAGTATTGAAGATGTGTTGGTTTGTTTCTCTTTCTTTCTATAAGCTACGTGGCCACGCCTTAATGGTAAAAATCTACGCTGAACTCGATACAAAAGACTGCGTGTAGAAAATTCAGCTTCAGTTTAGTTTGTTACACAAAGGCGAGAGCAGTGCAGCTGTTAAAGGTACGCGACATTGAGAAACGAGAGCTGCATACGAGTCAACTTCCAGGCACTGCGGAACTATGTTACACCTTTATTTTGCATACGGCAGCAACACTTACCATCGTTCGATGCAGGATATTTTGCTAGCACAGCTACTGGAGGGCACAGCGGAGAGCAAATTTTATGCGCGGCCAACAAAATATTCATGGTGCGATTATCAGCGTTCTGTAGCACGAATTTCTAACTGAATATTATGGAATCGGTTCTTTTCAAGACTATAGATGCTTGAAGATAAGAGTTATGAGAATTTTCGCAACTACTACTAGTGTAAAATTTTCATGTATTCATGCATCGTTAGTTTTAAAATAACGACTATCAAAAATAAACGGTAGTGTTACCTATGAACAGCTTAGCGCAGCATATAATAATATTTAGTTTAGCATATATTATATATTTAGTCCTACGTCACCATTTCATACAACCCCTAGGGCTGTATACCTTGTAGTTTTTTTCAATCACTTTATCATATGTAACAACTTTGTAGAAAAAAGTTTTTGCCTAAAATATTGATATAGAACTCTAGACCCAAATTTCCCCCTAAATTTGGTTTCTTGACCATTGTGCATTGTGGAATGATCAATAAAATGATCTCTATAATAAAAAAGGGTTTACAACTTATTTTCGATACACTCCTCACATATCGAACAGAAAGCGCAAATTGATTATCAACGGTGATTTGAAGGCAGTTTTTGATCGCATTGACCATGGCATATTATTGCGTAAATTTCACGATTAATAGCATCGCGTCTACGTGTAAATCTTCGTTCTTATGTTTCGTCTCAATTCACAAATAAGTCTGGAGTTCCGCAAGATAGTAATATGGTGCCTTTACTTTTTACGCTATTCTTCTATAATGCAATGCTGCTGTTTCAATTGTATGTGGGTCATTCCATGTCAAGTGTCCGAGGAAATGCATCGACCATCTCCGATTTCGACCAAAATTTGTGAGTCGATGTATTTTGGGCCGGAACTTATAAGTACAAAGTGTTGTACCGATTGGTGGACCCCTCGGCCAATGGGACTGCCTCCACTTTTTGCGAATTTAGCAAAACACCTTTTTTATTTTGTGAATATCTTGGGACCCTGAAGAGCTACAGGTGATATTGACATATCATTTTGAAGGGTAGTAGTTCGTAAGATCGAAGAAGGTTTTATTTTCGCACTCTCATCGCAACACTACTTCCGAGAGCTAGAAGATTTGTCGTGAGACCAGTTCGAAGATGGCTCAATGTTTCAAAATATTTTTTGAAAGAGGACATCTCCCACAAATTATCCCGAATTGAATTCAAATTGTTAAAATGAGCTTGAGTAGATGAGGAAAAAAAATGAGCTTGAGTCACTTTGCCAAGACTCCTTTGTAAAGTAATCTTGGAAATATGACAGTCATTCATATCAGACTGTCACAGTGCACACTTTTTTTCACAAAATTTATAATATTTTTTTCAACAGTATAGATAGTATTTCGTAAGAAATCAGAAATCTTTGTCTACAACAAAATTTGGTTCAATAGTGACAACCGTACATGCTTACCCACCAAGTTATAATTGAAAAGCGGATAATCCGACCAAATCTGTGTAACAATGAGAGGTGTTATCTGTTTTCCTTATTTGCAGCTGTAACCATTTATACTGCCGTTTACACGGTTCCATGAAGGTAGCATAAACAATGCTAGCAATAGGAATGAATCATCTTTAGATTTTTAAGAATCGAAATAGTGTTATCGCAATATAATTTAACACAAGCTGCTTTAAAATTCCGAAATAGTATATCTGGTGCCCGATAAAACGAATGCGATAAACTAAATAAACTTTTCCAGTTAACTTCTCTTCGTAGCAATACTACTACTGATGATTACGATATTTTTACGTGCAGTTGTTGCAAGAAAGAGTTGCTTAAATTAGATTGTGACATAAAAAAGCTCAGAACTTACAGTATAAAATGAACAAAATGCAAATTCCTTCCAATTGCCTCTCAACTGTTCATCGTTGCCGATGTCGTTTGTCGGTCAGTGACGAATCTAGTGCATTTATCGCAACCGAGATCTTGGTTTTTACAACATGTATAATAATAAAAAGCACCCGTCTCTTTTTCAGATTTCGTTAGCAGTGCATAAAGCATGAGACCACTACCCAAACGCTTCGTGCTTTTGATCGACGCAAATTTTCGTTTACTTCAGGAATCGAGTTTCTTTTTGCCGCATTGGAAGTTGAACGGCCCCGATACAACTGAAGCGTTGCGGTAGGAGGCGTTCGATACGATGAGGCTACTGAACTAGGCCGGTTTGTCCACCCCAGGGGGGTTCAGCTCTGGAGTTGGCTTGTTTGGATGATAGTTACCTATACCGGTTAGGTTTGTCGAACATATTACCTGTAATGCTCTTCGGATGCTGGAATTAGCAACAGCCGCGTCTATTGGCTAACACTTCCGATCTGGATTGTACTTAATGTCCTAGTTAAATTAGCTATCCATTTCCACGTACCAACTAAGACAACCGCAAATCAATCAGTACGCTATTTACAGTTTTAACCACGTTGTAAAATATCGAATAGATGAAAAACTATCTTCATCGTGTCGGAAATCGCCTTTTCCAGTTGTCAGACATATTACTGTGGTTTCTCAATTGTTTCTTCACAATTTACTTATGTCAATTACCCCCGGATGAATGATATTTAAAATGGGTTTGACGGATGTTTCATGACAATTTTATAGCAAGTGGATAATTGTTTAGTGAGCATTTTTTTCTCACGAGATCTTCATTGGAATGCAGAATAAAAATTGGAGTATGAAAAGCCCACAGAGCACACCTAAAGGAGTGTGAAAAAAAAATCGAAAGTTACACCTAATTTGCTTCGCGACGTTCACTGGAGATAGAAAAAGGAGTTGTTCAAATGCAATGTGTCATCGATTGCTGTAATCGCATTAACTTTGGTGACACGGTGTGGTTCCGTGTGTCCAATGAAACTGACTGCCCTTTCGCAACTTAATCTCCCACACCAGGCGTTACCCAACAAATGGGGGTGTGCAGACAGCAAACAATATGTTAATTGAAATGGAACGTGTGTCCCGGTCCCCCACATTCACGAACGTTTATCAAAAGTTGGGAAGGGCGTGTTGCTACGTTAGTCGTCCAACTGCACACCGTTTTGTTTTGTATGGTTTGGTCCAAGAGTTGCTCATGAATGGTGATAAATTACTGTCTCGTTAAACTGACGTATTTCAGACACTCCGGTCACTCCATGTGACGTGAACCTTGATTGCACCACACAGAGACTGATGTCATGTGTCCGTCGTTATTGTTTCCAACAAATTGGAAAAAGTGTAGAATGATTTTGTAAGCATTTGTGTAATCTTTCTGCTGAAGTAATTGTTCATCAGCTCATGTTGAAAGGAGTACTTGTAAATCTTTAGGATTGAACGAAGAAGGGCGCAATATTCCATGTATTTATTTGAAGCATAAAGGAAACACCCCTTGCTTAATTATTTAGAATCACCAGTAAGAAATCTGAAAGTACCGTACAGTATTATCTCATAGAGCAGCATCTACTTTTCTAACTGCAAGTAAGATAATAATAAATTGAGATGTATTTTGGGCCGCAAATTGATCTTTAGGATTGAACGAAGAAGGGCGCAATATTCCATGTTTTTATTTGAAGCATAAAGGAAACACCCCTTGCTTAATTATTTAGAATCACCAGTAAGAAATCTGAAAGTACCGTACAGTATTATCTCATAGAGCAGCATCTACTTTTCTAACTGCAAGTAAGATAATAATAAATTGAGATGTGGGCATAGACTCTGATTTTTCTGTCTGTCTATAGTTCATAAACATTGTCAGTACAGCTACTTACTTTGTTTTAGATGTTTGGTATCAAAATGTCAGGACTTCAATGGTCAGCCCTCGACTGACAGGTTGCAGATACACTGATTACTACTTATCTAGGTTGTAAAGTTCGCAGTGATACGTTAGTCGAGACAAAAAAGCAGTTCCCTGTTAAAACGTCCAACCCGTAACTCCCTGAGCGATGCACTGCGGGAGATCGCAAATAACAGTCACGCTACCGTCGATAAACCTTGGCTTGCTGTAATAGCTAAGCAAAGGGCATTTGCAAAGACTCTAGCTTAACTCTCTCCGGCGTGTCAGAATTTATATTTTTAAGTAAGTTAAATTAAATCCAGCATTTCCGTCATTATGGCCGCAAACCGGTTTGTCCTCCCAAGCTGCAGGCCATGCGTGCGGACAGACAGGTTGAATAAGTGGGAAGGTCTAGGAAAGCAAATTTGTTGCTCTGTGTCTCTAGTATAAAGTGGTCGAACAACTTGACCAACAACAAGAATGTGATCTCTTCAGCTTGGGAACATCGTAGCTATCACTTTGAGGAACGCTGACAGTTGCCAAAGGGAGAACGGGGTCTGGAAGAGTTGACCAGTGGATGTGAGTAGAGTAAATAGCTAGTAAGGCGGGACGAGTGCTGGTTACCACTTACAACGGGAATTTAAACGATTCCGGCATTTGTCTTGTTGTTTACGGTTTGTGATATCTGTGCAGAAGCAAAGGTGGGATTTGCAATTCCACCTTTTTTCGAAGGCTGTCGAGGTTTGCTGTGTGGATATTTATCGCATTGAAGTAAAGAATTTGCTGTTCTACGGAGCGAGAATGCAGGGAAACAGATAATCGTGTCATAAATTTCAACATTTAATATCTGGACTTTAGACTTCAGTGTGCATGTTTGTACTGCGCTGGTGTATTCGACCTTGATCGATGAATGTTGCTGTGTGAGAATACAACAAATTAGCAGTTCATACAATTGTTTAATAGTATTTGTTTTAAATGTTAAGACCAAGCATGGTTAAAACGTAAACGCGAATTGCAGATTTGTGAAGCGGATGTGCATACCACTGTTCAATCTTATAAGGAAGGCGGCCTGCTGAAAGCTCTTTCCAAGGGCTTCAGTTGTGTAGCGCCGCTTGATCAAGTATTTTTTTTCACTCTGTTTACCTTTTCTACAAAACTGCACTACTCTAAAGGCGATTGATCGTGATGGTAAGCGAAAAGAAAGTGATGGATGCTATAAATGGATAGTCGATACTTTTCACTTCATTCAGCGGACGCTACTGAAGGAATGCCGTTGATCATCAGTTTTAAACGCAAGCGTGCGCAGCCACAAATCTGAAATTGTATAGCGAATCCATTTCGACAAAACTGATGAAAACTCGTCGTTGATTAGACGCCTATCACGCGCACTAAGGGCGTAGCAATCTACGACGGAGTGACCAATTGGGACATTCTAGTTGACCTTCACTGAACGTTGTTCGCATTTCCGGTGAATACTTGGGATCGGCGAACGTTGCGATGACCACGACACTTTAGCTGAACGTCGGCTCGCTGTAGGTGTACTGTGTAAGACAGTTAAGCGCAGACTGGGACAAGTAGGTAAATTAAGTTGATTGCTTGATTGCTTGTGAGCCAGCCGTCTCAGAATGACACAATACAGAGACGTTTAGTCAGTACTATCGTACTATAAAAAATGTTACGTGGATGTTGGTGAAGCTGGTAAGACGGATATGCAGTGGGGTAACATAAAAATGATTGTCTCGTTAAAAAAAGAGCGTTATTTGATGAACCCGTAAAACGAAATTTACAGGGTGACGTCACTCACTTTGGTTCGAAAACAAACCAACCTTGTTTTATGCTTTTTGCGAGGTTATCTTCCTCTCTCGAAAACCTTATTCATCTCGACCTTTTCGTGGTGCCTTCGAGGTGAGAATTTTAGGCTGCTGTTTTCTCATTTTGAGCGGCTGAACCGGAGCGGAGGCTGGGTTATAAAATACACCGCGGGCATAGTAAGACAGCACACCGTAAAACTTCAACCAGACCAAAACGTAAACTCGTTAGATATCCTCGATAAGTTTGGCGAATTCAACCTTTAAGGCAGCGTACGATTCAGTTAAGCTCAAAGAGTTGCAACACGAAGTACATCGTAGTAGGTATTCAACGCAGGGTGGCCACTCAAAACCTGAAATTGAATTCCAGGTTTTTCCCGGTTCGTTCAAATATTTTTCCCGGTCAATTGTACTTCTGAATTCTGTAGTTTTCCACAAGTTAAGGATTAAAACAGCGTGACTTTCGATTTACATCCCAATATGCTCAAGGCAGTGCTGATAAAAGTCATTTTCCCCAGCAAAATTCTTCGAAAATTACAGCCAATCATTTTCAATTTTCACTTCCAATGATCGCAGCACTGATTCAGATACACTAGATTTTCGTCCTAGTAACGTGCTGTTATACTCAGATGAAATAGATCGCGCGCATCGTTCACGGTTACGGAATAAAATTTGACGACACATTCAACCAAATGATCACTTCAAAGCGAAAAAGAAAAACAAACAGTCCACTCAACCAAAATTAACCTTACCGAAACACTTTTTCACTGACACTGACCGATGCCTTGACAATCTAAGTTAACTGATAAACTGATTTTGTTGTCTTGCTTCCATCGCATGAAATATAATGAGGTGTTTTGACAGTACACTTCCATGCAAAAAGCGGAAAGCGGGAACTCCGAAAGGATTGTAAAAAAGTAACGTCTATGGATGCTTTTTTTCACTTTCACTCAAGAGTGTCAACAAATATCAACCCTGGCACAAGGTCATTTCTTAAACGTAACAATATCGCACGCTAGCCTGTGGGGCTAATGCGGTCTCGATCAACTCGATTATTAGTTGAGAGAATTCGTTATCGATATTGTATTTGCACATTTTGCATGTAGGATAAGTACAACGATACACCGTGCCCCAGTGCTAAGTCGAGAAAATTTCCAGCTCGAAAAGATCCTCGACCTGTTCGGGAATCGAACCCGACATCACAACCGTGTGGGAGAGCTAGCCGACCGACATCGCTAACCACAGAGCCACGGGGACCACTTCTTAAACATGTTCAACCTTATTGAAATCAAAAATCAAATAGCAAGAGTTCGAAAAATGTGACGGATTCATCTTTTTCGAGAGGAGATCTTGTCTATGAGTATTCTTTTAAGTTTGTAGGAACCGTTCTTACCTCAACCATATTAGAATCAATAAATAAAAGAATTATGTTACACAATTCTTGCAAAACAAACTTAATGTTAATCAGGCCAATCAGATTTTCAAAACACTTCAAACACGTTACTTCAGCAGCGCACGCAGCGCCTCATCCATCAGTGCTATCTCTTTCTGGGTGTCCGCGAAAAGTTTTGGCTTTTTGGCTTCTGTCGCTTGATAGCACTGGACTTCTTCTTCCGGGCTTCTTCATCTTGATCAGACTGCTCCCTCTTCTTTGCCTTCATCATTTCAACATACCGGTTATGTGAACTACAAGCGTAAAGGATCAACGACTAGCAAAGCGCAAAGCCTTGGTGCTACATTCCGATTCGAAACTCGACCTTTCTTTTGTTATACACAGACTTCGCCTGCTGTTTAGTTTACAGCAGTGATGGCATGAACTCGTGCAAAGTTGAACTGAGTAACACTTTTCCAGATTTGAATCCAACTTGAATCTGCTTTCTCTCGATAGTTTGAGTTTTTTTGCACCGCACACTCTGATCGATTGAGTTTAAATGCGTGCAATGCATGCAGTGCACGGTGTATCCAACGATGCAGGCGATGATGTGACGTGATGAGTTTTGTTTTTAGATCCAATTTATGCTTTCAAAGGACAATGCAACAAACTGTTGCAGCAGACGCAGCACGAATTTCATCGCAATTCGTTTTTTATGCAATTGTTGTTATGCTGGATTCAAACTCAAATCCAACTCAAGTGTAATACACTGTTAGTAGGGTTTACGTGCAAACCGAAAATGAATGTGCAAGCAAGTTTTAAAACTCACTTGGATACGAGTGCAAAGTCACACTGCCTACTCTGGTTTACAGGACAATTGCGGGGCTAGCGCTACGATCCTACTGACACTAACAGTCTTTCCCGAGCCTAGACTCGAACCTATGACGACTGGCTTGTTAGACCAGCATCGTACCTCGAGACCAACTGAGAGATGGGGATCAACAACTAAATGATATCAATTTCGTCCACTCCACCGGCATCCTGTGCTTCATCGCACACCAAGCGCTGTGCTACAAGGTTTTCCTATCCCAGATTCACGACTAGGTACTCCAACGGGGCATTGTCATGTAATAGAATTAAAATCTTTTTAATAATCACGGTCAAGTTTGGAAGATTGCCTGATTGCCTTGCCTGAACCGGCTGTTAGATCTCTCAAAAAAGAATCAAGGCGCTTCTCGCTACGACGGAAGCAATGACTTCATCGAATGCATAAGGCCTGTACTCGAAAAAATGCACCATTTTTATCCGGTATAACTGGTTTGGAGTGTATTATTTACATGTGCATAATTTCATAACAATCGGTTCAATGGTTATTGAGATGTCATTGAAACAAGAAGAAAATCGCCGTCATGGAAAATCCGACTGCGAGTATAAGATGGACAACTGGGAATCTCCCATACAACTGTGTTTCGGGTGGTGAAATCGTTTAAGGAGTCAGAGACGACTGAGCGGCGGACTGAAAGTGGAAGAAAATCGAAGACAGCTTACCCTTTGAAGGCCCGGAAGATTTTGAATTATTTCAAGCGTATTCCGATCCTTTCGATTCGCGGCGCGGTTCTAAAGGCAAAGTGTGACGCCTGGTTCGTTTAGCAAACCATGAAACGAGCTGGGTTTCGCGTAGTCAAGGTCCGGAAGGCACCGTTATGGATAACGAAACCCACATCAAGGCAGACGCAAAGCAGATACTGAGGCTGGAGTTCTACGTTGCCACATCATGGTTTGATGTTACAGAAGACATAAGTAAGAAGAAAGTGGACAAATTTGCCATAAAATACTTGCTCTGGCGGTAATATGAGTAAACCGTACATCACAACGGGTGCCATCAACAGTGAAATTTACCGCACCGAGTGCCTCCAGAAGCATCTGTTGCCCTTCCTGCGGTACCACGGAGGCGAGACATTATTTTGCCCGGTCCTGGAATCATGCCATTACGCGCAATAGACGTTGGATTGGTATAGAAAAAATAACGTATCTTTTGTACCAAAAACCGCCAACCCTCCAAATTCGCCAGAGATTCGTCCGGTGGAAAGATTTTGGGTCATAATGAAGGCTAAAGCTCGAAAATCGTCCAAGGTGTTTAGGAACGAGTTCGAGTTGAAGAAAGAATGGATGAAAGTGACCAATAAGGTCGGCTTCACTGTTGCGCAAAATGTTATGAGGGGTCTTAAGGGAAACGTACGGGCTTTCAGCGATGGAAAGGAAATTGAATGAAGTAATTATGCCGAAACACAATTCATATGTATTAGTTCATCTCCTGAAAGTATCAAAAAAATCCAACTAAAAAAATTTTGGTGAACACTTGACGGTGCGTTTTTTTACGAGTACAGGCCCTGCTCAACAATTGTGCTTGTGACTATATTTGGCGATTTTCAGTGAAATTCCCGGTTTTTCCCGGTTCCAAACAATTCCCGGTCTTTTCCTGGTTCTCCCGGTTTTCCCGGTTGGGTGGCCACCCTGTCAACGCGACAGTTTATAGAGTGAACTGCGATGGTGGTATTTTGTTCTACTTGAGTACTCTCGTAATTTATAAGTGAAAAATTGAGGTCGCAAAAAGAATCCTTTATAATTTAAATTTTATTTATTTACTCGGATTTTGCATCTTTCGATGCGAATTAAAGATACGAATATCGAAATACACAAAATAATTAATAAAACCCTTGTTGTGCTGTTGCAGTTGTGCAAAAAAAAGCTGCGCCTCACCTGAATTTACCAATTATTGTTGTATCAAAGTATACAAATTTAAAACTGTGTTCGCTAATTAATCAGCTTGACTTTCATGTTGTTTTTGCAACTTATAACTGTAATTTCTGCAAGCAGTGCTGAAGTCACATGTCGCAGACTGCTTGCTATTACAAAAGGGAACGAATAAGAGAAGAATTTTATGTTGATTATGTAAAGGTTAAGACAGAAACAAAAATTGTTTTTCTAGAAGTGTGAAATTGTGTACGACTGGAAAATAGAAAGGATGTGATTGTTTCGACACTGCTCCGCTGAATAATTCGCATACCGCTATGATCTTGTTTACGTGCCGTTATGTGGGCAAATGAATATGACTGGCACGTATGTAATCCGCTGGAAGGCTAGCGAAGAAAATAATTTGCATACAAATTAGCTTAGTAAGAAAACCCACCGAGGTAAAAATGCACCACTCTAAATAATTGCAATGAAGTGTCTTAAGCGTATATTTTACGATGTCTAATCCACGGTTCTTAGAAATACTACTGACTTTTTGCTGGGCATGTACTCTGTACTCAAATTAAATTTTAAGAATGTATAATAGAAGCATGATGACAAAAATAGCCGTTGGAACGTAATCAAGTTTTAAAGTGCAGACCACTCGAAAGCACGAAACAAAATTGCTAGTACTAAAGCCTACAACTGCTTTTGAAATCAGTGTTCACCGCACCTTGGAGCATAAAAACACCATAAATATCAATCCCCGTCGAACAAAAACTTTCCTCCGTAGCTTAGGTAATCGAAATAATAGATGATTGACTACCACAATATGCATTGTGGGAAGTAACTACAGCATAAACACTTTCGATTTCAGTAGAGAAATTACTGCTCCTGCAAAAACGTGGGTGACCATCTGAAGCGCAAACACTTAAAGGGGAGCTTAAGGGAAATGTTGTTGTCGTTAATCCAACACATTAGGTGCTCCCACTCATGAGGTTGAGATCATATTCTGAGCATCATCACAGAAATGCACCGAGCCATAGCACGACGCAAACAATCATTCATAAATCATACAAAATACCAATAAAACCATTTGTGCGATCGTTCCGAGCATGTGTGCGCGTACCTTCTTCGAGTTGATGGTCGATTTCACACACTGCCTTAACGAGTCTTGTCAGGGGCTTGAACACGATCTAAACAGACATCTATCATTTTCATATCATCATCCGGCGACAGTTACAAACTGGGTATTGGTTGAAACGTACGTTCGTACAGGGTACGCACCATTACTTTGACTCGCTGCAACTAAGAAAGAAGACATAACTGAATTTCATTCATCAACATAAGCCGTGTGCTACACAGGTTGATCTGGTTTGACGTCGCAAATATGCCGCATACAACCGCCAGCAAGATTCGCGCGTATCTTTCTTGCATCTTTCGAGCTGCAAGCAAAAGATGGGAAATTATGCGAGATGAAAGCTGTACCATAAGCAAAGTCCACGCAACGGTTCATGCGGTGATGTAGGGCACCAACCAAACTGAATTGGCGGCATTACCGCTTTCAGTAAAGTGACGGTTATGCAAATTTTATAGTTAATGTGGGCTTTTCCGAGAGCGATAATTAAAACTCTCAGTCTTTACGGGCTAGAGTATTTAGCTTCGATAGCTGAAGCAGCACCATCGTGGCCTTATTCGCTCTATCGTGATTATAGTATTTTGAGTTATTTTGTTGTGAAAAAAATAGTAATTTGCATAAATTTTCCAGTATTATATTTTATGTATATTGATCGACGTTGAAGATTATCGTTCATTTTAATAGCACTAATTACTATCTATGTGTCGACAAGGTTTGCGAAAAATTTTGACTGCCCTGTTAGCGTTTAGTCGCTTTTCGCGGGTTAATAAAACTAACTGGTGCTAAGTAGTGAGCAGCTCTCTTTCAAACACTTTCTCTATTGATTTTTTTCTCTTTTACTTTTTTATTTAATTATTTCTGCTTCTAATAGCTTCCCTAATCCTATACTAAGTATTTTATCATTCCTCATTGCCTTGCTTTGCATAGATTTTATTCTTCCTACACATTTTTAGTTTTTTTTTATCAATCTTAATTATTCTTAATTATTTGATCATCTTTGCGCATATTTTATCTTTTTGTAAAGTGCCGTTTGGTTTAATGTGTATTTCATTTTTATACATATTTTTTCACGGTTTTTTCCAGTGCTTTAGTTCTAATTTCGTTAAATTTTTCGATTTGTAGTGTTTGTTTAGTTCGAATTAGATTTTTTTGCCTTTTTTACTCATATTCCGTCATTTCATTTTCAAATGTGTTCACTTTTATTTTCGACTCATAATTTGTAATTTCATTGCAAACTCCGGCGAATTTTTCATAGTTTTCTCCGGAAATTTGACGAACTGCTGAGGCTGATACATTTTTGAATTGTATTTATGTCCACGGTTATCAAAGTTAGCTAATGGGAGGGCAAAAAAATACACTGAGAAGAACAAAAGGAATAGCTTTCATAAAAAGTTGTGTGCAAGTTACGACGTTTCTAACATGCATGCAAAAGTGTCTTGAAAAATACCACATTATTATCATTGTTAATCATTTGGCTGGTCTTTTGATGACACTTTCACTGTCACTGGACTTGTTTGTTGCTAAATTAAGCATATACGCTTTCTAAAAGTCAATAATATTAACAAAACGGCTTGAACTTTTTTCTTCTTCCATTTTTCAAGGGGGCGGGGTGACACAAAATGAAAATGAAATTTGTATCGGCCTTAATCAACTTCAAACATTGAAGGAAAGGGAATTCCTAATGAGAGCGTCCATTTCACAGCGTTTTTAAGCTTCCCGAAATTCGGAAATAAAAATTTGATTTTCCCGGGAAGTGAGAAAATTTGCACAGAACAGTAAAAACGCGGTGGTTTATTTGGTTTGGATTTTATTGTTGTCAAATAGAAAAAATTACTGGAAAAGGTCGCGATTTAATAAATTTGGATTTTATTTTTGTCATACAAGAGAAAAGACTGCGGCCAGGATTTAATGATTTAAAATCATAACAAATAATAAAAAAAAATTGAAACATTTTCGAAAACAAAATGATAATTATTTTGAATGTCAAAAAGCGGAAGTAAAAACGGATAGTCATTCAAGAACAGGAGGGCTACAAAATATTGTCTTCTCGAAAAAAGTCCCCATGCAAAATTTGAAACTAATAAGCAGGCCCCAGTTCAAGAACCTTTCAAAATCGAAATTTATGTTTAAAATGTTTCGATTTCTACTTTTCATAAACTATTTACAACCTGTGCATCTTTTATCGTCAGAAAAGTAAAACTCTGAGCACCACTTCCCGAAGTCCGATTGAGCTCAAAATTTGAATCGGGCCCTTATTTCGAGAAGGCAACACTTTTTTCTTGTTCCCAAAATCTTGACAGAACAAATTCGGTTCGAATTGCTAGATTAGTTTTCGAGTGATGCAGAAATTTGTGTTTCATTTGAATGTGAGCCCTTTCTTACAGAGAAGGGAGGGGTTTCGAACTACCGCAGAAATATTTCTGCTTCGGTGATTTCTTTACCCATATGACAGACCGACAGAATTCCATTTTTATATAGAGAGATATAGATATTTTTGTGATGCAATAATTTTGTCAACTGAATTTTCGAATTCCAGTAGGTTTTTGCAATTGATCATTTTCTATTCTTGTCTGTGTTGTTTTTATGGTGGAATATTTTAACACACCAAATGTGTTTGAGCAGTTGTAAAAACATACAAAACACAAGCTAATATATTTGTTTCACATGCTTTTAGCAACTTGGACAAATTGAGTTCACGAGCATGAATCGATATACCTGCTTTATCCAAACATATAAAAATGCAGCTCTGTCTGTCTGTCTGTCTGATCCATATAGACTTGGAAACTACTGAACCGATCGGCGTGAAATTTTGTTCATTGGGGTTTTAAAGGCCGAGAGAGGTGACTAAGATAGTTTGAGACCTCTCCCTCTTCTGGAAGTGAGAGGTCTCATACAAATGAACCATAAATTTCCGCACGTCTCGAGAACTAACCAAGTAAACCAATTTTGGCAGGTGAATATTTTTAAGGGTATCAAATATGCCCAAAATGGTTGGCCTCTGCTGTAAGGGAAGGGTTCCATACAAACGAAACACAGATTTCGCACAGCTCGAGAGCCAATCAAGCAAATACAATCAAATTTGGCATGTGAATGTTTTTAGGGGTGACGAATATGTCCATAATGGTTGAACACCCCTCCCTCTTCTGGAAGGGAGGTGTTCCATACAAATGAAACACAAATTTCTGCACACCTCGAGAACTAACCAACTGGATGGAACCAAATTTGGCAGGTGAATGTTCTTCGGGGTAACACAAATTTCTGCACATCTCGAAAAATAATAAATAAATAATAAATAATAATAATAGAAATAATCCCTGGGCTTGGTGGTTAGCCTATAGGGCGCGTACTCCCGGGTGGCGGATGGGAGTGGGAGATGAAGAGAGTTGGCCATCTGTTACTTTTCCTTTTTCCTATTATGACTTCTCTTGGCTATCTATCTGCCTATGTGGCAGAATTCTTCTACTTATTAAAATATGCTTTTATTTTACAAAAGGCTAGTTTTGAAGAATGGATCTCACACGTGGACCAAACCACCGTTTTGTTGTTTTTGTTTTTCGCTTTTTTTCTTTCTTTTTTTCTCTTTTTTTCTGTATTGTCTTTCTTTTTTTCTTCTACTTTTCCTTAGAAATAAATCGTCGGTTAGATTCGGTGTTGGCGCGGCTTAAAATTTTGCAATTTTGAGTTTTCGATGGCAAACGATGCTAAATACGATTAAATTTTATCTCACAAAGACCCGTTTCAAAATTCACAAAAAAATCCAGAGTTTTAAGGAGATGTGCCTTTATAACTCAAATTTGAAATGTCCTAAAAAAGACCTCAAAATGAGATTACAACTCGTATAACTTGCTCATTATCGACCTGAACAGGTTCAATTGAAATAGGAAGTCTTAAAATTTGAAGTTTTTACGGAAATGAAAAAAGTTTTCGACGTTGATTCTCAAAAACGGTTTTCTCGAAACTGTGAGTTTTGAGTTGTTGAGTTCATAAAAATATACAATGAGTTACATTCTAAAAGGGCGTATTCTTTTGGCATAGGTTTTATTCGAAGCATTGTAGCCCAGAAACCGTTGGTTGTATAGAAAAACTGTCTGAGAATGAGTTGCAGGGAATTAAAAATGCATCATAAAAAAATATACACTGTACAAAAAAAATCTGTTTGACCCAAAAAACATTAAAAATAAATATTAAATTTCAATTTAAAAAAAAAAGAGTTGAATTTATTTTTATTTTTTTTTTAAAGAAACTTGACGTTAATACGCAACTTTTAAAAAAGTCCAGGATGGAGAAATGAAAAATGTTTTTTTTATGGTAGATTAATTTTTTTATAAAAATTCTAATTCAAACATTTTTCAGAATATTTGTATTCTGATGATTTTAAAAGGTGCAGAAAGTTGTTTTGAATCAAAAAGCTCTTGGTAGTTAACATTCTAAAGGCATCGGTCTTCGAGTTAATTTAAATTAGAGTTCGAAAAATTATTAATATTTATGAAAATACACGTTTTTCTTAATTTGTCCGTGGTTCTCCAGCAAAAACTATACGTTCATTGGAAAGCTTGATCAAAAATATACAGTTCATTCTTTGACAACAAAACGATTGGATAAATAACTCAGGCCCTGTACCTTAGCTTACCTACACGTATGTTTGTCGTGCAACACTACCTACTTGTTTACTAATAACAACTGTTTGTAAAGTAAGCTACCTACCTCCTGGGTAACCCATAATATCTGTTTCCGTATATAAATACGATTGCACTTCTCCAGAAGTGTTAGTAACAGTTTGCATTTTGTGAAGATGAATAAAGTGAAAATGGAATACACCAAGCCCAAGTGCTGTAAACCCTTTCCTGATCATCGATGCTCATCAAGCTTACGCAAATTAAACGAAAACGTTATTGCAAAATAAAAAACATTGAACAGTCAAGCTCATTTCAACACGTCTTTATCAATTTGTGATTCGTGTAGCTATTGGAATGATAGTCAAGCCACCTTTCATCCTCTCGTTGTTTACTATTCAGAATCTGGAAAACTTAAGAATATCAGCTTCATCATAATATCGGAAGTACTCCATCATGATACTGTTGCGGTTTAGGTGTTCATTGCCAGATTAATGAGTTTTTTGAAAACAAAAATACAGTTGTAAAAAGCGATATTTATGTCTGATGGAGCTGCCTCACAATATAAAAATAGAAAAAACTTTGCAAGTTCAAAACAAGATATAACGTCGATGCAGAGTGGCATTTTTCGCGACTTCTCATGGTAAAGGCCCATGCGATGCAATTGGTGGCACATTAAAACGAATGGCAAGAAATGCAAGTTTAGCTAAAGAACATGAACATCCCATTACAAGCGCAAAAGAATTGTATGATTGGGCTAATCAGAAAAGTAATGAAAATTCATCAAAAATGTCATTTATTTGGGTATCATATGAAGAATATGAACAAAGAGTAACAGAATTGAGCAATATTTAAAAAAATCTATAATAATAGCTGCCACACAAAGTATTACTCTTTTGTTCCGATTTCAGAAAATAAGATACAAACGAAGCTGTTTTCAAAAGATGACGAATCATTTACTTATGATGTATATAGAATATAAGGTGAAACTAGTTCTGTAAAGTATCTATGTCATAAAAAAATATGTTCCTAAGATAATGAAACTCGAAAATAAATATTTGATACTTATATATATTTATATCACTTAGAACATTTAACTCTTTTCTTGAGAACCGTTCGCCCAATCGTTTTGTTGTCAAAGAATGAATTGTATATTTTTGATCAAGCATTCCAATGAATGTATGTTTTTTTCTGGAGAACCATGGACAAATTGAGAAAAACGTGTATTTTCCTAAATTTTAATTATTGTTCGAGCTTAAATTAGAAATAACTCGAAAACCAATGCCTTTAGGGCATCTTCAGCGGTGGTCCAAATCGTTTTTTTTTGTTCTATTTTTTTGGAACAAACTCAAATTCACTGCTGCACCGGTGGTGTAAATTTTGTTTTATACCAGATCTAAATTGAAAAAAATTGAAACTGGTATACGTTTTGGTCTATTTTTGTCACTTTTTGGAACAAGGAATAGATCGTTCTAAAACCCTTTGTACGCTACTAATAGGTGGGTAAAATGTCATATTTTAATTGAATACCTCATTTCTAGCTATTTCCATATAAGCGTTTTGCGAGTGTTGGGGAATAAACAAAACAAAGATTTTTTATGACAATTCACAATTCATTTTTGTGGCTTTTCTGAAGAAGAAAATGAACAGGTTTGTCGTTTTTGGCTTCAAGGAAACCGACCAGCAAAAGGGGGAATTCTGGAAGACCATAACCGTAGGCTCACTTGGTTACCATAGCTACTTGGTTTGCAACCATCAGCCACCAGGATGACAAATATGTTGGCTATTCGCCTTAATTGTATTGGGACTAGAGGAGAACTTAAGAGGCCAGAAAAATGTTCCTCGAAGACACTGAACTGAAAACGTTTAAAATGCTGGGGTGACATTGAGCATTTTCGAGCAACTCGAACAAAACTAAATGATCGCTGGGGGGGGCGTTATGTTTCGTTTTCCGTATTTTTTGACTTTGCGGGTTAGATGAGCCGCAGGACAAATGACAATGACTGCTCTGTTTAAGCTTGAAGCATAACTGGCAGTATGTGACCTACTCGAAAATAGCGAAAATTGTTCGAATCAAGCTGCGCAATGCCATCCAATATCCTCAAAACCCAAACCAAGTTTTAGGAACTGCAAGACTTTGAAAGATTGATGAGACGAAAACGGAAGATGAACACCTACGCGATCAAATATTTTTCGCTATCCTCCGAAACCCTACTTGTAGCAGGGATTTTCGATCATACCAATCCATGCTGAGAAATGTCACTGACGCTCGGGTCAAACCGTCAAATCCACAAAGTCTTGTGGATATGAAGTGTCTTGCCAAAGTAATCGTTTAATGTGCGTAAAAATTATCGAATTTCCGTTTGGTAAATGTTGAGTGTTTTTTATTATAACAAGTCCCATTAACTGATAGCATGGGGTATTGAATTGTTGACGGTGTGACAGGTGTCAGCGGTTTAAAACAACAAGATAAACAACACCGGTGCGGAGAACGAAAAGTTGGTCTATATTAACTGGTTCTATTCAGGTTTCGCTGGTGTAAATCTAGTATAAAGTTGTTTCAAAAATAGACCACCGCTGAAGATGCCCTTAGAATGTTAACTACCAAGAGCTTTTTGATTTAAAATGACTCTCTGCATCTTTTGAAATCATCAGAATATAAATATTTTGAAAAATGTTTGAATTAGAATTTTCATAAAAAAATTAATCTACCATAAAAAAAATATTTTTCATTTCTCCATCCTGGACTTTTTCAACTCTTTTTTTATAAATTGAAATTTAATGTTTATTTTTAATTTTTTTTGGTCAAAAAAATTTTTTTGTACAGTGTATATTTTTTTATGATGCATTTTTAATTCCCTGCAACTCATTCTCAGACAGTTTTTCTATACAACCAACGGTTTCTGGGCTACAATGCTTCGAATAAAACCTATGCCAAAAGGCATACGCCCTTTTAGAATGTAACTCATGGGTGTAAAAAATCTCTCCACCTGTGAAAAATGCTAAGTTTGCTAAGCCAAATACGTGTGCAAAGTTTCATTCAAATCAAAAATGGTCGATCAAATTTTCGCGTATTTCCAGGCGATTTGAAATGATTTTGCTCTTCTGTCTTAAATCAGTAAGTTGGACAATACTGTTTTGATCCGCCTGATCGCTTTATTGTCCATCTCCACTATTCTACTAGTATAGCATGGACGGTGTATACACTGGAGACCTGGCCCTAGGCCCCCTTCTATACTACACAATTACAATTACAATTACAATAATAATAATAAAAATAATAATAAAGTAACTGGGAAAATTTTTCATGCTGGATCGACACCCCTCTCTCTACTGGAAGAGAGAGCTCATACAAATGAAACTCTATTTTTTTCACAACTTAAGAACTAATCCAGAAAATGGAATCAAAATTGGCATGTAGAGGTTTTTGGGAGCAAATTTTTGTATGGTGGTTCAACATCAGGCCCGGATTTGAGGGGGGGGGGGCAAAGGGGCAAATGCCTCTGGCCCAGATTTGAGGGAGGGGGGGCAAGGGGCAAATGCCTCGGGCCACCCTCCCCCCCCCTAGACGAAGTGAAGACCTTTTTTTTGCTCGTCACCTTCCAGCGGAGTGAAGGCGTAGCATAATTTTTCGTCGAAATTTTTTGAACAAAAAGGGCCCCACGAAAAAATCTGCCCCGGGCCCAAATCCGGCCCTGGCTCTTATACAAATCAAACACAAATTTCTATGGTGTTTTGACACTCCTCCGTACTCTGGAAAGGGAGGGAGGTCTCCCATACAAATTAAACTGATATTTCAACCATGTTTTCCGGAAAACAACCTAAAATGGGCGGGTCGATGCACAGGAGCCAAAACTTGATTCCAGGCGCTATTTTTAAATTTAAGATGGAAACATCCGGTTTTTAATATGGGTGTTTCCGGAACCAGAATGACGCCCAGAGGTCGGAAATTGATTTAACATGCCATTTTTAAGTCCAAGCTGACGACTTTTGGTTTCTGGAAAATAGCCTAAAGTGACCAAATACCACCCAAAATGAGATGCAAGGAGCTAAAAATTGACCTCAGACACCATTTTAAATTGTAAAATGGCAACTTCTGGGAAATAGCCGAAAATGACCGAATACTACTCAATATGGATGTTTCCGTAATTGAGATGATGCATAGAAGCCAAGCATTGACCCTGGACACCATTTTGAATTCAAAGATTACCATTGTTAGTTTCTGGAAAACAACCTAAAAAAAACTGAATACCATCCAATATGGATATTAAAAAAATGGGCGGGACGAAGTTTGTCGGGCCAGCTAGTAGCCGATAAATTTATTCTTATGTATTTTTATTAACTCTATACTTTGCATTGGTTAATAAAAAAATAAGCAGACATGAAAATTTATTAAGAAGTTTGATGCTTCTGGTCATGCGAAATATTAAACATATTTTCGATAAACGATAGTAAGATAATTTTTAGATTTTATCGTCTAAGCTGATATCAGATACGTTCATAAGTTTGGAATGCTATCGATTAAAATTTAACTCAAATCCAGTTTGCGATAAGAAGAGACAAACACTCAGCCCTAACCGCGCAGTTAAAATTCTGTAAAGATAAGACCGCCGGTGTTGTTTTGTGACATACTTTGGTTTGTTACTTTACGGTAGACTTATTTCATCACTTATCATGATAAGATAAAAATGAAAAGCTAAAAATATTGTGTGCATTGTCAAAACTGTTTCTAAGATTTTTTTCTGTACTTCCAGTTTCATTTTATAACGCGTTTCAAATATCTTTAGGTTATTCTGATCGGAAAAATTTTAAACATTTAAACACGAGATTTGCGAACAAAACACTATTTTCAAAACATGATTCGTTTAGTCCATATTACTAACTTTTTCTTAAGGCAATAAAAGTAATGGGTTAACAACCGCACGCAATTGATGGGTGATTCACATCGGTGACCTTGTTTGGAATTCTACCACCCCAAGCTCTTGACTGCAGTCTCATTAGTCACCCACTGGTCTGCCCTATCCGCCTATGGACTATATTGGTAAACCAATATCATATACATATAAAACAAATAACGACACACAAAGGAAAGATTCCCCGTTGCGTCATGAATATTCACCCGAGGGGAGCGCATACTTCGCGTTCTGTCGTGAACGCTAGTGTCCTGCTATTACCATCCCAGCCAGGACGCCTGGAACCCGCGTGGGAAATCAGCTGCAAAAGGATTTGCAAGCCTGCAACGGCGCCGTTCACTCGCTGTCTGTCAATACCAGACGTGTCTGGATAGGATAAAGGTATGCAAAGGAGCGCCGTGGGCACACTTTATGGTCATTGTTAGTTACGACTAAATGTTGTGCACAGTGATAATTGTTAAGTAAAGCCTAGGGTATCCTGCTTTGCACTCTGCAAGTGGAAGGAATCAATTGTTATACATTTTTGTATAATATAAATAAGCTCTACGATGATATACTGTAACCTATTTAACCCTCTAGTGCCCAGTGCCGCCTTTAGACGGTCTCCAGTTACACCTCTAAAAAGCTTCAATCAATACTTAAAAAATGATTTTAAAGATTCGTAGTGATTTTTTCGAAGCTCGTCTGAAAATTAACTTGGGCGCTAGAGGGTTAAGTTATTTATTCCGCCATCAGTATATTGAATCAACTTTACTCTTCGAATTTGTTGAAGGTTCTGTTGGCCCGAAAACTAATTAAGCAAAAGTAGCGATCAAGTTCATATAAAACCCGCTATGTATGAGATTGTGTCACTGTAGTACGCTTCATATTGTATATGTGTGTTAAGACAACGCTCAGAATATTCGATTCTCATAGCGATCAGGACAGACCGTTTCCGGAAGTGTGTACGAAGCTAAAAGTTTGTTCGGAGAACGACCCGAAAGCATAATTGGAGCGATTTCTGCTCGGCGAGGGTGGACTCGCTTCTGTTTATTCATTGCCCATGATCCGAAGGGTTCTATCGATGTTTATTCTACCTTAGCAGAAAACTTAATGTAATATTAATGCAATAGACTTCCCCTAAAAGTATATGAATTCAGTACGTTACCAGTAAGGGAGAGTTACGTGAAAAAACTAAACGGTTTGTAAAAATTATATATCTTATGCGGTAGTATTCTCGTCATGCTAGAAAGTTGCAGTAACATAACTTTTCATTTTAAAACTATTTGTATTTTACCGGGAGTTTCGACAGGAGTTTATACATTATTCGTGGAGAAGTGGAAGCAATTCAATTTAATTTCACTATTAGATTACGTTAATTATCAGGTTCTTCAGACCGTTAAGAGTTATTCGCTAATTTGAAGTAATGGAAATGCATGTACTTGTCATTAAAATGTGTACTGGCAGACCTTAATGGTTTTGCGGTGCAATTTTATATCCGTACTTGTAAATAGAAAGAGCAAAAATCTCGTTTCCGTGCTATATATTTTTTATATGTTGAAGACAAACAAGCACTACCATCATTGGCGAAACTGTACGGTATATAAACGTCTGGGTATCATTGCTCTTCCGACAATAATAACGAGAAATGACCGGCGTAGTTGAATATTTTAATGAATTGAATCTTCAATAAACTGACAGCAATAGAATCCGAAAGCATGAAAAACGACGTGGAGCAAGTGCGATGACTAACACTTCTCTCTTATCAGTGCACTTTGCTACGTGTGTTGGCTGCTTTCACCTGATTCTACAATGGCGCAAACTCGGCAAAACAGTCCCCATTGTGGTGAATATAAGCGAATCGTTAGTTAGCGAGCGGATGGCGCACTTCACCCATCGGAGATGGTAGCAACGTTGGTAGCACAAGGATGACTAATCTTTTGCATCTCGATTTACCTTTTCCGGAGTTGAACATAGTATGTGTGCGTGAGAGATTGCGTACCACTACCACAGCTGTAACCTGTGATGACATCAAGGATATTCCAGCTAGCATATCGCACAACAGCCAACTCAATGCCGTCTGCTTGTGCCGGCTAGTCGAATCGATGAGTCATCACAGAGCTGGTAATGTTTTGTTTGGTTTTCGCTCGCCCTTCTAGGAGAGACGATTGCTTTTTAGATTCAAGTATGTTTCCTGCTTGCTAAGCGCTGGGTGAAGGAGAGCAAGTTATTCGTCATCTCGCATTATTTTTCAGTTTCGAAGAATAATAACAAAGGCACGCGTCTCAAGAACCAGATGCGGATCGAATTGGTATATGCCATATGTGAATAGCGCACACCCTGAGATAACGCAAACGAGGAGAAATTGCACTGTTGTGTTTGTTTTATTGGCAATATCCTTGAACTTTCTTTTTTGCTATGGGGAGGATTGTGAATGATAGGTCAATTGTGTTTCTTCTTATTGGCTACATTATTTATGAATGAACTAGAAACTCAATCAAGTTTGGTTTGAGTTTAATGAAACATGTCATGAACGCTATAATTGACATTGCGAAATGATTTTCCAGCAAACATGTATTTGAATTTAGAAAATCTATAACGAGCGTCTTAGCAGAGTGATTGAGAAATCAAAGAAATAGTTGTCGGCTTCCGTTATACTCCACTAAATTTTTTTTTTTTTAGTAGAGTAAAATTTAGTAGAGTATAACGGAAACCGATAACTATTTCTTTAACATGTATTTGGTTTCTGGAATTTTCCACACACTATGAGTTCGTTTTGTTTTACCATTCACCACACTATCATCGTAAAAAAGTGTTAGGCTACTGACATACTGAGGCGTCAAATGAAGCGAAGCAAGAAGCGTCGCAAAAGCGTCCGAGCTACTTCTTCGAACGTCAATATGAAACGCTCAAACCGGTCATACTCGAGCGGCAACGACGCGTCGGTAGAGGCGGCGAAACAGAACGAGTAGTGTTTTGACGCGCGTATACGTACGGTAATACCATATTCAGACTAAATCTTTCATCGCCACGAGCTTTATGTTAGCTTTGTTTGGGTTTGGTAATTGAAAAAAGCAAATAGAATACATTTTCGTTGAGAAAATGTTAAAATGTTTAGAAAATGTTAGTGCAGTAATACCATGTCCGACTAAACCTGATATCACCAGGTGCTTTATATTTCGCTTTATTTTGATCTTAAATCTTAAAAAAAGAAAAAAGGTCATTTTTCGGATAGAAAATATTATCACTATAATAAAAAAAGCCGAAAGAAACTCCTCTGAGAAAATATTATCGGGAAAATTTTTTAGGTCGTCAGGAAAATAACACTGGTTTTTTTGATTGATATTGCATGCTTAACATGCTGAACCTTTCGGTCGTGAAAAACAAGCCGTTGAGTAACTTGCTGTGGTCATAGGGGTTATTCAGAGCCTAACAGATATCATAAAGTAGTTGAACGTTACTCGGGGTCAGCGGCTTTAGAATTTAGGAAAATTTCGTATATTTTTTACTACGTCTGTAACGCAACTGACTTCAGAAATATTATTTTACTTCATAACAAATCTCTATGTTTACTAAAAACGTGATTTACCGTGCTTGAAGAAGCAAACAAATCGTCATTGGACGAACTCATATTTCCTTTAAACAAAACCGCTGCTGGAATCTAGGAATATGACAACACAACGCATTTGCGACGCTCGCTCCAGTAACCTAACGCTTCTGTTTATTCCGCTTCTTATACGCTCAACGCTTCGCTTCATTTGACGCCTCAGTATGTCATTAGCCTTATGGTTATTGAGCTAAAGTTTACTTTAAAAGTTATTGGTTGAATGTGAATTATGATTAAATATTTGAAAATTCACTGAATTACTACAACATCATCGATGGCAGTGCATTAAACACGAATTTTTAACAGAGGTTTGATTCTACTCGTATAAGTTTACAGTGTATATCGTGTTTTAATAGTAGCATGCCCTTTATATTTGTAGTTTTAAGATTTTAAGATCTTACTTCTTCTGGTTAACACTCAGCGCAGTATTTTTGCAGTTTTAGTTACAAATTGATACTAACTCAGACAGTGCCCTGTAAAATGAGTCTGTGAGTGCCCCTGAACATGTTTTTAAGTCTTTCGCAAAGCTCTTTTCGCGATTTGGCTCTATGAATCTTTTCGATTGTCGTAATTGGCTAATGTCCACGGTCTATACATTTTTTCTAGAATTTATATGAGCAGTTGTCCACGGAAGAGGAGGGGGGGGGGGTCAAAATCGTTAAAAATCTGTCCACGTGGTATGTTGATGGCCCTCCAGCTAGCTGTCAAAGCGGAGAAATGCATTCCCTCATTAGTTAAGATTGGCAAAAATGCGCATTCAGGACTGTAGGTGTTGCCTGACTATTGCAGAAAATAAAAATATTTGCGTATCGGTAACCTGGAAGATCATCTATGTATCCAAGCAAACGCAGAAAGTTGTCACTTTCATATTTTTACTATTTCTATTAATTATTATTTAGTACTATTGAAAATTGTCCAGCCTTGTTGAAACACATATCTGATTGATGCTTGCTTCTTCTTGCACAGTCGACTAGAACCCATCAGTTTACTAGTGGATGGCCACTAGGACGGTCTTAACTTAGCAGCTGGTAGCAGCGCCAGCGGCAGATGCATTGACACTACTTCACCTAGTGAAAAGCTATTTTTTGTAAGGTAGCGGCAGCATCAGTGAAAAGCTCTGCCTTATTTTGGCAGCACACACACGGGGATATTGACATTAAAAATCTGTTGGCGGTCGAATTTTCAGTGTGAAAACAGCTTTCCATTGTGTTATCAGAAGACTACCTGATCCCTACTGCCGGGGAGAGCATAGAGACGCGATCAGCATCATGTTCGATATAAAAATAAAAACCAAATTTTTCTTTTGAGGACACAATAAACACATTACACAATAAATACCTTGGGAATATTGTAAATTCGGCATCATTTCCATGTTACAGCACGACTTGAATTTTCTTTTCCTTTAGCAATATGTCACAACTAATAGCAGCGTAATAAAACGTTGCGTAACTGAGTGCGGCAAGTTCTGTTATTTTCTACAATATGACACTAAAACGCATAATCAAGCTTCGACAGTTGTCAAGCCTCAATTACGCAAATACTGTACAATTAAAAAAGTTCAAGCCTTGTTGTCACGCACGATTGATCTGATTGGTCTTTAAAGGCTACTTTAAAGGCTATATACATAGTAAACCAAGAATGCTCTTTTTGGGCGATATAATAAGAGCCTCCTTCTGCTCAAATTATTCAGTTTACTAGTGAGTGGCAATTGGGACGGTCCGAACTTAGCAGCAGGAGCAGCAAAGGGTAGCAGCGGGTACCAGCAGCTCTGCTGCACACCAATAGAGCGTATGTAGCTTTGGTGATTGTTTGTTTGATTTGAGAATTCCAGTTTAGTTGCTGGTCAAGTATAATTCCCAAATATTTGGCTTCAGTAGCTTTGTTTCGGTGCCTTCTAGCCGCAGTTCAAGAATAATATATTATTAACTTTTCGAGTAAAAGGGATTTTGGAGGTATTTACACTCAAGCCGTCTCGTCATTGAGCGGTAAAATTCAGTGCACTTTGAATTCTGTTAGGAATAACGCAGTCGTACTGGGTTCGCCACAAGAAGCAGAATCACAAAAGGCAGAAGCACGATAGGCAGAATGATGAAAGGCAGAATTATATGACCGTATACACAAGGCAGAATATTTCAAAAGGCGGACATATGAAAGGCAGAATTTAGAAAAGCACGAAAGGCAGAATCACTGGAAGCAAAACTTGACTCACGATAGCCAAGGGCGTGATGGCAAATTGGTGCGAATCCTGGTCACGGTACCAAAGCTGCTACACTACATTTATTATTTACTAGCTGACCCGGCAAACTTCGTCCCGCCTATTTCTGTGTTTAATTTAATAATTTTAAACATTCCAAATTCATTGATTTCTTGCGATTTGTTTATATCGTTTGAAATGATTGGTTTTATCGGAATGACAACATCCTCGACTTTGCCTTTAGTACATCACCTTTATTCCGTAAATACTCATATTGGGTGGTATTAAGTTATTTTTGTTGTTTTCCAGAAACTGAAAGTGGTCATCTTCGAATTCAAAATGGTGTCCAGGGTCAAGTGCTTGGCTTCTATACATTATTTCAATTACGGAAATATCCATATGTAATAGTATTCGGCTGTTTCCAAGAAGCTGCCTTCTTACAATTCAAAATGGTGTCCGAGGTCAACTTTTAGCTCCCTGCATCATTCTGGTTAAATCAACACTCAAGCGGAAGTCTTCATCCTGGATGTTGAAATGGCATTTAGAGACAATTTCTGGCTCCTGAGCGTCATTATGGTTTAAGAAACACCCATAATAGGTGTTATTTGGTCATTTTCGGCTGTTTTCCAGAAACCGGAAGTCACCATCTTACAATTCAAAATGGTGTCTGTGGTCGATTCTAGCTCCTGTGTATCATTCTGGTTCCGAAGAATTACATATTGGATAGAAATCGGCCATTTTTGGCTGTTTTTCAGAAACCGAAAGTCGCCATATTGGATTTCAAAATAGCATTTGTCGACATTTTCAGGCCTCTGAGCGTCATTATGGTTAAAAAAACACTCATATTGGGTGGAATTTGGTCATTCTCGGCTGTTTTCCAGTCACCGGAAGTCGCCATCTTACAATTCAAAATGTTGCATGAGGTCGATTTGTGGCTTCAATGCATCATAACAATTCCGGAAATACTCATATTGGGTGGTATTTGGTCATTTGCCGCTGTTTTCCAGAAACTGGAAGTCGCCATCCTGGATAGCAAAATGGCATTTGGAGACATTTTCCGGATAGAAACCGGAAGTTTCCATCTTAAATTTAACAATGGTGTCTGAAGTCGAAAATTTTTCTTGCTTTCAAAAACCTCAACACATCAAATTTGGTTCCATTTACTTGACTATATCTCGAGATGTGCAGAAATTTGTGTGGAACCCCTCCTTTCAGAAGAAGGAGTGGTGTCGAAACATTATGGAAATGTTTGTTACCCATAAAAATATTCACCTGCCGCAATTGGTTCCATTTATATGGTTAGTTCTCAAGATGTGCAGAAATTTGTTTTTCATTTGTTTGGAACCCCTCCCTCACATAAGAGGGAGGTGTGTCGAACCATTATGGACATACTTGTTACCTCTAAAAACATCCACATGCCAAATTTGGTTCCATTTAATTGGTTAGTTTTCAAGATGTGCATGAATTTGTGTTTCATTTGTATGGGAAACCTCCCTTCCAGAAGAGGGAGGGGTCTCGAATTATCTTAGTCACCTTTCTCGGCCCCTAAAACCCCTATATACAAAATTTCACGCCGATTGGTTCAGTAGTTTCCAAGCCTGTATGGATCGGACAGACAGATAGAGCTGCGTTATTATATGTTTAGATTATTATCTGCTAACCGGACTTAACAACTGGTTGCAAACAATGATCAGATTTGGCGGAAGGTGCAAGGCAAGCCTAATTATTAGATCCGAAACGCGCAAACTGGTTTGGCTTAGGTCCTCAAGCCCCCGTGGTTTCCGCAGTGCGAGCCGGCCGGCGACCCGCCGTCGGAAGCGGCGGCCTCTTGCATACAAACGACTGATCTACTGGATTTCTAGAATTATTCAAACAGGTTTTCTTTCTCTTAGTTAAGTCCGAACGAGCGGTAGCGAGTAAGGACAACATACACTTAGACAATAAAGTCGGCCAAAGGCCACAAGTGTGTGGTATTAAAGGGAATCTACCATTTTGTGATTCTGGCATTCGTGCTCTTTGTGATTCTGCCTTATGAAATATTCTGCCTTTCGTAATTAAGCTATTCGTGATTCTGCCTTTCGTGATTCCGCGCTTCTGCTCGAACCAATCAGTTTACTAGCGGATGGCTACTAGGACGGTCTTAACTTAGCAGCAGCGAATAGCAGCGTCAGCGGTAGATGTAGCGACACTACTTCTTCCTCTAGTAAAAAGCTACCTTTGAAAAACTGTGACATATGTTGGCAACACACAAATAGGGATGTTGGCAATCAAAATCTGTTGGCCGTCGAATTTTTTAATGTGCAAACAGCTTTTCACTGTGTTATCAGAAGAGTCCCTGATTTGACTGCCGGGGTAGCAGAGACGCGATCAGCATCATGACTGATATTAAATTAAACACCACATTGTCCTTTTGAGGAAACATTAAAAACTTGATTTAAAGAGGTAATATTTTCTCGTTCATCATTACATTTCTTTTATTGTTTAAAATCTGTCCACGTGGTATGTGGATGGCCCCTAACTTTCTTCCGATACATTATAGAACTAGCTATTTAGAGCAAGTTTGTAGACGATTGGAAAATTCTATCTCTCAATCTGGCAAATTTATAAGGTATAAAAGTAAAGCACCCCCTTAAAAATGTGTTTTTGCGTGATAACGCTATTATCTGAATTTTGCCATCGTTCAAGTGTTCTACAAACTTCAAACTGATATTAATTGTCACATTTTTTAGAAGAAAGTGTATCGCTATCTCTTAATTTGGAGAAGTTATGTCTGTTTTGCCATTTTTATGACAAAATTTTCAAGAGAACGTATCTTTTATCGTATCTGTATTTTGACAACACACAAACTTACCCATGTTGGCAATCAAAATCTGTCGGCCGTCAAATATTCAGTGTGAAAATAGCTTTTCGCTGTGTTGTCAGAAGAGTTCTTGATTTGCATCATCGGAGATAGCACAAAGATGCGATAACCATCATATCCGATGATAAATCGAACAACTAATTATCCCTTCGAGGACAAATTCAATATTAGATTAGAACGACTAATATTTCCTCTTTTATTTCTAACACCTCATTCTTAATTTAACGACAGCAGGCTGCAATAGTGGTAGACTTTCCGGGTCGGCTTTCGGCTTAAATCATTTTATTATAGAATGATGGGATGGACGGTCCCTCTTGTGAAACTCTGCCTGCCGTCTAATTGTCAGTGTTAGTAACACATAGGGCTGTGTACAAAGCCATGACCGCAGGGTTGACGTAGAACTACACATCGCTATTCGTTGCAATACACGCATTGTTACAAACAGGAGTGTTCTCGAATTCTTTGAATGATAGATAAGATTCCAATAGATTATCCACTCAATGTTAAAAACTTTTAACAACACTAAAAGATTTAAAATAGCAACTAAGGTCGATTTTCGACCTATTACCATCATCCCGGCTCCGACAAGCTGGTATTCTGCCATCTTTTGCTATTTTACAGTAACTTTTTTTTCCAGAGAGTTATTTGATTAATGTTGGATAAAAGTTATTGTGATTGATCTCTTTCCTAATGTAACAAACAAACTTATCTAGTTCTACGTTAATCTTGCGGTCGTGTCTTTACATACAACCCTTCTGTTTGTTTTTCTTTTGTCAATTTTGATCATTTCGGAAAAAAGGGGAATTTGTGCAAAATTCTATGTAGTTAAAATTAAATTTTGTTCTAGCTTCGCATTTTAAATTGGTTCTAACGTTTCATTTTCCACCACAGTTGCAATAACCCCTGACCGTGTCAATAACTATCAATTGCAAATCACCAAACGAGGGAAAATGCTAGATACAGCCGCCGAATTCCGGCAACAAGCCGTCTTAACTTCATGGAAACACCTTACGATTTTGCAAGTCACCTTACTGAAGATTTTATGAACTTTCTGACAGCATTGAGTTAAATGGTTCATTGAAAACTGTTGCAGTTAATGGCGGTCACTTAACGATGCAGCAGCGATAGTTTCATCAGCAGTACATCCGCTCAACACTCACCTGGAAAAAGAGGAGCACACAGAGAGAAGAAAAATATTAGTTACTGTTGTTATTTTTTTTCTTGATTGGGGAAGTTCTCATTCATACAATCTACATATAAAAAAACCTGAGGCATTGAATGAGTGTTTATTATAGTATGCCAGCAGGTCTGTGGCGGTGTTGACAACAATGGCGAGGGCTGCCCGCATCACTCTTGTTTGTGACGACCCAGTGTATATAATATCTTCGCGAGATGATGACGGAATGATGATTGTTACGAAAGAATACAGCGTAAGGTGGAAGACCAGCAACTGGGTCAAACTAGTACATACTCCGAAAGCTTTCTACGCCGTCAATCCAGCTTGGAATTGTGGAAAAGTCAAAGAGCACAGTAAACAGCCCTCTAGTTAGAGCACGCGGAGTACATTCATGAATAGCAGCAGCAGCAGACGACATACAACTTCTATTGTGATTTCACTGGTAGCCTGGGGAGTACATCGCGAGTAATGATGCAGTCTGCTTCGAGCTGTTCGCGGAGGTTTTTGAAAATGTGTGGTTATTTTTGGCTCATCACACTGTTGTCTGCGCAGTCGAAAGTTGACACAGACAGATGACTTTTTTTTATTTCGGGGAATCCCTCCAAGTGCAGTACGCAAAACTAAATGATTGCAGATGTACGTATTTAGTAACGGTATGTGAATCACAAACAGGCGGTAGAGTCGCACGTATACCAACCACCGTGAACCCTTTAACAGCGGGATGTCTGTCTGCATAGTCATAACTCTATTGCTTTGGTCAGGTACAGGGGACGGAGCGATAATTAGTATTAATAGTATCAAAATCACAGAATAATTTTTTTTGGGAAGGTTCGGAAGACAAACAGCAACAGAAACACGGTTCTGAAATATTGTAAGCCCTAACCCAGTAGAAGAAAACTGGGTGAAAGTACCGCAACGCATCATCTACGAGCTTAACGCAGACCACTGCGTTATTGACGGCAATTTTCGTTAGCTGTGTGGATAAAAGTATTTCCACTGAACGGTTCTTTCAACCTTCTTTTCCCATGCGAAGTTGTCTAGCCAGATGCGCCGCCATGATCGGGTGGCGTGAGGCCAGAACGCATATACACACATAGAGTGTGAATCTGTTTCGTACGACCATGACGATGGAGTTGATAAGGGGAGAAGTTGAGGAATTTAACTGTAGTTCGGATCAGTTGCAATTGGATGCAATCAGAGAAAGCATTAGAGGTGCCAATTTCCCGATGCGGTGGCCTTTTCATGTCCCTTAAGCTGGAAGTACAAAGTCAGCAGAACAAAGAGTTAATAGCATGAAAATTTAGTGCTCATTCGATGCTCATTTAATGCCATATCGCCGAATTTAATGCTCCATCATTTTTTTGAAAAATGTATTTGTTTGCTAGCTTAAGAAAATAGCTAGCAGACACTATACGAAAATAGCATTTTTAGTCACAAAACGGTTCTATAACGGTCAAAAACATTTAATGCTCATTTAATGCTCTTATAAAAACCTGATTTTCATGATAATTTTATAGATTTTGTATAAAATTTTCAAAAATATGACATTATATGAATAGCTTCAATTTTTTCAAACATTTTCTTCTGAAAACAATCAGAATCCTTTTGATACGATTAGATACCAATTAAATGCTCCCATATGCGAGCAGTTTCAATAACTTAGGTGCATTTTTCATTAAATATATTTTTTTTAAAATATTGTTCTGCTAGCTTAAGAAAAAAGTTAGCAGAACATTGGCCAGAAACAGCATTTTCAAGCAATAAACTGTTGTAGAATGGTCAAAATAATTTAATGCTCAATAAATGCCGTTGAAATAACCTGATCTTCATGATGATTTTATTGATTTTGTATAAATTTTTCAAAAATATGATATATGAATAGCTTCAATTTTTTCGAACATTTTCCTCTGAAAACAAGCAGATTTTTTTTGATACGATTAGATACCAATTAAATGCTCCTATATGCGAGCAGTTTCAATAACTTAGGTGCATTTTTCATTAAATATATTTTTTTCAAAAATATTGTTCTGCTAGCTTAAGAAAAAAGTTAGCAGAACATTGGCCAGAAACAGCATTTTCAAGCAAAAAACTGTTGTAGAATGGTCAAAATAATTTAATGCTCATGAAATGCTCTTGAAATAACCTGATCTTCATGATGATTTTATTGATTTTGTATAAATTTTTCAAAAATATGATATTATATGAATAGCATCAAATTTTTCGAACATTTTCCTTTGAAAACAATCAGAATTCTTTTGATACGATTAGATAACAATTAAATGCTCCCATATGCGAGCAGTTTCAATAACTTAGGTGAATTTTTCATCAAATATATTTTTTTCAAAAATATTGTTCTGCTAGCTTGAGAAAAAAGTTAGCAGAACATTGGCCAGATACACCATTTTCAAGCAATAAACTGTTGTAGAATGGTCAAAATAGTTTAATGCTCATTAAATGCTCTTGAAAAAACCTGATTTTCATGATAATTTCATTGATGTTGCATAAATGTTTCAATAATATTATAATAATATGATTATACATGAATAGCTTCAATTTTTTCGAACATTTTCCTCTGAAAACAATCAGAATCCTTTTGATACGATTAGATACCAATTAAATGCTCCCATATGCGAGCAGTTTCAATAACTTAGGTGCATTTTTCATCAAATATATTTTTTCAAAAATATTGTTCTGCTAGCTTAAGAAAAAAGTTAGCAGAACATTGGCCAGAAACAGCAGTTTTAAGCAATAAACTGTTGTAGAATGGTCAAAATAATTTAATTCTCATTTAATGCTCTTGAAAAAACATGATTTTCATGATAATTTTATTGATTTTGTATAAATTTTTCAAAAATATGATAGGGTGATTGATCGTGGTTCACACTATGCAAAATCTGATCCTGGTTCGTACTATTAACTAAATCATCGATAAACCATTGAATAGTCAAAGATTTTTAACTAAAAAAAAATTTAAAGCTGCTGATATTTGTTAACAACACATACCTTTGATTTTTTCCTAAAGGAAACTACTTCAACTAACCCTGACAGCCGAGCTAATGAAAGATGTAAATTCGGCTGCCAATGTCTTCACCGAAGCAGTCTGTTTAAAGTTCTCTACAGTATTTTGTCTCGTGATGTAAAACTTTAAATCAAGTTTAAAAAGTCGATCCATCTATATTTTACCAGTTCTGAAACTTTTATTATAGAAAAAAGTCTCCGATTGTGTTTTTTCTTTAATAATACACTATTAGTTTTTTCATCCTGATTCGCGCTGCAAATGTTCGTGGTTCGTCCCAATAGTTTCACCGAATCACCGCTAGGGGCAATGCGTATTATTTATTTTTAACCTGAGAGTTTCAGTCAACCGCTCTGGAAAAACATCGCGAAAAATCTAAACAAACAGACGGACTTTTCTATAAAACACAGGAATTGGATAAAAAAAAATAATTTAACTAACAAAGCAAGTTAACATTGATTTTCTGGCCATTAAAATAAATAAGTCCTTCTAATAATGAAACTGGCCAGAAAGTCGTCCTACGAAACTTCTCCAGAAAATTATTAGTGGGGATATTTGGCAGGAGGAACAAAACTAAATGTGAAAAAAGAAGAATAAAATCATATTAAACACCACCATGAATAAAATAATTAAAAGCATCCCACTTCTTAATAGCGGTATTGCTAATAATAGAAACGCGGGTAAAGCAGACACCCGGGCATATCTCACGATAGATCAAGGATTCGGCGCAGTGAGGAAGTCCGTATAGAAAAAAGTGTGAAACTCTCAAAGTAAATTTCCGTTTAAAAAAAAGGTCTAAATTCATATTGTTCGAAATAATCTGAATACTAATGATGTACAAGTTTCTTCCACACTGATAAGTAGATATATTGAGAATATAACTGTATTTGACACAAAAGTACGTTTATATTACGTGTATTCCGTCAATTTCCAATGCAGAACTTCTATTTTTTATTAGAACGAACCAAGATCATAAATGACGCGAACCACGATCAACATGGCACGAACCTGGATCAAAATTTCGCTTGCATTAAAACTCATACCAATGATATTTACTAGACATCAGGTGTTATTGAAGGCAACTAATTTAATCGTCTATAGTTGCTCTTTCTATTCAATCAAAATTTTAGTTGAAAAGTATTGCAATTTTAGGAAAATTTTTCATTCATTCCTAGGGTGCCATAAAAAACAATAAGACAAACGCGAACCACGATCAATCTTTCTAATATATGAATAGCTTCAATTTTTTCGAACATTTTCCTCTGAAAACAATCAGAATCCTTTTGATACGATTAGATACCAATTAAATGCTCCCACATGCGAGCAGTTTCAATAACTTAGGTGCATTTTTCATTAAATATATTTTTTTCAAAAATATTGTTCTGCTAGCTTAAGAAAAAAGTTAGCAGACCATTGGCCAGGAACAGCATTTTTAAGCAATAAACTGTTGTAGAATGGTCATAATAATTTAATGCTCATTAAATGCTCTTGAAAAAAACTGATTTTTATGATAATTTTATTGATTTTGTATAAATTTTTCAATAATATTATAATAATATGATTATACATAAACAGCTTCAATTTTTTCAAACATTTTCCTCTGAAAACAATCAGAATCCTTTTGATACGATTAGGTACCAATTGAATGCTCCCATATGCGAGCAGTTTCAATAACTTAGGTGCATTTTTCATTAAATATATTTTTTTCAAAAATATTGTTCTGCTAGCTTAAGAAAAAAGTTAGCAGAACATTGGCCAGAAACAGCATTTTTAAGCAATAAACTGTTGTAGAATGGTCAAAATAATTTATTACTCATTAAATGCTCTTGAAAAATCTGATTTTCATGATAATTTCATTGATGTTGCATAAATTTTTCTATAATATTATAATAATATGATTATACATGAATAGCTTCAATTTTTTCCAACATTTTCCTCTGAAAACAATCAGAATCCTTTTGATACGATTAGATACCAATTAAATGCTCCCATATGCGAGCAGTTTCAATAACTTAGGTGCATTTTTCATTAAATATATTTTTTTCAAAAATATTGTTCTGCTAGCTTAAGAAAAAAGTTAGCAGAACATTGGCCAGAAACAGCATTTTTAAACAATAAACTGTTGTAGAATGGTCATAATAATTTAATGCTCATTAAATGCTTTTGAAAAAAACCTGATTTTTATGATAATTTTATTGATTTTGTATAAATTTTTCAACAATATTATAATAATATGATTATACATGAATAGCTTCAATTTTTTCAAACATTTTCCTCTGAAAACAATCAGAATCCTTTTGATACGATTAGATACCAATTAAATGCTCCCATTTACAAGCAGGTTTAATAACTTAAAAAATCAAATTAAAATAAAATTAAAATTAAATTTAAAAAATGTAATTTAATTTATTGAGATTTGTTTCAATTAGGACTTATCATTCGTAGGGAGTTAAACCTACTTATCAAAAAAAAAAAAAAAATAAATAAATAATATAAACTGACAACTAACTCAATTCAAAACTTATTGACTAAAAAGAGAGCTCATCGTAGCAATTGAGGATTGCAACGATTGTTGTCGAAAATTGTTAATAATTTTATTTGACATAGCTTCATGTTTCAACACCAGTAAGTCTATGTTATTCGAGTGTACCAAACCAAAACGCTTCAAAATCATTTTCAGAATTTTATTCCGAACCTGTTATCTGTGCAAAAGAGTAAAAAAATGGGCGGTACAGCGGTACAGCTTGGAGAATTTTGTTTTGATTGTGAAATTGAACTTTGTTTACCTTGCCGTGCCTTAACAATTGCTAGACGGACATATGGTTGCCGTTACAATTCGTACAGCGAAAATTTTTACTCTCTTTCACAGGACATATAGCCTTTTTGTGAGAAGAGTCTCCACAAATGAGGCATTTTTGGTCCAAGTTACAGATTTTTGAACCATGGCCATAACGTTGGAAAATTCGCAATTGGGCTTTTCGCCTCCCCCAAACTTTCTATATAACTCCCACTTTACCTGAACATTATGGATGGCATGTGGTTTGTCAAAAAATTTCAAATTTTTAACCTCAGTGCGGTTAGTAAAGCAAAGCCTGGGTGCTACATTCCGATTCGAAAACTGACATTCTGTTTACTATACAAAGACTTCGTAGCCGACTGTTTTAGTGGTGCGGGGCTAGCGCTACGATCCTACAGACACTAACAGTCTCTCCCAAACCGAGACTCAAACTTACGACGACTGGCTTGTTAGGCTTTCATCGTACGACGAGACCATCTGGGAGATAAATCCGGTTAAAATGAATTAAATAATTAACAAGGGAAATTCCAGCTCTCTGACCTTTCTCGCCTTATGATTTTCGTTTCATTAGATATGCCAATTAATTCTGTTGGGGTAAGTTTGATGATCGGTGGTTGAGCGGTGATGATGATCTCATCAACGGTTCGATCGCTGGTGAGACCTTTCAAGACAACCTCGACCGGCTTGGCGTTCTTGATGTCATAGGTTAAAAATTTGTATATCTTATCAGTTTAATACTGAACAAGACGATTATGGCCTTTAATTGACTCAGCTAATAAGCATTCGCCGCTAATAAGTATAAGCAGCTGATCAAACAAGTGATCAAATAGTACCCAACAAATCGAAAAAAGGGACCAACAGTTGTTAGAAAATAGCCAGAGAAGTTATTGCTATTGAAAAGGATACAGAATAAGGGATTGGGCGATCTACAGGGAAAGATCAATCTTCAGGATCGATTCAGCTGAGCGGTCCCAGATCGATCCATCTAAAAAATCGGAGCTGCAGGATCGATCTCTGTTGAAACGATCTTTCAAAGCATTTTTTTTTTTGAGGCGCTGTGAAATTCACTGGACCAAGCGCCATTTTTTTTAATTGAGTTAAGTATTAACACCAGTGTAGGGGTATTGGGGGTAAGCCCGGCCCCCTAAGGAAAATGATTCTTTAGTAGCACTTGATGGCGAATATTGTTGAATTTTTTTTCACAGAATCATTGCTTAGATTGTTTTCTACAAGATATGAAGGTTTTCAGTACTTTCAAACTGTTATTTTACAAGTAATAGTGAAGTTTTGAAACTAAGATAAAAATGACGTTTAGCAATCAGTGCGGGTGAAACCGGCTCCCCTTGGGGGTAACACCGGCACCTAAGTTTGTTCATGAATTAACTCGAATTAACTGAACTAATTTTAATTCGGAAAACACCGAATGAGAGATCTTACATTTCTGTATGTTACTGTTGAATTTTGTTGTTATCGGTTAACTGGTTCTGGGCAGATTACCGGAACAAGTTCCAGTGAACGTTATGTATAAACAATGAAAGAATTTGATACTCGGCAAGCCTATCATGTGGCACTCTAAATCATATTATTAACTAGTTTCATTGAAACCAGGATCACATTGACCACACCGGAGCATATTTCAAATACCACCGGAAAAGCCGTCAGTTTTGTGACTTGATTCAGTACATTTGGCACCTCCTATAACCCTTGGAATCATTCATAAATCACAGAAGAGCTTGAGTGCATGGTTCTAAGTCGAATAATTAATTTATTTATCAGCGAGATATCGGTAATAGATGAGAAATATGTGTCAGTAACACCCAACTAGCCTCAGACCATGTCGGGCTTACCCCACTCACTGGGTGACGGTGTTACCCCGACAGCACACATTTTTTTTAAAAAAGAGTATTTCTACAAATTTATCGCTTCAATTTACCACAGATCGAATTCCTGTGATTGCTACCAATACAGACAACAAATTGCAGAGCAACGAAAAATTATTTTAGTCTTTTCAAATGAATAAAAGCTTAAGTTCCACTCACAAAAAATTACATCCGTTTACGCATCAGCTGCAGTAGCGTATGTTTTGTCTATTATTTTGACGTTTCACGGTGGCTTCGATGTGTCTCAAAATGTCTAAAATATTAAATACCAACACTTCACATATTCCAAAACACAGTTAATTAGCGTTTTCTAGCAGAGGCGACGCGTGACCAAGTGGGCTACCTGTTCAATCAACATTTGCAACACTGAAACAACAGTATCGTGATAACAGTTTCGAAAACTTTTATCTCTCTACATTTATCTATATGGCAAAGAATTTCTACGGTCTATTATGACCGCGAGTTATCCGTTAATTTTCTCGTAGAATAATGATATCTGCATCATTTCATGGAGGAAATCTTTATCCACATTTATCACATCATGATTCTCAATGATCGGTTTTAGTCATAAATAAGTCTGGATCCGTCGAAGAACTAAAAAAGTTCGCTCGACGGATGGCGTTGTGATATGTAATGTCAGTATCATTCAGGTTTTTTCCAACGATAATTGAAATTATGTTTATGATCTATTTGCCTCTAAACTTTTCGCATGAGTAAAACACCTATCTTTGTTCAATGCTAAAGCGTTTCTTATGACGATGTTGAAATTTTAAACTAAAAAGAAAGCAGCGTGTAAGAAGACAAACGTATACTATGCGGACTATGCGAGGTTCAAGTTTTCGAATGAACAAAATGGGTGTAGAGGTTTGAATGAAACTATACATCGACGGAAGAATTCCACCACATTGACAGAAATAATGAATGAATTTGCTCGTTTTTCATTTGCACTACGAAAGCTCTGAAGATGGATCTGCGAACTCTCGCGGCCACGTGGTCTCTCTCAAATTTTAATGACGTCAAGAGAAGAAACAGAAAGGCATAAAGATTACCAGACACTAAAGAGAGGAGGTGTGTAATGAATGTTTTCTCTCGCTGACATCGGTTTTGTTCAGCAGAAAGTTTGAACCAAAAATGTCATTTTTACGCGAGGCGTCGCATTAGTAGTGGTGAGCATGAATTACTGCGTCTACCCTGCCGCACTTGAAGATGCAGAGAAGTGTTGAACGACGGTTAGTTCAGGTGAAAAGTCTGAACAAACGGTAGTCATTATTGCGTGTGGCCGTGTGGGTTGCGTTGCGTGTGAGTTGTATGGAGTAGTCTGAAATGTAGCCCATCAGGTTACATTCTTCACGGTGCATACATTTCCACTATGTAGAAAATAGAATAAGGATGTTCGGGATAACATTGAAATTACAAATAAATTACTCCGACGATTTTTCATCCACTCTACAAATGTGAAAAAATCACTTTTTTTCTGAGATTGTCTACCTGTCCTATGAACAGGTTGAACAGGTGGACGAGACGCCTCTGTTTTCTAGTAAATCCTAGGGGTGACGGTCTTACCCTCAGTGCCGGGCTTACCCCCAGTACCCCTACGTGAGAATGAATAATCTATCATACATGAAGAACAGAAATCATTTAAATAGTTCATAATGTTATGGCCTCACCTCCAGTCACTGACGGACGAGCAAAATGTTGTATTAGAGAATGCGAGTGAAACATGTTTGGTGACAGCTGAGTCGAACAGTTTCGCAGACCAGCTTGTCCAAATCCAGCCATCTGCAATATCAAAATTGGTCAGGCGAGTAACTCGCCGCGCGCCTCGTTTTCTGTAATAAGCCCCAATTACAAAAAATCCCTAGAACATTGAACACCGATGACTCGAAATCATGTTTTTGGAGATTGGTTCGATCTGGTTGTACTCCGATCATTTCATTATTGCTAGTCCATCACCAGTTGCACTATGGGCAGGAATGAAATGGACTATATGGAGGCATGATGATGTCATAATCGCACGCAACCATTCAAAAGCCGATAAGACAATATTAGAAATGGTACACGATACCTGACAATCACTCAAAATTGCATAAAAAAAGTTCTGCCAGCTGAAAAATATTTTTTTAAAAGATCGAAAAAAAAACAAAATAAACGATCTTTCTAACTTTTTCAGGTCAACAGAATCGATCTGAAAATCAAAAAACAGGAACAGGAAATCATATTTTTATCTTATTATCGAAAATTTAGAAAAAAATCAATAAAATTATCATTTAATGAAAAATGCACCTAAGTTATTGAAACTGCTCGCATATGGAAGCATTCAATTGGTATCTAATCGTATCAAAAGGTTTCTGATTGTTTTCAGAGGGAAATGTTTGAAAAATTGAAGCTATTTATGTATAATCATATTATTATAATATTATTGAAAAATTTATACAAAATCAATAAAATTATCATAAAAATCAGGTTTTTTCAAAAGCATTTCATGAGCATTAAATTATTATGACCATTCTACAACAGTTTATTGCTCAAAAATGCTGTTTTTGGCCAATGTTCTGCTAACTTTTTTCTTAAGCTAGCAGAACAATATTTTTGAAAAAAATATATCCAATGAAAAATGCACCTAAGTTATTGAAACTGCTCGTAAATGGGAGCATTTATTTGGTATCTAATCGTATCAAAAGAATTCTGATTGTTTTCAGAGGAAAATGTTTGAAAAAATTGAAGCTATTTATGTATTATCATATTATTATAATATTATTGAAAAATTAATGCAACATCAATAAAATTATCATGAAAATCAGGTTTTTTCAAGAGCATTTAATGAGCATTAAATTATTTCGACCATTCTACAACAGTTTATTGCTTGAAAATGCTGTTTCTGGCCAATGTTCTGCTAACTTTTTTCTTAAGCTAGCAGAACAATATTTAAAAAAAAAATATATTTAATGAAAAATGCACATATGTTATTGAAACTGCTCGCATATGGGAGTATTTAATTGGTATCTAATCGTATCAAAAGGATTCTGACTGTTTTCAGAGGAAAATGTTCGAAAATTGAAGCTATTCATATATTATCATATTTATGAAAAATTTATACAAAATCAATAAAATTATCATGAAAATCATGTTTTTTCAAGAGCATTAAATGAGCATTAAATTATTATGACCATTCTACAACAGTTTATTGCTTAAAAATGCTGTTTCTGGCCAATGTTCTGCTAACTTTTTTCTTAAGCTAGCAGAACAATATTTAAAAAAAAAATATATTTAATGAAAAATGCACCTAAGTTATTGAAACTGCTCGCATATGGGAGCATTTAATTGGTATCTAATCGTATCAAAAGGATTCTGATTGTTTTCAGAGGAAAATGTTCGAAAAAATTGAAGCTATTCATGTATTATCATATTTTTATAATATTATTGAAAAATTTATGCAACATCAATGAAATTATCATAAAAATCAGGTTTTTTCAAGAGCATTTAATGAGCATTAAACTATTTGGACCATTCTACAACAGTTTATTGCTTAAAAATGCTGTTTCTGGCCAATGTTCTGCTAACTTTTTTTTTAAGCTAGCAGAACAATATTTAAAAAATATATATTTAATGAAAAATGCACATAAGTTATTGAAACTGCTCGCGTATGGGAGTATTTAATTGGTATCTAATCGTATCAAAAAATTCTGATTGTTTTCAGAGGAAAATGTTCGAAAAAATTAAAGCTATTCATGTATTATCATATTATTATAATATTATTGAAAAATTCATGCAACATCAATAAAATTATCATGAAGATCAGGTTTTTTCAAGAGCATTTAATGAGCATTAAACTATTTTGACCATTCTACAACAGTTTATTGCTTGAAAATGCTGTTTCTGGCCAATGTTCTGCTAACTTTTTTCTTAAGCTAGCAGAACAATATTTAAAAAAAATATATATTTCATGAAAAATGCACATAAGTTATTGAAACTGCTCGCGTATGGGAGCATTTAATTGGTATCTAATCGTATCAAAAGGACTCTGATTGTTGTATCAAAAGGACTCTGTTGTTCGAAAAAATTGAAGCTATTCATATATTATCATATTTTTGAAAAATTTATACAAAATCAATAAAATTATCATGAAAATCATGTTTTTTAAGAGCATTAAATGAGCATTAAATTATTATGACCATTCTACAACAGTTTATTGCTTAAAAATGCTGTTTCTGGCCAATGTTCTGCTAACTTTTTTCTTAAGCTAGCAGAACAATATTTTTGAAAAAAAAAATATTTAATGAAAAATGCACCTAAGTTATTGCAACTGCTCGCATATGGGAGCATTTAATTGGTATCTAACCGTATCAAAAGGATTCTGATTGTTTTCAGAGGAAAATGTTTGAAAAAATTGAAGCTATTTATGTGTTATCATATTATAATATTATTGAAAACTTTTTTACAAAATCAATGAAATTATCATGAAAATCAAGTTTTTTCAAGAGCATTAAATGAGCATTAAATGTTTTTGACCGTTAAAGAACCGTTTTGTGACCAAAAACGCTATTTTCGTATATTGTCTGCTAGCTATTTCCTTAAGCTAGCAAACAAATGCAATTTTCAAAGAAACGATGGAGCATTAAATTCGGCGATATGGCATTAAATGAGCATCGAATGAGCACTTAATTTTCATGCTATTAACTCTTTTTTCTGCTGACTTTGTACTTCCAGCTTAAGGGACATGGCCTTTTCCTATGAGGCTACAAAAGTTGTAACAGGTAATTTACAACAAACTTCCTGATTAAAGCCGGCCGCGTCAAAGGAGTACACTTTATCTGCTCCGAGCGAATGGATACACTACTAAACACGTTTAATTCGCTTCGGGAGATCAATCATTGCCGTCCGAGTGAATCCCAGTAACTGAGGAAGTTTTTTTAGTGAAACTAAACCTATCCCGGATCTTTATTCGATTGGACCGACCTACAGGGTAATCAGGGTAGAGATTTTGTTGTTTTCTTTGGGGACAACGGTCCGTTACAATTTGCACTTCCCGACCGGTTGAAGTGGAAAGCAAAATTTTACAATGGCTTAGTGGTTTTGAAGTTGTTGTTTTTTTCCCTCTCTTGTTGCTCTGCCGTCACTACGGTGTGTCTTATTCGTTAGAGGCGATAATGTGTTACGAAACTGGGGCGCAAACATTTCCATTTCTCAAATAGGAACACATGCGTTGCTCTTTACGCAGGTTAGGCATGTGACAAACTTTTGAAATAGCTTTAATTTGAAGGAGGTTAGGTATCAAAGACTTGGACTAGTATACAATGGTGGAACAAGCAAGTACGGTGCCTCTAGCAGCGCCCTAGATATTGCTAACTGAATGAAAAACGTTAAATTTAATTGGACCGAAGAAAGCTGTTTGTTTCTTTCGGTGCGTCCAGTATGGTTTTTCATAAATGGTAGGTTAAAAAGACGTACTATTCGAACTTAACTAGCTAATTGTACCGCAAAATTTACCATAGAGTTCAAAACAGCAAACATCGAAACACACACAGGAAGTGATGTTGATTCTAATGTTTTGCAATTTATGAGGACGTGTAATAGGATTCATATGCTACCACTTTGAATAAACACATTCTTAACTCATAACCTCGTACTCACACTCCAAGTTTCAAAAATAGATCTCCGTTCGCGAATCGATTTCTTGTTCTGATTTATGGTATGGTTTGCAGCGGTTAACTTATGGACCTTTACGACAGCGAAAACATGAGCTTTGTCTGAGGGACTAGGTACATTCGCCAAGAATAGGTGATCCTATTGCAATTTGTTGCAAACAGCAACAATACATATTTATGTATTTTATTGGGTTTTCTTGTCTGTCCGCTTCGATTCGTCGAGTATTGGTGGTATTGGATGGAACAGACTTGAACGAAACGATTCGATTTCTTGATTCTTACATATCTGTAAGCAATGGAATATTATATAAGACATAAATCATGGAAACAGTGTGAATTAATACGATGACCCTTTGTACTATAAGGTGTATTCAGCAGCAGCGGTTTTAACAAGAAAAAGAAGATAGGGGTTTTTGTACATAGGAAAACCACACAAACCTTTTCAATGTAACAACATATAATTAGCGCAACTGGAGAAAAAGGTTCGTCTCATTAGGAAACAATTTTCCCACTTAGAAAACATTATTTTTCCCATATTCATTATTCGGTGGTTGCGTAAAAGTCTGGCCTACATCAAAGTTTGCAGTGCATTTTCTTTCCACAAATAATGCTAGCGAGATCCAAAGGCAGCGTGAACAGTTATTTTGGAAACTGGAACAGTGCAACACGGAGCGTACGGATTTCGGAGCTTCCGCAGACTGGAGGATTTATGCATAAACGTTGAAATACACTTACCCAGGTCCATCAATATGGAAACAATGCAAAATTACGCAAGCTGCAGACTGTGGCCGCCGTACGTTATTCTGGGGCCGATGGGAGGGGTAATTTATGGAATTTGAAATTACAAACTGTGCTCATACTCACACCCAGCACGAGATGAACTATTGACATTGGAGACGAACGGTCAGGGCAGGCTTCTCCTAGGCAGAAAATATCGAGCACCGGAAAACGTAAGCAACGAAAACAAATGTATTTTGAAGGGAATAGGCAGAGAAAAACAAACAAATCAAACGCAAGCTTCGTTCGTTTATGAATATCTCCGGATATCGAGCAATGAGCGGTATCTGGTGGTGGCGGTGGTGGTGCTGGAAGCGGAATCAATTTGTATAAAATAACAATAATTTTTGAAACGGTGGGGACCGAAGAAGGGTAACGTTTAGTTTCTTAGCTGTACCTTGGGAGATTACGTTCCAAAGTTCCCATGATTAAAAACAGATATCCACACATCATGGAGTCACATTAGACAAGAGGAAGGTGTTTCTCATTATAACAAAGATGATGCTGTGTTACTTCGCGCTAGATGGCAATGCTCCGAGGCTGTCGAAATTTATTTCATGGCATCGGATAATTACTCCAGCAGCGTCAGAGAAATACGGCGCAGGAAATAAATCAATGGAATGCGCGAGAGGGAGTTTGTTGAATGTTAGCCCTAATGAAGATCGAACAATTCATCATCTTGCATTCGTTCCGCGCGAAAGTTATCCTCACTAGAATCAGGATAACTTAGACGTATTTATCATAGATGAATTTGAGGTGTAAATATAAATCGAATAACTCATTCCCGCAAGAGAAATCTGTTCTTACTTCAGGAAATTACATTCAAATTTCCATGCTTAGTTAACCGCAAATAAAACATTCTGTATCCGCGCAAAGCAATTATACGATTAAATGTTCGATATACAATTATTAGATTAATTAAATTTGTCTTGTTAAAATATGCCTTTCAAGAAGCGATCAGCGTATAATTACATTATATTCTTTCGTTATACTCAACTTTTACGTTCATTATACTCCAGAGTATTTTACAATCGAAATGCATATTATTAGAAATAATAAGAATAAATGTTTTGCTGGAATGATGACTACGGTTTTATTTTTCTTTGGTTTAGTTTTCTTTGGTCATTTTTTTAAAAGTAATTTTTCTAAAACATGTGAAGAAGAACTTCAAATATTTCTGGTGTTTTTCTTTTATTTTATTCTTGATAAAAAAAATCTAAACTTTTATTTCTTTATTTGAATAAAAAAACTATATTAAGAAACAAAGCTCAATTACTATCAACATCTGAAAATTCACAATCTACCACACAATCGGAACTAAAAAAATCAGGGGGTTTTGCAACAGAGCTCCGTCTAAGCCCCAAACCTTAAAGTACCGCACGTTGGTTGCTGCTTACGGTACCATCGGCCGATTTCCTGTATCTCGCCGAACCTCAGTGTGCATGCTAGAACCAAAAGGTATGATGACCCAAGGCATACAGTAATTCCAATTGATGCTAAACTGACCGACGTCTAAGATCGCGTGTACCCCGTGCCGATTGTTGGGTTTTTGCCCCTCGCTTCTTCGCTCGACTTAGACATGTTATTATTTTAAAACGCTATAAACAGTAACAAGCTCTAAGCGGTAAACAAAATTTGCTTCTGCTGCCGTCACCTTTTAACCAGTTGCTGCTTTTGTACAGCTGCAAAGATGCTATTGCAGAAAATTTAATAAATAGCTGACCGTATAGACTTGCCCACACGCTTGTTTTCGAAGGCGTAGGAAAGAGGAAGTCGTAAATAAGTGAGCCAATAAACCTTACAGCCTAAGACAATACGTAGGTACCTATATAGCTTCCCTAACGAGAGCTACTTTTCCACACTGCACTTGCATCGGTCCGGTGTTCTCGGGCTGATCATTCGCGAAAATTGCCATCGAGGCCGCGTTGAGAAAGCCTTCACTTAATGAAGCGAACGACCGAAACCGTTCAAGTGAGACAGCCAATTGCCTGAATCTTTCTTTTACGACGAAGGCGCGGTCCAGTACGGGTGTTGTATGTGGCACTGTAAACAGGGTATTGCAATGTGTGTGGTGAAATTTCCCAACTCACATATCCACCGCGTCAAGTCCTTTCCGCAGTTTCGCTTCAGTTCTTGCAGTAACATAATGTTTACTGAACCGATTATCTCTCAACCGTGCGGGTTGACGAACGACCCGACCTGATTCGCCAGTTTACACTTGTAGGCATAAAATAGAACATAATTATAGTCTATTGAGCAGCATAGGTTCCAAAGATGGTTGTAGGTGGGGAGTGTTAGGTAATAGGTATGTGGCACAGAAGGCAAATTTGCTGTTCTACTTCTACATCGGCCAGACAAATGTCAGCTTGCTATACGACATACACTTCATATTGAAAGTATGATAAGAGAAAATATTAAGCCTTCTCAGAAACTGCAGACTTGTTGCGATGTAGCGCACTGAACATCACGAAGAGACTCATTCTAATGTGAAAATATTAATCCTGTGACATGACATGGCCTCATTCTCCATCAGATGTAATTGCCGCAGCACCAGTGTGTCATTCTGAAGGACAAAATCAGATATCATTGGAGGGGCTAACGCAGCAACACTGACATACAGTTGCAGAAAAATTGCAAGCGGTTGAAACAGCTTTAATGAAAATAGAATTGCGCTTTAACTGACATGTGTAAATACAAACTCAACTATTTCGAATTGAGATCATTTTAACATATTTTTATGTACATGAAATAGCTTGTAAGCCAATAAATTACAGCGCTTTAGCATTTATAAAAAAACGGTAAAACGTTTCCAGGACAAAAAGGTGAACCAATTCCTTTCAATTAAAAAGATTACACAATCGGCTACCGCTCCGAAGTCGAGTTTCAATGCATTACGCTTTAAGACTACCAATTCGCTGTTGGCATGTCTGTAAACTTCGACGAAAAAAAAAATCGTTAACGGTCGTTACCCGTAAATCCTGGTTCTCTTCCTAGGTACACCGTCGAGCCATAAAATTTGCATAAAATGTGTAACCCCGGTGGTTGCGTGTTTTCACATCCTTCCAGTATCACCATCACCCGCTTACAAATGCACAAAGCGTTTCGTTGTGCCGTGTGGTTTTGCCTATCCATATGCCCCCTCAGCATAATCCGATTCCATCGCTTTTCGGCTTATCTATGGCTATAGTATTTCGCGATCGTTCGAGCCTTTGTCGTGAACCTTTACCACACCCTGGGTGGGAGCGCGGTTGGTCAATGGCAGGAACGGATCCCATTGTTTCGCGCTAAACGGCTCGCGCACGCGCATTCCAGCAGCGAGTCTAATTCAAATGACTGGGATTCGAAATCATTCGAAAGCAGCTGACAGTTCGCATTGACTGATGCCGTGTCAAAATTATTGTTGATTATTTTTTTAAATTTGGATAATTTTTTTAAGGTCCCTGGACGTTATCATCCATTCTGTTTACCGTGAAAAGGTACGAGGTTATCAATGTGAAATTACGAAACCGCTCTGAAGCGTCGCGAACGTCCGCTACAAACCAGGAGGTTCACAAAACCTCGAACGAGTTGGAATGCTAAATACGTTTGTGTTGTCGTTTCTATAGGCTTTTCGCTTTTTATGAATCGTTATCGTTGGCGCACCCCTATTTGGGCGTCCCATTCGAGGGGGTTGTGGAAATTTGAAGCGAATGAACTATAGTCGTTTTGTTTGGGAGTAATTTTAATAAAGATCGTTACGTGAACCATGGTGAAAACATAACCGGGGCCCGCACGTCTGGTATGTCGGAAATCAACAAACTAATGCGCTGTGGAACTATATCGTTAACCGGCGAAAGGTGTGGGAAATGCAAATATGATTTGTGTGAAACTAGCTGCTGTGCTGCTAGTCGTTTTTCGAATTCAGCTGCACAAACGGCTCATTTTGATTACTGGTATAAAAAATAGGGAAATTCAATCATTTCATCATTGCCTATTTGGTAATTTAGTAGTTTGGAGTATTCTTATTTGCCATGTTACGCAGCAGTTGGAATTCAATTGCCCTGAGTATAATAGTTTCAGCTGATGTTTTGTATATAATTTTATACAACGAATACTACAGAAAAACATGTTGAGGTTTTGATAACTTAGATTCGTTCGTTTTATGAAATGGATTAGGTTACTTCATTTTACACTTTATTTTAAAGCGTAATAACTGTGGAAAAGATAGTTTTTAATAAAAAAGAATAGCAAACAAAGAAGTAAAATTAGTAAAAATTAATTGATTCAATCAACTGTTATATCGTAATACCGATGGTATATTATATTCATATCTGAGTTAGAAAAGACGTGAAAAACATATGACAAACTTCTATGTTTATATAATCTTTATTTGATTGAATTCCATTTTGGTGACTGAACATTAATAACTATTATCGACCTTAATTTGCGTTTAAAGGACCAATTTTCCTTTTAAAACACATTTATGCGTATAATGGACACGGATCTATAATACGCATTTATAATACAGGTCGGACTCGATTATCCGGAGTTTTGAAAAACATTTTGCTCCGGATAATCGAACCTTTTCTTTTATTTAAATTTTTAATATCTCTTATCTAGAACTGTGAGATTTCTGTTATAATAAATTGTACACAATGCATGTGCCGACGAAAAAAATTAAAAATTGTCTTTAGACTGTTTGTCGGCGTTTGTTATACATATATACGTAATAATAAATTATGTTATATTGATTACCTCGGAGATGTAAAAACGAAATAGAGCAACAATGTTTTTTCTTCTCTATTCCGACCTGTATTTGGTCATGAATTTTCATTTAAATTTCCCCAGTTCCTTACCAGATTTATCAGATGTGTTTTTGTGTATTCTTTCATAGATCAAAAAAGTGAAACTTTCACCGCTTTAAGGCACGAATTTCTTAATTGATTGCCGATTAAAGTAAAGTTTTGCATAGGGTGAGGTGTAAAATAAAGTTTGGTGTGAAATGAAGATCTAACATCGGAACAGGGGGACGAAATCATGCCCGATTTTGAATCCCTGTCACTCGGTTAATTTGCTATAAACTTCCTTTGTACTTACTTTCTTTGTGCAGCATTGGAAAATTAACTACACATCCACTCAAAAGCAGAAAATTGTAATTTCATGACGTAAACTATGGTGCTGTTGAAAATTGGCGAGCCATGTTTTGAATGCAAATTTTCGACCGATCAGAGCTGAAAACAGGATCAAATACCATCCAATATTCGGAAAATCGGGATGATATCTAGAAGCAATTTCCGATTTCCTGAAATAACCAAATACCATCGAATATGTATATATCCGTAACCTGGATAATAAATAGAGGCCGAATATTTATTCTAGACACAATTGGTAACCCGGAGTGGCAACTTCCAGTCTCTGGAAAACAGTCAAAAATGGTCATCATACAATCAACTTGATATCCAGAGACCGGAAAAAAACTTCGGACGCCATTTTGCAATCAGGTTTGCGAAAACGACGAAATATCATCGAATATGGTTATTTCTGGAACTAGAATGATACCTGGCCCGGGAACCAGAAATCGACTCCAGACGCCATTTTGAAATCCAAGTTGGTAACTTTTGGTTTCTGGAATGCTGATTGAAACATGTATTCCATTTCTAAGGGACCCCCCTTCCTTCAAGAGTAAGAAGGGGTGCCAAATCATCATAGAGACATCTCTTGTACTCTAAAATCCTCGCATTCTAAACTTGATTCCGTTTGCTTGATTAGTTCGAGAGTTATGCAGAAATTTGTGTTTCATTTGTATGGGACCCTTTCTTTCAGAGAAGAAAGGGGTATAAAACCACCATGTGCCCTTAAACCTCCTCATATCAAATTTGATTACATTTGCTTAGTTAGTTCTCGAGTTATGTGGGAATTTGTGTTTTATTTGTATGGGACTCCTCCATTCCAGAGAATGGATGGGTCTCGAACTACCACATTAAGGTTTCTTTCTCCTCAATAACCTCCACATGTCAAATTTGGTTTCACTGGTTAATAAGTTCTCGTGTTATGCAAAAAATTGTGTTTCATTTCTATGGGCCTCTCCCTTTTAGAGAAGGGAGGGGTGTCGAACCACTATAAAAAATTTTCTATTTTCCAAAAACCTCCACTTTCCGGCTTTGGTTCCGTTTGTTTGATTATTTTTTTAATTATGCAAAAATTTGTTTTTCATTTGTTTGGGACTGTCCCTCGAGGTCTCGAACCACCATAATAACCTTCCCCGGTCCAAAAAAACGCTATATACAAATTTTCACAAATCCGCAGAACTGTTCTTGAGTTTAATCGTGACATAGGGACAGCAACTTATTTTTATTTATATAGATTTAGACCTTATTCTACAATTTTTTTCGATTTTTTCTGATCCTTAGAGGCGTTTTTCAATAGTTGCTTAATTTTTGTTATTACCGTAAACTGGGGTGACGTTGATCACTTTTTCAATTGTATCTTAAATATTTTCAAAATATATAGAAAACAATAATGTTTGATATTTTTAAAATAAGTACTGACATGCATTGAGAAAGATTCAGTCACTACTTCGGAAGTTCAGCAACAATTTTGCTGTTTTTAAATATGCTCTAAAAATTTTACACCAATAATCATTCCGGGGTGACTTTGATCACTTTATTGTTTTGATGAATTTGGAGTAACACTTTGCTACTTTCACTAAATTGAACAGCCTTAAACGACTTAAACGAGTTTATAAATATGGAAAGCAATTTGGGGGCCATTCACATTCTACGTGAACAGTTTATAATGGCGAATGTCCAAGATTCATACAAATTTTTTAGAATATATCTGAATGATTATTCACTGAGAGAGAAGGTGGTCTAAAATCGTCAAAAACTAGTCCACGGGGAATATGACTTATGAAATTGTCCAAATTTGCATGTTACTTCACGTCTTGGGTTTTTGTTAAGAAGAAATATGTAATACGCTGTGGAGAAAATTGGGACTCAACATTGCCTTCGAGGAAAAACTTGCAAAAATAACAATAAAATGTATTGTTATAATATTTGCTCATCTTAAGAACTAATCTGGGAACAAAATAAAAACACTTTACGTATTGCAACTTGTTGTTTTGAATCTGCTTGAACCGATTGTTTGTATGCAACAAAAATCGCCAAAAATACACTTTATTTTCAAATAATATTTTAGAATGAAAAACACTCTTTAAATAGCAGGAAATGCATGAATAGTAGCAATGCGAACATATATCCACACAATCAGTGAAGATTACGACAAATCCCAAGCACTACGAGCGCTTTTTTACCACATTTTCAGAAAAGAGGTATAGTCTTCAAAGTCACCCCGGTGATCAGTCACCCCAGTTTACGGTATATTTCATTTCATGCAGATTTTAATTTGGTGTTTTATTTTTTTGGATTTATTTCCTTTCATTTATTCATTAAAGATAACCACTATATTTTAAAATTATAGTTTTTCTCAGAGCAGTGATTAATTGCTTAAAAGGAAAGAATTGTTTATCAGCAGTGAAAAGCCTGCACAAAATGAACGTTTGATTGTTAAAAAAAAAACAAATGCTTCAGCCCAGTGCTTCCCAACAATTTAGCTCCGCGGCCACCTTCGATAAACACAAGGAGCCTTTGCGTAACACAGAGAGCTTCGCGGCCGCCGAGTAATACGAGTTTGAAGATAATTTTTCGAGGCAAAATCTAAGTTCTCTTCGCCAGGAATGGGTTAATGCTATCAGGGCTGGAGAAAAATGGGAAAAGTTTAAATTTTTTTAAAGCATGTAGCGTTTTCTTTTTACTTTTTTATTTTATTTATATTGAACTCATAATTTTTTTATTGTACAGGTTTTCAGCAACAAAAAAGGATTTTTCTATTTTTTAAAAATATCAATTATTAGTGAAATAATGGCCGTTTCACCAAAACTTTTTTTGAGAGGCTTGCATTGTACACTATGCAAGCAGGTCAACTGATATCATAAAACTCATAATATTTCATTAGCTTAGACTTATACCGAGTTCATGCCTTGGTTTCTATGTATGATTTTATCATGTATTTTGTGCGCAAAAACAAAGTTCCCCGAGTTTGAACACATTTCATCTTAAGGGGCAACAGTGGCACCATTTCGAGTTTTTGAGAAGTTGGAAATTTTCGATATTTTTTCGACGCCATTTTATTTTGAAGCCAAATATCAGAATTCTAGAAGTTTGTCCACATATTAGCATTTCCTTACGCATCTTTAAAAAAAAAACAGATCTCAAATCGGACAAAAACTGAGCTCTCAACGGTGATTCTACGAAAACAGTTTTGGCATGGTTTTAGTATATTTTACAAAGCGAAATAATATCGAGTAGGCACATATGAGCATTAATGGTAATGCGTTCATATCTAAAAATGATAGTTAAAATCTGTTTTATAATGTAATGAGTGAAAAAATCTCAGGACTCGATTGGTGTGTGCCTGATCTACGTTAAATGTCAGCAATAATAGGTAAAATAGATTGATCTCGACGTTAGATTAGCTTATTTGAAATCTGTTTAAAGTAATATCAAGAGTGTAAGAGATACTCAAAGTTACAACAAGAATTTGTTTTCACATGATTTTCCACTTTTTGCGGGGAACTTAACTGATTTTTTTTTCTTTATCAATTCAAACATAAAAAATGTAATAAAATATGAGTTTGAATCAATTTCATTTTTTCCTTAAAAAAAATTTCGCCAAGATATGAAAAGGGAAAGTTAAGAAAAATCTTACAATATCTTGTCTTGGCATCTCTCCTCAGTGGGGTCCGTTAAAACCTCTTGCGTAATTTGTTGGTAGGGTGTACTTTTAATGTTGATTTCAAACTCGCAAACTCAACTTTAATGAGCCGCTAAAAAGAAAATCGTTAGCATGTTTATTACATCATCATAATAAATGATAAACACTGGGGTCGCTTTTTACGCGAGTTGTTTTTATGCGTTTTTTTCAATGGGATATTTTTACAATAACGCTGATTATTTGTACGCGGTATCAAATAAGTTTAGCATAAATATATCGAATCTAATCTTTCAAATGCGGTACAACCAACCGCATAAAAAGCGACCCCAGTGTTTTCGCACGATTTCTTTGAAGAGCTCAGATTATTTCGATACAATTTTGATAAGCTTACAAAAAAAAACAAAAAAAAATATTTGTATTTGCAAAATTGTAGCCAATACCTCTATATACAAGTTTTCCAAATACTTTTACATTTAACAAGTTTCAATGTGCAATTAGTTTAAATTTCCGTTTGAAGTCTTATATGCGTTGGATAAGTCATATTCCGGTCAAAAAAGTAACCCGATATTCCTCGTTATTATTTCCCACACTACATCTTCTCCACTGTAAAATTTTTAACAAGTTTATTGACCTATTGCAAGTATATCTTCTAGCTCTTTGACGAAAAGTTTTAATGAGTGAAAAAAAAAACAACTATCCAACAAAAGTAACTCTCTGCTAGAACAACAGCACCCAACAGCCGAATCCAGTACAATAGCTTACCATATCAGTATTTTCCAGCTCTTAGTATCATCTACAGCATCCACTACCAGGAGATATCGATCGCTGGCAGTTAGACTTGCAGGCACACTGAAAGGATATTTTAGCCCTGTGCCATCGTTATCTAGATCGGATTTCTCGCTTCGCTACATTTAACCACCACCAGCGGTAGCAATACTTATGTTTTATGCAAAAGTAGTGCTGCTGCAACACAGTCATAGCGATGGGTCGGCCGACCAAGACTCGAAAAAAGGCAATGAACTGCAGCCATCCAGTCACCGGCCGTATGGCAGTAGTATGCCGACAGACACACATAGGCACAGCCGGACAAATGCTGCACAATATTGACAACATAACAATAGAAAGCGGCTTAGCGAGATATATGAACTCACTGAAATTGGCCGCGGAAAAGCGATGGGAAGAAGAGGAAGGCAAATGCATTATTTAAAAATGGCATGTTGCCAGCGTTGATTGAACGCTTTCGGTGGAAATGGGTGAGGGTGGGAGGTACAGATTTTACAGAGCTTTCAATACTTCCCTTGGCCTTTCTGTATGGCGTGTCGGTGTTATTGCTAACTCCAATTTGGTATTGCTTTTCCCCCGCACTTCGATGCAGCCCGTTTCTCCACATGCATATGTTATGCTGCCTATATGGCAATAACCGCAGCTTCCTTCGGCCATTTATGGTATCATCGAGACTCCGGTCCAGTCCACGGTGCCGAAGACTAATGAGAGCGTGAAGCCGGCCGTCGCGTTTGAAACGTGTTGGATGCTGGACTGTAGTGCATGTGTGATTTTTCTCGAAAACACAAAACCCCGTCTGTTGTTGTTTCGATGTATGTTCTTTGATGGAAGCCCTGCTACTATAATGTGCGATTGGGGTTTCCAAAGTAAACAAAACGTTTTATTGTTCTGCATCACGTTGCACGATGGAGTTTGTTTACCCAGTTACAGGCGGATGCACTCAGGCGGATCGGTCCGAGTCTGGGTGGCGAAGTCGCTGAGAATCGAGAGTATATCGAAAACAGATTGCCGCGGACCTTGAATCTTGCATACGAGGGCAATGCACCTGCAATGAAGTTGGTCGGATTGATCTAGTAAAATTGTAATAGTGTCGGGGCCAGCTGGATGGGTTCGTGATGTAAATTTAGATTTTTAAATAAACACTCAACTAATAGAACATCGCTTTAGGTAGATAATATAATCTTTCTTGAGGCGTAATTCATTGTGCTTCACGTACTGTGGCCAAAACAGCGAAAGGTTGAAAGCTGCGAATAAAGCACTACCGATCGAAAAAAAAAAAATCGAAATATAGTGGTTCTAAATCAAACTCATTTTTTAAGTTGAATATTTCCATAAATTTGAGCGGCACTGCTGCGGCACAAACATCTGAACCGACAGACTTTACCACCGTAGACCGGTAGCCGCACCTTCTGGAAAGCGCAGAGAAAACAAAAACAAAACCGAGCGAACGGAAAAGTAAATATTTATCAAGCCCAACAAGTGAAGATGGGTGTAAGTAGTGTTTGAAATTAATAAAACTTAGCGATCAGTTTTCTTGTTATCACAATACTCGCGCACTCTGTGTGCGATTCTCGTAGCGTTACTGATAAGTATTTAAAAACTCGCGACCCAGACAGACGCTACATAGTGCGACTCCCGCGGGGTATGCAGATGGGTGCTGATTGTTGAAGGACTCCAGTGTGGCTGGTCGCTGTCGTATGCTGGTATACGTAATCCTTGATTTCATTCAGCTGTGCTTCGCTCTGGCTGGCACTAGTCGCGCGTTTGCGTCGCCACAAGTGAAATAATGATATCATTCGCTAACTGGAGTAGTTTGCCAGCGGCGACGTTCCGGAAATTCACTATTCATAGTTGAGCAATCGCCATACCCGTAGGAACAAGGCGAATGCACCTAGTTTCACAGTGAACAGAGGAAGAAACGTTATCGCTCCGGTTAGCGGAAGGTGGACCTCTTGAGGGTAGCTACGAATGGTTTACTATTTCTATTATGATAAAAGCTTTTCCGCTCTTCCAGACGGTTTTGTCCTATTATATCGTTTACTATCCCTTTCAAAGTGTAGGCCTTTTCGTTTGAAAAGAAAGGTATACCGCCAGGCAACTTAAAAATGTATCGTATATTAACTTTATTCTATGTTTTTGGATCTCTTTTTGTGTTATTATTTTGGGATAGCAAATTGATAGTTTTGAATTATGAATAATCAAAAACAAGTTACAAGTATTGCTATATTAACAAGTATTCGAAGCTCCTGGCGACGTCGTCGTTCAAAATTGTACATAAGTAAGACAATCACGTGATCTCGACCCTGACAAAATTGACGGGCACAATTCAAACTGACACACTAAGAATCTTCGACAAACGTGAGTCAAACGAGTTTGTTAGACTCAAATTTTGGCTAGCGGTCAGAGCGCAAGCATTGGCCTCCATAACTCTCCAAATGGAAACGATTACCGTAATTTATCACACGTTTTTAATGCACGCTGTTTTAAAATTACTTTAGCCACAGGCATCAATGAGACCCTATCAAGTATATGTGTTCTTAATGAGGCTTTTATCAGCTCGATCAACATCAACGGATCATTCTTGCATTTTTCGCTACCTTGTACGTTGGGTTACCGCTCCGTCATTAGAATGCTTACCTGAAAAAAATACAAACAAAAACATCTTAAGTATCCTGCCGGATTATTGTATTATAAATGATGAAAAGTATTTTACATTGAATCACAGTGGTTTGCCGATTCCAAATCATTGCGGCAAGCATTCCACACTGTACAATGTTGCAACAACAGTTGTACCGATGACGTAATCGTACAAAATCTATCTTTTCCTGCAAGTAGGGGATCATGGAGTCAACTCATCCAAGCTATGAAGAGTTGGTTGTAAGGGTGTTGGATCAAAAGAGGCAGTTTTTTATATAATTTTTCCCGCCAAGAAACCTATTGTTATTTATTTTTTTCTGAAAAAATTTTCAATATTGAAAAAAATGTGAACCACACGGTAGTAACGAACAAGTCAGCGGTAAAGCATAATACAAGAAAAACTATGTTGAACGTCTTGATAGAAACATATTGAACTACAAACAAGGTTTTGGATTCTGATCGTTTGATACCATTGAATATACGAGAGATTCCATGGTGGTCCGTGGGCTATGGAACTCTAACAAACAAAATGTTTTAGAAGACTTAGGCTGATGACATAGTAAGCGCGAAAAGTGTCGCTAAGCGATACGCCTTATGTACAGTCCTAAATAGAACTGTACATTTAGCCACGGTAAGGTGAATCGCTTCAAAGCCCTAAGGAAAATCAAGCTGAAGGTTCTATATTCGCTGAGCATCCTCCAGCAGCCCGATGTTAGCTTTAGGTGCTTCGATAGGGGACATAAGTCGTAGGCCCAACAGATCTAGCTTATATCGACGCTGCGGTGGTCATAAAGCGAGTGACTGCGGGACGCCTAGCACGTCACAGGAGGCCCAGCTAGCAAGCCGGCTACTAAACCGCAGGCGTGAGGGTGACGCAATTAACCACTGCTACGCGGCACAGCAAGTGCTATACCAACCAGCCACTGAGTCGTTGTCGGACATTGCCATCGCATCGAACCCCTACCGCATCCCTACCGGAAACGGTAACTGGGTAGCGGATAAGTTCGGGGTGACGGTCATATGACGACAGGCAGGTTCCCGGTTCAGGAGATTGTGTCGACCTCGAATGAGAGATACGTAGTTGCCAAGGTGGACAGTGACGGTCTACAGAAAGGTTCGCTAAGATGGTCGATCGTGTGTAACCGCGGAACTAACGGGTCTAAAGCCGTTGGTGGTGGCGAGTGACTTCAACACTTGGGATGTTGAGTGGGGAAGTCGCTACACTAACCAGAGGGGCCAGATCTTGTTGAAAGCTTTGGCGAAGCTCAACATAGATCAGGCCAATATCGGTGCTGAAAATATCTACGTGATATTCGGCAGCCCGGAACAGATCATGAGCTGGAGGGTAGAGAACGGCCACACTAATAGCGACCACCACCCGAGCAGGACAAAATATCATTATAATATCACAACCAGATATCGGAAATACACCTCATTTTGATCTTAATATGGTTTACATAGTTGGTAAAATAACAAAAAATAATACCAAAATATTGTTCCTCCAAGACCATATGAATAACAAAGCTTGATACTTCAATAACAAACCAATAATTTGCATTGAAAATCGCGAAAATGACCGATTAATATTTTCAACTTATTGAACACTGAATGCAGAACTGAATATATTATAAATAATCAATGACGTACAATTTTCACTTAAAAATTTACTTTTTATCAGATATTTAAAATCAACTCAAATATCTTATTGAAGGCATATCGAGATATGATATCAAAATTTTATGATATTTTCATATGCATGTTTGAGACGTGAATATCTTTCGAATAACACGATAAGTCCTCATAGCTTAATATACTATTGATGAGTTATGATTTTGTTATGCTCTCCTGCCCGGGCAGTCGGTCAGCTGTAGCATGGACACGAGGTGACAAGCGACGGGTAGGACCAATACCCCAACCACTCGCGGCTGGAAGACATCGCATTTTGGTTCCGATGTATTTGTGGAAGTAATAAGTTGGGACCTCGAAGGTGGGAGGGCCCTTTTGAGTGTGGACCAACTTATTGCTACTCTATCGCGGGCATGCGTATCCGCCATGCCTAGGTCTTATCAGCCTAGAAATGGAAGGCCTCCGGCATAGCAATGGACCGACGCGATAGCCGACCTCCGCAGTGCGTGGCTTCGTGCGAGGCGGAGAATCCAACGCGCGCGCACCGATGCGCGAAGATCGAAGCACCAGGCTGCATTCAAATCCGCTAAGGTAACGTTTAACAGCGCAATTAGGGCCAGTAAACGAGCCTGTTTCGATAGACTTTGCGACAGTGCCAATACGAATCCATGGGGTGACGCTTATAGGGTCGTTACGGCCAAGACCAGAAGCTCGTCAGCCCCGCCAGAGCACCAGTAATGTTGGAGCAGGGACTTTTCTCGCACCACGGAGTTGAGGGACTTTTCTCGCACCACGAGCCAAACCCCTGGCTTCCGGCTACTAGCCCCAAAAACAGCGAGTGACGCGCATAGATCGCGCAAATGTTACGCTAAACGTGAAAAACGCGTCCAATAGCGCCAGCTGGGATTCTATCCCTTACGCGCCAAGAAGTCTGAGAGTGCCGGTACAACTGTACAAGATTCTGGAAAGTTACTTTCAGAATCGAGAGCTGATCTACAAAACACACGAGAGTCAAAATGCGCCCGATTGTCACAGGGGTACCGCAAGGTTCCATCCTGGGTTCGCTATTGTGAAATTTCATGTAAGACGGTGTGCTGAAGCTTAAGGAGCGGTGACTGTGGGCTTTGCAAACGACATAATTCTAGAAGTCTACGGTGAGTCAGTCAGAGAGGTCGAGTTGAAAGCCGCGCTATTCATACGCGTAGTTGAGGATTGGATGCACTGCTGGAAACTGGAGTTAGTGCACCATAAGACAGAGCTCGTCGTAGTGAGTAATCGTAAATCGGAAGGAAGGCGTCGATTAGTGCCGGTGGATGCACTATCGCCTCAAAGCGATCCTTGAAGCTCTTGGGGGTAATGGTCGATGACAAGCTCACGTGTAGAAGTCACGTCGACCATGCCTGCAAGAAAGCTTCCACGACTATAGCGGCATTATTGCGCATGATGTCAAATAGCTCGGCGGTATTTAGTGACAGGCTGAAGCAGCTAACAAGTGTGGTAACGTCCATACTCAGGTATGGCGGACCCGTGTGATCGAAAGCGTTGGGTACGTTGAGTTACCGCGGAAAACTGGGAAGCACCTACAGACTCAAGTGCTTGAGAGTCACGTGCGTCATACAAGGCAATATGCGTCCTGACTGGCATGATGCCTATCAGCATCATTCTTAAAGAGGATGTAGAGTGCTTCGACACATGACACAAGAGGTATACGGACCACCCAAAGGTCAACTTCGTTGGCCAGGTGGCAGCGGGAATGGCCCGATTCTACCACAGGTAGATGGACGCACCGACTCCTCCCGGAGATAGCCAGATGAATCGAGAGGCGACATGGGAAAGTTAACTTCCACCTGACACAGATACTGTCCTTTAGGCTCCTTTAGGCAGTACCTGCACAAGTTTGGCCACACGGAGTTACCTATGTATTCACAATGCGCGGGCGCGGAGGAAACCGCTGAGCATGTGCTTTTCGTATGTTCTCGTTTCGCACAGGTAAGGAGCGAAACAGCTAGACAGTGAGCGGGCCGGATACTATTCCGGAAAAGCACCTGGGAGCACTTATCACGGCTGCTTCACAGATCGTTCTCACGCTGCAAAACACCAATCGTTGGAACACCCTTCGAAATGTCAGTGAAGGCTAACTCTGAAGAAGGAAGTGCACTAAGCACACTCGCCCTTCTCCCTGAAGCAATGCGAGAGACTCTGGTTCAAGAAAATGGAGAAACATAGGTGAATCACTTCGTGGATTCCAAACAACACAGCTAGTTTAGAGGATATAACGTACTGAAGAACAGTAAAGAGTACGCAGAGTATCGGGATCAATGAATTCTGGTCCAATTCTGAAAAAAATTTCGAGCTGTCGATTTGCTTTGTTGATAATCGTCATATAATATTGTCTAAACGACAAATGAGCATCCAACACCACACCAAGGCTGGTAAAGCTGATAACAGAGCATTTTGAAATGCTGATTGACATAGAGTCACATCATTGAGCAAACAAATCTACATAGCTTTGATGTCCAGTCGTCGATAGATTCTACCAGTAAATAGATTTTAATATCAGCGTAACATAATCTGGATTCACGAAGCAGCGACCGAGTGACATCATTGATAAACCGTGAAAAAAGTAACGAGTCGAAAATGCCACCTTGTGGTACTCCAGAGCGGATATGAAATTAACAAGATTGAGATGATCCCAACTTAAAGTTAAAATTGCTAGAGCGTAGATAAGAGCTTAGTCACGAAAGCAAACAAGATGACACACCTAGTTTATTAAACTTAGCGAGCAATATTTAAGGTCTACCCGATCTAACGCCGCATCGAGATCAGTGCATAAGGCATTAATTTGATTGCCCTGCTGCATAGTGCGCAAATACAACAAAGTAATTTTCAATAAGTTGGTTGTAACTGATCGGCCTGGATATGTAATTTTTTACACGTGACATAAGATTTTTTTAAATTTTTACACGTAACATGCGCACAATAAAGTGATTCCACAGTGATGCTCATAAGCAGAATATGGAGCATCACTGTGGAATCATTTTCTTAAATATGGGGAACATGTGCGATGACTTCCAACTTTTAGGGAACTTAGGCTTCGTAAAGAGAGATTAAGCAAAACAGTGATTAGAAATTTCAATGCTTCACAACACGCCTTCAAAAGAGCAACAGGAATATCGTCAGGTCCAGGACAATACGATTGATTTAGCTTACTTCATCGGCAGCCATAATGAATGATCCGGCTATTAATACATCACTGAAAACAGACGATAACGCGTCTGCTACAATATCCGGTGAGACAGATTCAGTGCTGAACACACTAAAAATTTTGAGCGTGTAAACCACATTTACTGTTATTGTTTAATGCAACTTCGTCCTTCAAGAACATAGTAGAATCCGTGATATGATTGGCTACAATCCTAGGCTAGTTGCGTGACTGACAGAGATGGTGTCAATGGCCATAGACCAGTGGGTCCTGATCGGTAGTTCGGAGGCGTTAGAAAATTTGATAGGTTATCAAATTTGTCTTTATATACCTTTGTCAGAGGGAATTTTCGACCTCTGTGCAAATTGAGACCAAGACATGAAACAAAAAAGACGTGCAGGATGATAAGAGATCGAAAGGCACAGTATCGAATTAGAAAATTTGTATTTGAAATTCTGTTAGGGGCGCGAAGCTCTTTGTACTTACCAAAAGGGATCGCAAAATCCAAAAAAGGTTTGGAACCACTGCTATAGACAGACATAATTTTGTAATCTTACTGACAAAAACAGTCTTCGAACCTTGAGGTCAATTAGGACTTAAGGATAGATGGTCATAATCAACCAATGCTATTTGACTTGTAAATGCTCAATAGAGAAAATTATTCTTATAAATTTGAAAACGAAGGCATAATTTACTCTACGCTCCCCTAATCGAAGAAGGTTGCCTGCACGGTTCCCACCGAGCGACCCAACTACCTTCGCCGCCTTATGTGTGCATTATGTACTGCGGCGATGATGGGCCAAGATGCGATCTGTGCCTTTACCTCCGGCCCGAGAAGTCATGAAACCGCTACGCTCTTCTGACTTAATGTACTGTTTCTTTTTCTCCACCGCCCCTACGCTGTGGAGTATCTTAAACCGCGGGATCCTCGTTGCTATCTGCGCTATTACAATAGTGCCATTATGGCCAGTACAAAGTAGCGCATAATTAAAACCTTATGTCATCTTTTCCACCGCGAGGCACTTGAGAGGCTCTAGCGGGTCTCTTGAAAGAATTTATTCCGTGATAGTTCACACTTACTTTTGCGCAGAGCGCTTCGACAAACGGCGGAAAAGATGATCTTGTAGTAACCTACTAGTTAATACGCACTGTTATTTCAAATGAGGAATTTGATCGAGAGGATAGTATGTGGTCATGGTCGCAGCCGCTGTATCATATTTCAGATTACTGTGATTTTTTTTAAACTATTGGATATCAATTACTACTCACAAGTTTTAATAAGTGTTTACATTTGCCTGTGAGAATCAAAACAGACGGGAGTATCAGATGAATAGTCACTACTATTTGGTATGTGCAGTGGATTAAAGTGAATGTATCACCGTTTTCTCAGCTCTGGCCGAAAGCCTGAAACTGTCAGTCGGTCAACAACATTTCGTTTCTATTAAGCTATTGCCGAAAGCCACGGTTTAGTAGGTCAATTTGTCACGGTCAGTTGCGAGTGCTTTTTGTTGCAGCACATATTGCTTGGTGTGAAAATCACTGGGAAACACCATTGCATCGGTAGTGTGAAACGAGTCAAAAGTTTTTGTTGAGAACAGTTTTGCACGATTGATAAAAAGGAAAATTGGATTACTTTAGCCATTGCTCAATTTTAGCCTGAGGTTTCTACATATGACAAATAATTTTCATCAATTATTACTGAATGTAAAATATGGAAGTATTAACGACATTTACATAAACAAAGCGGATACCATTTTGCACACCTGATTTCAACCCAAATGTCAAGCTAGCATGGCCGCACCTTGAGTTTTTTCACGACCTCTCGTAACTGTTGATCTCCGACAGTACATGAGTAGTAGTTTTCTGCTGCATACACTTTGTAGCCCGCCATCATCGATCGTGAATGAAACCCGTGATCGAATTATGTAAAAAAGTATATATTATTAAACAGCCTAGTCAAGTCAGTCGTCGTTCGTAGCCTCCCTTCTGGTCTGAAAGGTGGCTTTCGCCTCGGCAGAGGCCGTACCGACAGACGAACTTCTCTCGCAGCATGTGTGCCTGTCTGGGTGTAATTGGCACCGAAGGCAAATGCGGGTACTCGAAGGTAAGAAAGGCGTAGATCGATAGCCACACAAACGACAGCACGTTTAATCCAATTTGTATTTGTCGCATCATATTGCACGATTCGCGGTTACAAGGCTCAGCTGAAGACATCAGATTTCGCCGTCGTCGTCTCCGTCGTTGTCATCGTCGTCGCGGCGACGACGGTGCACTCACTGATGGAGTTGCTGGATCAGCCCGCAAAAGGGTGCAATTACCCATTAGGTGTACGTAACATTTGATCGCATATCACGGCGTCGAAGTAATGAGTTATGCAGGTAGCAATATTTCGAAATAACTTTTTTTTTCGCTGAATAGAATTGTACGGGCACTCTCAGAGTATCTATTATGCCGATTTGTTGTACATACAGCGACCTGTGCAGTTTTTGTGATAATATCCTCGAAGGGGACTGTTGATATTGAACGACAAAAAGTGGTTATAAAAAAACATTGTACCGTGAGCGCACAATGAATTGTCAGTTTTTCTTTAATGTATCGACTGCGCAAATATGCGCTTCCAGTCTGTCTTTTTTGATAGATGTTTAGTGTTTTCATGGCGAACAACATTCATGACAAACAATAATGCAGACGTGATTTCAATTACGGTCAGTTGCAATTCCGTTGTATACGAAATGCTTGAAGGTCTATAGTTTTGTATGCCTTGTGTTGAACTAATTTTTTTTTACTCTTTCTTTTTATATGATGTCGTCCACTTTTCTTCTTCCTGTTTTGCATAATTTATTATGCTTTCAATATTTTTTAGTACCTCTTCAAAATGAAAATCATTCAAATGATATATTTTATCATTTATGATATTTTTGCCCTATATTTTGATTTTGAAATTTGGCCAAAAAAACTGAAACTGTCAATCGGTCAACAACATTTCTTTCCTGTTAAGCTATTGCCGGAGTTTTTGTAGGCTCATTTCAAGATGGCTTGACAAAGTATTTTTTTCAATTCTTTTAGCACCAATATTTAGTGGTTAATTTGTGGTTTCGAAATCCAATTTGTGGTAATTTGTGGTTGAGTAATTTCTGAGAAACTTTCAGAAAACTGAGTCAAGCCATCTCTGAAAATGATTTCGCTTCAAATGAATCGGACAACGATGATATATACATCAATCGAAAGCTCTTAATTTGTGGTTCACGAAAATGTAGTTTTTGTAGGCATACTTCATAATAAAATAATTAAAAAACTATTATTTAAATTTTTGAACATTGTTTACCTCTTGTTGTCAACACCGACCGTACGCGGTTCTGGTAGACCATCAAGAGCTAAGAGATCTATAGCATATCGAAAACCGGTAAATCTTTGTTTGAATTCTATCATCTACCTGCGTCATCTGCACGTAACGTTTTCCAATTCGTCATTTTCGTGTAGTGCGTATTGTTCGAGTAACGTAAAACATATGATTTTTTCTCAGAAAGCTTTCGTGTAGCGATGAGTATGGTGAAACTAGAGATACTCAGAGGGAGAGATATGCGGTGAGCCAAACGAACCGTCAAAATTGGAGCCAAACGAACAAGAAAGGTAACACCACATTGAGAGGTATTGCAATCAGGTACAAAAAAGAACGTGTTTATTTCTATACGATTTTTTGTTCTATTGCCAATGAATGAATTAAGAATGCTGTGAGTGATTTTTACCCGGAGTTCAACAAACCTTGTGTATAGGTAACAAAATAAGTGAAGGTGTATAAAATTAAACATAAACATAAAATATATCACCTTAACAGTTTTTGCGAAGCACTTCACTATTCTTAAGGACTTTCACCGTCACCACCGATTATATAAGTCGAATGTTAGTCAACATTGCGCTTTGAGAAGAGATCTGGCACCTCTGACATATGAAACCCAGTTGCCGAATTGGCGATTTTTTTCACCGCGAATCAAAACAGCAGGGATACTATATGTGCAGATTTGCTGCGAAATGCAAATGTTGATCAATTAGCAGATATTTGTAGTTGACAAGCCTCCGTGTGTTTTATGTAAATTTCCTCAAAATAAGTTAATACACCTAGGGGTGTGATCTGGTCTTTCTCATACAAAATCTATTATATGTTAAAATCTATTGGCACATACGTTTTAACTCTTGGAATAAATTACAGCCTGATAAAAATATAGAACAATTTTTTGTTTCGATAAATATAATAATGTTTTGGTAACCAACTACGCAACTGTATTCGACTGTTGGGTATTTTAGAAACCGGAATGATGCCTGAAGGTCGGGAATGGGCCTTAGAACTGTAAGAAACGGTTGAAACGCATGGTAAATGCCCAAAGGTGTGAGTCCTGACTAGAATTAAAATTTGATATTTTCTCGTCTCAGGAATATGCTACTACAACTACCCCCTGAATAATAAAACAAAAAAGTTTTCAACGGCAGCGACAACTGTATGTCATATATATGAACGACTGTCGATATGTTCTAGATAACCCACTAGCACTAACATCGGCAGGTGCCAGTACTATGCTCATCCAACGCCGCGTACGGTCGGTGTTGACAACAAGAGGTAAACAATGTTCAAAAATTTAAATTATAGTTTTTCAATTATTTTAATATGAAGTATGCCTATAAGAACTACATTTTCGTGAACCACAAATTAAGAGCTTTCTTTTGATGTATATATCATCGTTGTCCGATTCATTTGAAGCGAAATCATTTTCAGAGATGGCTTGACTCAGTTTTCTGAAAATTTCTCAGGAATTACTCAACCACAAATTACCACAAATTGGATTTCGAAACCACAAATTAACCACAAAATATTGGTGCTAAAAGAATTAAAAAAAATACTTTGTCAAGCCATCTTGAAATGAGCTTTTAGTAGGTCATTTTGTCAAGGTCAGTTGCGAGTGCTTTTTATCAATTCAATAGTGATTAGTTGATCACAATTGATTTTTTTTTCGATTGATACGTAGATCAAACGTTATGTATAAAATGTGTTCCATATATAAGTAAATTGATCAACTCATTCAATTGAGGATCGGAGCACTAACTCCACTTAGATCTGTCTCAGTCTCGCTCTCGCACAAATAATAACATATATTTCCATATAGCTCGTAGAAAACGAACTCTAGAAAAACTTTTTTCTCCATGATTTTTTTTTTCATAAAGCAAATGCAACTGATATGGCGACAAATGTTTCAGTAAACCAAGAATCAAACACCGACCTGATTGTTGTCCATATTTATACTGAACACAACGTGCGCATACTGCGCATTCTCTCCTGGTTCACGTAACCTCAGTAAGTACCAGGTAGCACAAGCAAGTACCGCACGATCCATTTGTATTCATTGCAATATTTCTGCCTGGCACGAAGCGTTTGCTTTGGCTAGTACAGAATGCGATCGGCATGTGACACGTCACAAATGTGCATGTAGAATTTTAAAACAGTGTGCGCCAAATAGTATCTACACTCTCACTGCGGCAATGTCTCCTTGAAAACACTGAAACTGCGCACCTCGAAACGATCTGCGGTTGGATTCGCTTCTGGCGGTTGAATTAGAATAGCGTCGTTCGAAAAAATAGCAATTGAAAAGGTGGAACCTGAGCGAAACAGGTTTGTTCCGCGCCACTTGCGCACAAACACGTACGCCAGTACCCATTTGGGGGTCCCAGTTGTGTCTACACAGGAATGTGTGACCTACGACGACTACAACGACGCCGACCATGACGAATAAGCTGCCAAGTCGTGACCAGAACCGAGGTGTGCAGTTGGAAAGGAAAGATTGACAAAATTTGTTCGGCATTATTCATAGTAGGTACAGTAGGTTTCCGTTTACTCCTATGTGTTCCGTAGACATATGCTTAGTTATGTGGAGACTGTTCTGTCAATGATTTTGTAACGATGGAATTCCTCCGCTAGGTCTTTTGTCTTCTTTTTTCTGTTTGTTTACACGCAAAGTATATGTTTTTCATAATATATTTCAAACAGTGGTGGGCACCGCTAACTGAAAATTTAGCGACGCTAATCGCTAATCCGCTAACTGGAAAGTTTAGCTCGATAATCGCTAAACGCTAAACGCTTAACCCATATTAGCGGAACTTTCGCTAATCGCTAACTTATTAATATGTAGATTGTTATATGGTTATGTTTTTTTGCTCATGAAAACAAACCAAAATAATTAGTTTTGAGTGCTATTTACATTAAGAGGTTCAAAATCCACAAAATGGTCATACTTGAGAATTTTGTGAAAACAAGAAGCAATAAGAGTGATTCTGCTTGAACGTTAAATAAATACTTTTAGGAATGTTTTTAACACTTGCGTACCTGTCCTCTCCAGAGCCGAAAAAATGAAAACCTGCCATTTTACCTGCCATTCCACAAGATCTAAACCGAATTTAGTCGAACCTTTTTCAAAAGATTACAAATTTATCATAGTTTTTGAGACAGTAGGGGCCATTTCGAAATTTTCCGTTGTTCTAGATTCATCAAGGGAAACCGTGGGGTAAGTACCCTTTAAGAGATACACGCTAGATTGAAAACGGTGGCGAAACCTTGCTTGCGACATATCAAACTTCAATTTTTTTGCAAAAAATACTTTTGGCGATCGGTATTTGGACACTTGGACGTGTTTTGGCCACTACTGACCAAACCGGAAAAATAAAACCGAAGTTGCTGTAATTTCTAGCGGATTGCAATATGCAAGAATCTTCGGTGTTCCGAAAATCTAATCTAGATCACCTTGAGATTATTCTTCAAAAAGCTGCAGTGTCTCATACGATAACTGGAACCTCATTTTGGAGTGAAAGACTGACTTGTACTTGTGTCGTAAAGAGAGGAATTTTAGACAATTAAGAAACATATGTTCCAAAAGTAATCTTCGCTGTAAGGTATGTTCATCATTCTAATCAATTTATGTACGTCATCAGCGATTCACAGTTTTTCGAAAATATTTTTTTTTCGCTTGTCTACAAAGTTAGCTTCTTCTTCTTCTTAATTCTTTTTGAGCCGTCTCGTGACAGCTCTATTGGGAGGGCCAGTCGCATCGACAAAGTTAGCGAATTAGCGATTAGCGTTTCGAAGGCCAAAAATTTGGCGACGCTAACAGTCCGCTAACCAGCTCAAAAATAAGCAAAATCGCTAAACCGCTAACTGAATATTAGCGTCGCTAATTAGCGATTAGCGAATTAGCGGAATGGTGCCCACCACTGATTTCAAATAAAGCAAGCTTGATTAAATGCAGTTCCCCTAGAGTGATATTTCACAAAGCGCAAAATTCAAATTTTGAAAATCAATTAAAAATTTATCAAAAGAGCTGTTACTCATCAAATGGGCAAAAATTTTACTCAATAAAAAACCAGCTTTTTCAAATATGGGTGAAATTTCTCTTATTAATGAGTAACTTAAGTTTAACGTGTATTTGACTCCAACTGTAAGCAGCGCACTGTCGTATATAACAGGTCTGGCAATTTAAAACCAGCCTTCTTTTAAGGCCTGAACACAATGGATACGTTGCGGCTGCGTTTGCGGCAATTCGACAGTTAGCACATACATTTTCTGTCAAATTAACGTCAACGCAACGCAAACGTATCCTTTGTGTTTGGGCCTTTACACTCATTTGCTTTCAAATGGAACAGAGAGTTTGACGTGACAGACACTGTTGTACAAGCGCTGCGAGAGGAAAAAAGTGACGACAAATTTTAATTTTGTTATTACTGTACGTTATACAAGACGAATTTTGTTAAAAACCCATTGAATCATATAAATAAATAATTTTCATAATAATTTTGAAGTATCAAATTGAATATATTGATGACGAAAAAGGTTTCCTTTTTTGGCATGGTGCCAGTTTTGGCAACTGAAATTTAAAATTTTGTTGCCAAAAACGGAAACCTACTGTACCTGCAAACCTTCGGAACATTTGTTGGAAACACCTGATTTAACATCCAATTGTGTCAGTGGTATAACACACACAACTCGAAGGAAGGCCTGCTACCGAAAGCTAACGACGACTCGATGGACGCAATATAATTGCATTCTAATGATTTTGGAGCTGGACAGCGCAGTTGAGACACTGGAATTTCATTTAAATAATCTTCTCCATTTATCTAGGGAGCTTTCGGAAAAGTTCCGCGGTCAAAGCTGAACTCGATCGAGGAAAACCAAAACGATCATTTAGCTATCGGAAAAAACGCATGTTTCAATATGTTGAAAATATTGTGTTGTATTTACTACGATATGTGCAAGTTAATAAGGTGCAATTTATGAAAAGTTCGCTCAATTTCACGAATTTTTGAAAATTATTTGAATTCCACAAAATAACAATTTAAGCAAATTAAGGCAGAACATTACCATGACCTTTAAACTGTTATTCATCTGTTTGCATTCGGTATTTTCTGACACAATGTTCAAATTATCGCTGTTGGGTCGTTTGGGTTGTTTTATTTTCAAGCTACATATATTCCTCTTCAAAAGTCCATCGTTTTTGAAAAAACAAACTCGTATCTACTCCTGGTCCTCTCCAGTTCCCAGTGAGTGAATGTCTCCGCGACACATAATGATAAGGGCACATAACCTAGATTTTGAGGATTTGACTTATCACTAAATCTTTCTTGCAAAATGTTTAGTAGTTGTTAACTCGGATGTTTCATTATTTCCCTGAAGATTAGGGAATTAATTTATTGATTGCATTCATTCGACGGAATAAGAAAAAAAAAACTAATATAATCCACCTAGTGGTTGTAATTGAAGTATTAAATATGAAATTTAACGTAGTGTTAGTGCTTGAGAAATAGCGAAATGAAAGAAATGACTCTTAATTTCGAACAATTTAATCACGAGCGATACCGGGAACGTTCAAATAGTACGATACCACATTTAAATTATATTAAGGCAATGTGTGTCTCTTAACCATATATCAAATGAGGAGACCATCTAAGAAGGAAAGTAGACTGCGTTGTTTGCTCTTCATCACGAGCTGAAAAAATTAATCCAGCTGTCCGTCACGCATGTTTGCTCATCGAATGCTATCGAATTCAGCAGTGCATTTCGTGGTGTACTTTTATGTATTTTCACTACAGTTATTCACCACTTTCGATTCGCTCAACTGTGGTATAAGTAACTAGCGTATTATTTTTCTGTGAGCGTCAGAAACACAGCACGAAGCAGAATGAGGAAGTTTGGCGACAATTTGATCACGAGCGATATCGGAAACGTTCAAATAGTACGATACCACATTTAAATTATGTTGAGGCCACATATATTGATCAAAGCAGGTATAATTTTAAATAGTCTTTGAATTTCTTTTCTTTCCATAACTTTTGAGCCACATATCAAATTGTTATGAAGTTTGTTATTTGTAAGTTTGAGGGATAACTCGTTCGTATGACACTAGTTATGTTCAAATAAGTTGTGTAATCTTTGATCTTTGATTACACTTTCGTTGTTTTATTAGCAATTCAATACATAACGGTTGCTTAAGTTCGACTATAATCAAATGAAATGGGAACGTATAGGGCAGCCAAACTTTGAAACCACATGTTCAATCATAATTCATCAGTTAACCCTTAACTAGCCCGTTCATCTGATATCAATATTGTTCAAATCGATTGTGTAGTTTCTGAGATAATGAAGGTTCGTGATTTTCACATTTCGGTACATTACAGACGAGGTTACAGTTCGATTACAGTAAAATTCAATAGGGTGTTATGAGGCAGACAATCGGGCGGAAATCGGGTCAGCCATCTCTGTGCAAAGTGAGTGAGTCCAAGTAGTCTTCGGTATATGTTCCTTTTCATAGCTGGATTCCACATTATTGAACATAACAGGCAAAGTAAAAGACTAATTGTAAAACAAATCAATGGGGTTTTATGGGGCAACTAGAACTTCCATTTGGCACTGATTTTATGAAAATCGGTCCAGCCATCTCTGAGAAACATGAGTGAGATTAAACAGTCTTCAGAACACGTTTCTTTTCATAACTTTTGAACCACTAGTTCAACCTTTATAAAATTCAAAAGTTAAGAGTTTTTTAGGTAGCTTAGGTTCATTTGAAACCAATTTTGTTCAAAACGGTTGTGTAGTTTCTGAGATAATGATGTTTCATGAGTTTTACATTTTGATAAATAACCTCTAAACTAAAAATCCGGTTACAATAAAATTGAATAGGGTCTTATGGGATCTTTCATTTGAAAATAATGTCATGAAAATCGGTCCAGCCATCTCTGAGAAAAGTGAGTGAGAATAAAAAGTTGCACATACACACACGCACACACACACTTTCGGTTTTGCCAGTGATTGCTATACCTTTCTAGGAGAAAGGCAAAAAAGAAGTAGAAAGTTCTGAAATCGTGAAGATTTGATCGTGATCCTTATTGATAGTATCGATACTTAGCATAACAAAGTCATTCGTGCCCTTTGAAAATAATCAATGAATTACATTCTTTGTGATTTCACACATCATGTGAAATGTGTCAACGGTCAACAAAATACCGTAACAAGATCTTGATTAATTGGGAAATTCTGTGGACTTTCTTGGACACACATTTGTACTATTTTAAAAATGTTATTTTAAATAATGTTTTAGGATACTAATAGAATTAATTTTAACAATGTTTTCGTTTGTCGGGATCACATAAGACTATGTAATTGATAGAGGCGCATCTATGTTTTGAGTCAATTTCTATTTGATGGACACCAAAGTTAACAACAATAAAAAAGCATTACAAGTAAGTGACGTACTACATATCCCTAAAGCTAAAAGTACAAAATCAGCAGGACACACAAGTTGTAGCATAAACATTTAGTACTCATCCGATGCTCATAAACCCCCGGAAAAAAAATTTACGATGTAGTTTGTGGTGAGAACTGTAAATGGACTATATTTTTAATTGTAACCATAAAAAACATGGTACTTTAACTGTAAGCTTGCGAACATTTCTTGTTATTACCATGTTTTCACAATGTTTTTTGTTGTTGAATCCACCACCGACAATAATTATACCATGAAAAACATTGCCAGTGATATCTAAATGTATGAGAAAAGTGCCTGGAAAAATGGAACATGATCCCGAGGATCCGGATTTAATTTTGTGGGTACCCGGGTACCCTGCCGAGCACTTGCAAGGTGAAAAAATCGAAGCATTATATACGAAAGTAGCATTTTTATCTAACAAACTATAGCTATAACTATTACTATAACTATTATATCTGGCCATCTATAACGATCGAAATAAATAATGCTCAATAAACGTTTTTTTTTAAATGAAATGTTCATAATTAATGCATAGCTCCAATTTTTTGAATATTTTCTTCTGGAAACGATCAGAAACGTTTCTTTACAATTAGGTATCAATTAAATACTTCCATACGCAGGTTGCTTTAATAAATTAGCTGCATTTTCCATTTTTTTTTAAATAATAAATAAATTCAAAAATATTCTGGTACCTTAAAAAGAAAGTGGCCATTCGCCCTTGAGGTTTTCGATGCAGATGGAAGATGGATCGTGGCGGAGGCGGATGAACCACGAGTTGCATCAGCTGCTGGAAGAACCACTCATCGTTCAAACGTTAAACATCGGGAGACTACGGTGGACTGGGCATGTCGTAAGGATGTCGGACGACAACCCGGTGAAAATGGTTTGTGGATAACGACCCATCTAGAACGAAGCGACGGGGCGCGCTACGAGCATGGTGGCTCGATCAAGTGGAAGACGACCTGCGGGGCCTCCGCAGATGAGCTGGCGAGCTGCAGCCATGGGCCGAATTGAACGGAGACGACTTCTGGGGTAGGACTAGGGGGGCCTGGGCGTTTGCCCTCGTGGCTCCCCCTTAAATCCGGGCCTGGGTAGAGCAAACACTGGCAAAACTAAAGGTAGAAAAGTGATCCAAATGGCCGAATGTTATATACCACTCAACTTTTTGAGCATTTTCTGTAGGTATGTGTATATGTGCAACTTTTTAATCTAATTCACTTTTTGCAGAGATGGCTAGACCGATCCTCACAATCTTAGTGTCAAGATTGCTATTGAATTTCATTATAATGGGACTATTAGTTTAGGCATTTTGTATAAAATTATGAAAATCACGAAACTTCATTATCCCAGTAACTGTGGTTCAAAAATTATGAAAAGAAATGTACTCTGGGGACTTTTTAAACTTACTCATTTTTCTCAGAGATGGCTGGATCGATCTCTACGTTCTTAGAGCCAAGTGGGAGTTCTAGTTTTCATCTTGGATTAAAAATGGTGTCTGTGGCCGGTTTCAAGCATATGAACATCATCCCGCTTCCACAAATACTCTTATTGGATGATATTTGGTCACTTTGCGCTGCTTACGGAAACTGAAAGTCGTCATCTCCACTAGTACCCATATAGGTACCCATATTATTAAGCAATATTTTTGCCATTTTAGGTTGTATTCAGGCAACCGGAAGCAGCCAACTGGATTTAAAATGGTGTCTGAGTTTTGATTATGGCCTCTAGGTATCATCGCGATTAAAAAAAAAAAAACATTTCAATGGTGTTTGGTCATTCTACAGTCGGATTCACCTCAGAAACGACGGGAATAATATCAATAAGATCAACTGCGTTAGGGAATTTGAAGTTCGTATACAGAATCAAATTTAATTATACATTATTTGAAAGGTACTGGGTAAGACTAGCATAAACCATTGAAACAGTGACGTTCCAAATTGATCAAATATATCAATCATAAATATACGGCGGAGGCCTAGCCTGGGTTCGAATCCCAACGCCAACATAGGTGTCGATGGTTGTGAGGTGGCGTGATCCACTCACAACCAACCCAACTGGTCTAGATTCAATCCTAGCCGACACCGGGATATTTTCTGAGGCGAAAAATCTCTAGGATCACGCCTTCCATCGCATGAGGAAGTAAAGCCGTTGGCGCCGGTCCGTTAATCAACGGGTCGTAAGTTAGGGTCCAGGGTGGAGTCGCCTCCCGGGCTTCGGTGATTGGCACAAACAACAGTGGCGGAGATAGACCGACGGAAAATAAGCGAGGATAAAAAAAATCAATCACAAATATTCAAATGTTATTTGCGTGTGCATTTAGTTTTAAATATTCAGTGTAGTTTATTATTTAGAGTGAAAAATAAATCCAGCAGATAATATCAAGATGTAATTAAAAAAAATAAATAAAGATAAATCTATGCTTGGATAATCTATTTTTTCTGCTTACTTTGTACTTCTAGCTTCAGGGACATGATTATTATATTTTCGGAAAATTCAAACAAATATATGGAAGTATCATTTAGTTCAGGGTTGGTCTAGAGAATTACATTGTTGTGGTCATCATAAAACTGTTTGTTGGTTAAAAATGCTGATATTCGAATGAATGCTGATTTCGAATATCATTTTGCTTACTTACTATCGTAATAACAAAACAAAGCGCTTCCAAAGAAATAACGGAGCATTAAATTCGCTGTTATAGCGTTCAAAGAGCATCAAATCCAGTCGCAATTCGAACATACAACGATTCTTTAGTTGAACCAAATTCGTATCCCGAGATCAGCTGAGAGGTTAAAGGGACAAAGCCAAAAAATAGAACAAAGATCGAAGAAACAAACTATAAACTCAATGATGTGGTGTCAAGGTTCGCTCTGCCCTGCGTATAACTTTCATACGATTTTTGTTCAACTTCCCAACGCAGCCCATTTCCGTCCGGTGAGTAAACAGCGTAATCATATTTCAAAATCACATCGCTTGAAGCAACAGTTCGTTAATGTCTTATAGATTTCCTCCATGGTTTGCCAGTGTGTTAAACGATACGAGCCGAGTTTCTTGCTGAACATTCACGCACGCAGCTGGAGCACGATAAGCCGATGTCGATAAGAGAGCGTACATAGAATTGGCTGTGCGTTTTCACTGCTTCAGTTTTATGAGTCCGAACGAAAATGCACTGTCAGGCCGAACCCTTCCGGAGACGTTACAAGAGCACCGTAAAAATGTGTTGGTCTGACGAATGGCCTAGATTTCAACCGCGACGAGGAAAGAAGCGGCAATCAAGCGAAGAGTGTTGCAAACTAAATAACCAGGTAGCTCGAACAGCTGCCGGATAAACAGTTAGTAATTTTGAAGGATCGAACTTGACGCTTGAAACTGTTTAGCTTCTGGCTGGCGAGACGAAACATTGTGTTTATTTTTACTAGGCAATCATACTATTAGACTACGACTCTACGACCGATAGATATTTATCAACCTGAACAATTGCAGGTGGAAAGTTAACGTCATCGATGTGGTGTCTCAATTTCTTTCTCCAGCATGATCGATTTTTTGCATTTTATTTCGCTTCAAAACAAATGGGCTGATGATGCACAGGCAAAAAAATGGAAAACAGTAATTTCGTATACGAGAAATGTGAGCAAAAAAGATAAACATGGAGCATGGAATAATATCAGGTAAAAAAATTACGAATGAGTACACCCGCAATATGTTGAGGTTGAAGACCTTTAGCTTTCGTAACCGTTGCTTCGACAGGTCAAAATGAACGAAATTGTAAAATTACTCAACTATTTGTTTCTACATTTAATAAATTTAAGAAGTTTTAAGTCTTTTTGTATTTGTTTGTCTTAAAAAAGTTCAAATATATTTCATTTCGAAACAATGATATCAATTCATCAATGCGTTTGAGCGTCAAAAACGATAAGTCAACCATTTCGAACAGGAAGAAGTGAACCTTTGTGCCACGGTCAAGTGGCCGTGACAAAAAAAAAGTTTCAACCCTTGCAACTCTTGTCGCAAGAGCATGTACGAAAAACGACACCAACCAGTCGGTTTTAAGTCAATGATTCTGCGACTGGTAGAATTGTACTGCAGAACCGCTTGTCTAGAAGCGGAACTGTGGGTGAGAAATCTGCTTGAACCGGGCTGCATGAACATGTTGATTTTTTTTATTCATTTTGAACTGCGATGCGGTCATGGTTCGCTGGTTTCGGTGCGATCTTTTGTGAGTGTGTGGCGGGTCGGTAAAATGAAGTTTCAGCGTTTTTTTCACTTTTAACTTATTTCCTGCTGTTTATTCACTGCGGAAACCTATCGCCATTTCGACTGTAGAATTTGATATGAATATTGCTGCTTCAACATTTCAAAACATCTAAAAACAACTCAGAATTAGAACTGCGAATATAAATCGATGATATTTCAACATTAAACAGAACCTTAGCCATCCATTCTCAATGCCGAATACTTTCAGCAACTAAATATCGACTTCACGATACATGAGTAAGAAGAATAGCCTGAAAATCACCGGAACCGGTTCCCTACAGTGAGATCATATTTCCTTGAATAAATGTTTTTTTTTTCTAATACATTCGATTCGACCGTGTCGTTTAAAGCAGTAGAAAAAATTTTTTTGGAATCCTTTCAATTCCAGCACATTTTTTTGTAGGAAACCAGATCCTACATACTAACCGACGAGATGCTCCCGACACAGATTCCTCACAGCATCAGGTTTTTTTCGCTGTTCCGTTTTCTCGTCCACATCATCAAATTCTTCAGCGCTGAAACTGCTATGTCAAAGTACTCACTCTCCGGAGGCTGTTCACAGTGTGTGTGTATGTATATGTGGGCAGCTGTCAGTTTCCGAACTCCAGCGGAATCAGTGTGAGTAACGTGAAGATGTGGGCCTACGCGTCTCCAGCCTTGGATCCGAACCCGTCACCAAACACTAATCGAGGTGTCTTTTGCTACTGCTACTTCGAGGTCTTTAAACTGATCCATCAGTAGCAGGGCACTATCGTTGTGTGCCGAATCGGCGGCTCCTTGCTGGGGTTCTGAGGAGTTTCCACTGCAATTAGTGTTGTTCTTCTTTACGACCGGTACAGATAGCTCGCGAATGTTTTTGTTACTTCTAACACAATCAAATTGTTTTCAACATCTAGATGTTTTTTTTTTCCATGTTGTTATTTCTGTGCCAGTGATGTTGATATTATAGATGTCAAATAAATATTACATATATCATTTTTGTTAGAACAACACTATTGATTTTAGTAATGAATCCACTTACAGGGTGACGAAAAAGTTTTCACAATTAAATTCCCTGATATTTTTTAGCATTCAGAACAATAAAGTGTTTGCTGACTTAACGTTGATTCAAGGAAATTGGAGCGAAAATGAACTCATTAATAAATGCATGAACCGCAGATTAGTTAGTTCAATTTGCTCTTGAGATAAACATCGATTCTTGGTTTCCGAGAACTCCAACGTGAATCAACCATGAGGCGTTACTGGAACCAAATCGAGTTTGTGTTATGCTTTGCTGTGCCGGTAAAGTTTTTTTATCATCTTATATTTGTTGGTTCACGGAAGAATCATCTCAAGAATGATATTTACTAAATTTCGTCTGAACAACAAATCATTCAAAGTGTTACTCATCGTTGGTTACAACTTTTTCCCGTTTTGAAGACAGCGGAGAATTCCGTTACGGTCGTTTTTTTTTTGACGTTATTGATAAACCGAAAATTTTTATTGATATTCTGATATGAGTTGGTTGGAATTGCTTCAGAACTAGAACGTGTGCCGTTTAAAAAAACAAAATTCGGGGAATAAAAGGGTCTGGGGCCGTTAATCCGAGCGTCGTCATACTGTTGTATCACTTGTTCGTACTACTCTTAAGCTGGAACTACTGTCTCTTAAGCTGGAAGTACAAAGTCAGCAGAACAAAGATTTAATAGCATGAAAATTTAGTGCTCATTCGATGCTCATTTAATGCCATATCGCCGAATTTAATGCTCCATCATTTCTTTGAAAAATGTATTTGTTTGCTAGCTTAAGAAAATAGCTAGCAGACAATATACGAAAATAGCATTTTTAGTCACAAAACGGTTCTATAACGGTCAAAAACATTTAATGCTCATTTAATGCTCTTATAAAAACCTGATTTTCATGATAATTTTATTGATTTTGTATAATTTTTTCAAAAATATGATATTATATGAATAGCTTCAATTTTTTCGAACATTTTCCTCTGAAAACAATCAGAATCCGTTTGATACGATTAGATACCAATTAAATGCTCCTATATGCGAGCAGTTTCAATAACTTAGGTGCATTTTTCATTAAATATATTTTTTTCAAAATATTGTTATGCTAGCTTAAGAAAAAAGTTAGCAGAACATTGGCCAGAAACAGCATTTTTAAGCAAAAAACTGTTGTAGAATGGTCATAATAATTTAATGCTCATTTAATGCTCTTGAAAAAACCTGATTTTCATGATAATTTTATTGATTTTGTATAATTTTTTCAAAAATATGATATTATATGAATAGCTTCAATTTTTTCGAACATTTTCCTCTGAAAACAATCAGAATCCTTTTGATACGATTAGATACCAATTAAATGCTCCTATATGCGAGCAGTTTCAATAACTTAGGTGCATTTTTCATTAAATAATTTTTCTTCAAAAATATTGTTATGCTAGCTTAAGAAAAAAGTTAGCAGAACATTGGCCAGAAACAGCATTTTTAAGCAATAAACTGTTGTAGAATGGTCATAATAATTTAATGCTCATTAAATGCTCTTGAAAAAACCTGATTTTTATGATAATTTTATTGATTTTGTATAAATTTTTCAATATTATAATAATATGATTATACATAAATAGCTTCAATTTTTTCAAACATTTTCCTCTGAAAACAATCAAATCCTTTTGAAACGATTAGATACCAATTAAATGCTCCCATATGCGAGCAGTTTCAATAACTTAGGTGCATTTTTCATCAAATATATTTTTTTCAAAAATATTGTTCTGCTAGCTTAAGAAAAAAGTTAGCAGAACATTGGCCAGAAACAGCATTTTTAAGCAATAAACTGTTGTAGAATGGTCATAATAATTTAATGCTCATTAAATGCTCTTGAAAAAACCTGATTTTTATGATAATTTTATTGATTTTATATAAATTTTTCAATAATATTGTAATAATATGATTATACATAAATTGATACGATTAGATACCAATTAAATGCTCCCATATGCGAGCAGTTTCAATAACTTAGGTGCATTTTTCATTAAATATATTTTTTTCAAAAATATTGTTCTGCTAGCTTAAGAAAAAAGTTAGCAGAACATTGGCCAGAAACGGCATTTTTAAGCAATAAACTGTTGTAGAATGGTCATAATAATTTAATGCTCATTAAATGCTCTTGAGAAAACCTGATTTTTATGTTAATTTTATTGATTTTGTATAATTTTTTCAAAAATATGATAATATATGAATAGCTTCAATTTTTTCGAACATTTTCCTCTGAAAACAATCAGAATCCTTTTGATACGAATAGATACCAATAATATTCTCCCATATGCGAGCAGTTTCAATAACTTAGGTGCATTTTTCATTAAATTTATTTTTTTTTTCAAAAATATTGTTCTGCTAGCTTAAGAAAAAAGTTAGCAGAACATTAGCCAGAAACAACATTTTTAAGCAATAAACTGTTGTAGAATGGTCATAATAATTTAATGCGCATTAAATGCTCTTGAAAAAACCTGATTTTTATGATAATTTTATTGATTTTGTATAAATTTTTCAATAATATTATAATAATATGATTATACATGAATAGCTTAAATTTTTTCAAACATTTTCCTCTGAAAACAATCATATCCTTTTGAAACGATTAGATACCAATTAAATGCTCCCATATGCGAGCAGTTTCAATAACTTAGGTGCATTTTTCATTAAATATATTTTTTTCAAAAATATTGTTCTGCTAACTGAAAAAAGTTACCAGAACATTGGCCAGAAACAGTATTTTTAAGCAATAAACTGCTGTAGAATGGTCAAAATAATTTAATGCTCATTTAATTCTCTTGAAAAAAACATGATTTTCATGATAATTTTATTGATTTTGTATAAATTTTTCAAAAATATATTATAAGAATAGCTTTAATTTTTTCGAACATTTCCCTCTGAAAACAATCAGAATCCTTTTGATACGATTAGATACCAAATCAGGGGCGACTCGTCTATAGGTGCAACCTGTGCAATGCACATGGGGACGTCAGGCAAAAAATGAATCTAAAATCCAAATTCATGCTCTTATTTTCTTATTTTTTAGTTTCATTTTTAAATAGTAACAAAGGGAATTACTTGCTTCTATTCGCGGATAAAATTGTAATTACTTTCTCAAACTCTGATTTTCAGAATTTATAGTTGAACAGGTAGGTTCAACAGCCACGAGTCGCCCCTGTACCAAATAAATGCTCCCATTTACGAGCAGTTTCAATAACTTAAAAAATCAAATTAAAATAAAATTAAAATTAAAATTAAAAAATGTATATTAATTTATTGAGGTTTGTTTCAATTAGGACTTATTATTCGTAGGGAGTTAAACTGCCCATAATCGCATATTTGTAACATTTGCAAAATTGGTTGTTCGAGCAATTCGCACTTTTATATTTTGACCTTAAATGCATTGTTACTAATATATTCTCGCAAATAGACACTTTAACTAAACTTAGTATCATGAAGAAAGCACTACTTTACACTATGTATACATTGAATATTACTTTTGAAGTCAAATTGGTTGAAATTTTTGCAATGATACATTTATGCCGTCACTTTCAAGCTACTTTTGGAATATATCACATGGAAAAAGAAGTTTTTCTTGTATTCAACAAGCATGAGCTGAACATCAGAAACGGATCACCGGTGGTTGGTTACCGGACCAGAATAACTTCCGAGTTCCAAAGGATGCAGATGTGGATTTGGATGGAAACTTTTTCGACAAAAAAGTTGAAAAAGTTAAGTAGTGTGACAATTATGCGGTTATTTACGCTATGTGACAAAACAACTTGGTATTTTTTACGACTTTTTTCACACAAACATAAGCATATTTTTCCAGATGTAAAAAGTACATACTATTCTAAGCATTTCCCAATAAAAAGCACGAAATCCATAAAATGTCGAATGTTACAATTATGCGATCACAGGCAGTAAACCTACTTATCAAAAAAAAAATATATATATATAAACTGACAACTAACTCAATTCAAAACTTATTGACTGAAAAGAGAGCTCATCGTAGCAATTGAGGATTGCAACGATTTTTGTCGAAAATTGGTAATAATTTTATTTGACATAGCTTCATGTTCCAACACCAGTAAGTCTATGTTATTCGAGTGTACCAAACCAAGGCGCTTCAAAATCATTTTCAGAATTTTATTTCGAACCTGTTATCTGTGCAAAAGAGTAAAAAAATGGGCGGTACAGCGGTACAGCTTGGAGAATTTTGTTTTGATTGTGAAATTAAACTTTGTTTACCTTGCCGTGCCTTAACAATTGCTAGACGGACTGGGCATTAATAAAAATTTGACATATGGTTGCCGTTACAATTCGCACAGCGAAAATTTTTACTCTCTTTCACAGGACATATAGCCTTTTTGTGAGAAGAGTCTCCACAAATGAGGCATTTTCGGTCGAAGTTACAGATTTTTGAACCATGGCCATAACGTTGGAAAATTCGCAATTGGGCTTTTCTCCTCCCCCAAACTTTCTATATAACTCCCACTTTACCTGAACATTATGGATGGCATGTGGTTTGTCAAAAAATTTCAAATTTTTAACCTCAGTGCGGTTAGTAAAGCAAAGCCTGGGTGCTACATTCCGATTCGGAAACTGACATTCTGTTTACTATACAAAGACTTCGCAGCCGACTGTTTTAGTGGTGCGGGGCTAGCGCTACAATCCTACAGACACTAACAGTCTCTCCCAAACCGAGACTCAAACTTACGACGACTGGCTTGTTAGGCTTGCATCGTACGACGAGACCATCTGGGAGATAAGTCCGGTTAAAACGAATTAAATAATTAACAAGGGAAATTCCAGCTCTCTGACTTTTCTCACCTCATGATTTTCGTTTCATTAGATATGCCAATTAATTCTGTTGGGGTAAGTTATATGATCGGTGGTTGCGCGGTGATGATGATCTCATCAACGGTTTGATCGCTGGTGAGACCTTTCAAGACAACCTCGACCGGCTTGGCGTTCTTGATGTCATAGGTTAAAAATTTGCATATCTTATCAGTTTAATACTGAACAAGACGATTATGGCCTTTAATTGACTCAGCTAATAAGCATTCGCCGCTAATAAGCAGAGGCAGTTGATCAAATAGTACCCAACAAATCGAAAAAAGGGACCAACAGTTGTTAGAAAATAGCCAGAGAAGTTATTGCTATTGAAAATGATACGGAATAAGGGATTGGGCGATCTACAGGGAAAGATCAATCTTCAGGATCGATTCAGCTGAGCGGTCCCAGATCGATCCATCTAAAAAATCGGAGCTGCAGGATCGATCTCTGTTGAAACGATCTTTCAAAGCATATTTTTTGAGGCGCTGTGAAATTCACTGAACCAAGCGCCATTTTTTTTAATTGAGTTAAGTATTAACACCAGTGTAGGGGTATTGGGGGTAAGCCCGGCCCCCTAAGGAAAATGATTCTTTAGTAGCACTTGATGGCGAATATTGTTGAATTTTTTTTTCACAGAATCATTGCTTAGATTGTTTTCTACAAGATATGAAGGTTTTCAGTACTTTCAAATTGTTATTTTACAAGCAATAGTGAAGTTTTGAAACAAGGATAAAAATGACGTTTAGCAATCAGTGCGGGTGAAACCGGCACTCCTTGGGGGTAACACCGGCACCTAAGTTTGTTCATGAATTAACTCGAATCAACTGAACCAATTTTAATTCGGAAACCACCGAATGAGAGATCTTACATTTCTGTATGTTACTGTTGAATTTGGTTGTTGTCGGTTAACTGGTTCGGGCAGATTACCGGAACAAGTTCCGGAGAACATTATGTATAAACAATGAAAGAATTTGATACTCGGCAAGCCTATCATGTGGCACTCTAAATCATATTATTAACTAGTTTCTTTGAAACCAGGATCACATTGACCACACCGGAGCATATTTCAAATACCACCGGAAAAGCCGTCAGTTTTGTGACTTGATTTAGTACATTTGGCACCTCTTATAACCCTTGGAATCATTCATAAATCACAGAAGAACTTGAGTGCATGGTTCTAAGTCGTTTAATTAATTTATTTATCAGCGAGATATCGGTAATAGATGAGAAATATGTATCAGTAACATCCAACTAGCCCAGACCATGTCGGGCTTACCCCACTCACTGGGTGACGGTGTTACCCCGACAGCACACATTTTTTTAAAAAGAGTATTTCTACAAATTTATCGCTTCAATTTACCTCAGATCGAATTCCTGTGATTGCTACCAATACAGACAATAAATTGCAGAGCAACGAAAAATTATTTTAGTCTTTTCAAATGAATAAAAGCTTAAGTTCCACTCACAAAAAATTACATCCGTTCACGCATCAGCTGCAGTAGCGTATTTTTTGTCTATTATTTCGACGTTTGACGTTTCACGGTGGCTTCGATGTGTCTTAAAATATCTAAAATATTAAATACCAACACTTCACATATTCCAAAACACAGTTAATTAGCGTTTTCTAGTAAAATCCTAGGGGTGACGGTCTTACCCTCAGTGCCGGGCTTACCCCCAGTACCCCTACGTGAGAATGAATAATCTATCATACATGAAGAACAGAAATCATTTGAATAGTTCATAATGATATGGCCTCACCTCCAGTCACTGACGGACGAGCAAAATGTTGTATTAGAGAATGCGAGTGAAACATGTTTGGTGACAGCTGAGTCGAACAGTTTCGCAGACCAGCTTGTCCAAATCCAGCCATCTGCAATATCAAAATTGGTCAGGCGAGTAACTCGCCGCGCGCCTCGTTTTCTGTAATAAGCCCCAATTACAAAAAATCCCTAGAACATTGAACACCGATGACTCGAAATCATGTTTTTGGAGATTGGTTCGATCTGGTTGTACTCCGATCATTTCATTATTGCTAGTCCATCACCAGTTGCACTATGGGCAGGAATGAAATGGACTATATGGAGGCATGATGATGTCATAATCGCACGCAACCATTCAAAAGCCGATAAGACAATATTAGAAATGGTACACGATACCTGACAATCACTCAAAATTGCATAAAAAAAGTTCTGCCAGCTGAAAAATATTTTTTTAAAAGATCGAAAAAAAAACAAAATAAACGATCTTTCTAACTTTTTCAGGTCAACAGAATCGATCTGAAAATCAAAAAACAGGAACAGGAAATCATATTTTTATCTTATTATCGAAAATTTAGAAAAAAATCAATAAAATTATCATTTAATGAAAAATGCACCTAAGTTATTGAAACTGCTCGCATATGGAAGCATTCAATTGGTATCTAATCGTATCAAAAGGTTTCTGATTGTTTTCAGAGGGAAATGTTTGAAAAATTGAAGCTATTTATGTATAATCATATTATTATAATATTATTGAAAAATTTATACAAAATCAATAAAATTATCATAAAAATCAGGTTTTTTCAAAAGCATTTAATGAGCATTAAATTATTATGACCATTCTACAACAGTTTATTGCTCAAAAATGCTGTTTTTGGCCAATGTTCTGCTAACTTTTTTCTTAAGCTAGCAGAACAATATTTTTGAAAAAAATATATCCAATGAAAAATGCACCTAAGTTATTGAAACTGCTCGTAAATGGGAGCATTTATTTGGTATCTAATCGTATCAAAAGAATTCTGATTGTTTTCAGAGGAAAATGTTTGAAAAAATTGAAGCTATTTATGTATTATCATATTATTATAATATTATTGAAAAATTAATGCAACATCAATAAAATTATCATGAAAATCAGGTTTTTTCAAGAGCATTTAATGAGCATTAAATTATTATGACCATTCTACAACAGTTTATTGCTTAAAAATGCTGTTTCTGGCCAATGTTCTGCTAACTTTTTTCTTAAGCTAGCAGAACGATATTTTTGAAAAAAATATTTTTAATGAAAAATGCACCTAAGTTATTGAAACTGCTCGCATATGGGAGCATTTAATTGGTATCTAATCGTATCAAAAGGATTCTGATTGTTTTCAGAGGAAAATGTTTGAAAAAATTGAAGCTATTTATGTATAATCATATTATTATAATATTGAAAAATTTATACAAAATCAATAAAATTATCATAAAAATCAGGTTTTTTCAAGAGCATTAAATGAGCATTAAATTATTTTGACCGTTATAGAACCGTTTTGTGACTAAAAATGTTATTTTCGTATATTGTCTGCTAGCTATTTTCTTAAGCTAGCAAACAAATGCATTTTTCGAAGAAATGATGGAGCATTAAATTCGGCGATATGGCATTAAATGAGCATCGAATGAGCACTTAATTTTCATGCTATTAACTCTTTGTTCTGCTGACTTTGTACTTCCAGCTTAAGGGACATCTTACAACTCACTTTCCTGGTGAAACATCTCTTCAGGATTTCACCTGCATCACAATGTTACACCAACAAACTCGGTTCATGACACATATCCAAGATCTCCGGATTCGAGACGAACACTGTTTTCGCGGGATTGTTGTCTGGCATTCTTACAACCCTTCCAGCTTTAGCCACTTTCTTTTTACTGGGCTCGTCGTAGAGTTGCGCCAGCTCGTGGTTCATTCTTCACCTTCATACGCCATTCTCACATACTCTTAGATGAAGCTCACGTCGTTTGAAAACGGCCAGTGCTTGCGAGTTCTCTTCGAGCATTGTCCATGTTTCGTGCCCGTAGAGAACTACCGGTCTTATAAGCGTCTTATATATGGTGTACTTAGTACGGGGGCGAAGTTTACCAAATTCAAAGGTCTTGTACAGACCGTAGTAGGCACGACCTCGAGCTACGATACGTCTGCGGATTTCTCTGTTACAGTTGTTGTCTGACTTTACTAATAATCCGAGGTGCACAGCTCGTACTGCGGCCATTAGTTGCGCAGTGCTTCCTCTTTGCTGGTAATGACTCCGATTTTTTCTTCTAATGGAATTCTTAAACAACAAGTGTGTTAACCAGTAGAAGTAATTTTCTCAGGGTTACAGTCATATTAGGCGAAGCTTCCATAGTAAAGTCCTAGAAATCTGAATCATAGGAGATTTGCGGACAGTATTTTTTACAATTGCATTCAGGGTACGGAGCCACTATTAAGCAGCTTATGAAGCTTTCTGTGTATTGAGACGAAATACTTGAAATGTGTATGGTTAAATACAAACATAAGTATATCAACTTTTTTACTACCTTTCTCGCTGTCAGAATTTGTTTTCGAATTGTAAAACTGACCCAATCGTTGCTTACTCTATGTCAGCGGTTCTCAACCTGGGGTACGCGTACCCCGGGGGGTACGCGAAAGCCTTCAGGGGATATGCGAAAGAAAAATCAGTAATGGCGGACAAAGTAATTTTTCTTTATAATACTTCATTTGATGTTCAAACTTGCTCTTAAAACATGACTGTAGCAATGAAATAAGCCATAGTTCAATTTTAAACCTGAACTAGGCTACCACAACATGATCTACCACTACTCTCTCTCACTCTGTGAGAACATTCTAAGCTCGGGTACAATTGATTTAAAAAATATCACCAAGGGGTACGCGGATAAAAAAAGGTTGAGAACCGCTGCTCTATGTGAAAACATTCATTTGCAGGACTTCTGAAAAGTACTAAAATAAAAAAAAAATATAAAGCTAAATTTTTACTGTTTGAATGTTCTTCTCTTCGTTTTAACTCCTCGAAATTCGTTTCAGTGGATATATTGTTTTCAGATTAATTGTTGCAGAACAGGAGTCAAATTCTAATACACAACTCTGTATTGTAGCCCTAATTAAAAGGAAAAACGAGAAAAAATTGAATATGGTCTCTCGAAAAACTTCTGTTTTGATGAAGATAATAATGACATGCTTCTGGAGTATATACTAGTTTTTTTCTGGAATTTATACCAATGCCAACGTTTTATAGGATCTCATTGAGCTACATAAGGTTTGGTTTTATTCCTAGACTAGGAAAGTATAGAATCATTACGACTATTCTCACTTTTTTGGCATCTAAAATGCGGAAAAATATTGTTTCTTCCTCATTTTCGTTTTGTAAATAAGATTCAACCCTCTAGTGCAGCGGTTCTCAACCTTTTTTTGTCCGCGTACCCCTTGGCGATATTTTCCAAATCAATTGTACCCCTTGGCTTGGAAGTTCTCGCAGAGTGGGAGAGAGTAGTGGTAGATCATGTTGTGGTAGTCTAGTTTAGGTTAAAGATTGAACTGTGATTTGCTTGATTGCTACAGTCGTGTTTTAAGAGGAAGTTTGAACAACAAATAAAGTATTATAAACAAAAATGCTTTGTCCGCCTTTACTGATTTTTCTCTCGCGTACCCCCTGAAGGCCCTCGCGTACCCCTAGGGGTACGCGTACCCCAGGTTGAGAACCGCTGTTCTAGTTCCTAAGTTATTTTTCAGACGAACCTTGGTAAAATCACTATGAAACTATATTAATATTTTTAAGTTTATTAACCCTCTAGTGCCCAATACCGCCATTTGGCGGGCTTCAGTCGAAGTTTCGAAAAGCTTCAATATATACTTAAAAAGTGTTTATAATGATTCATAGTGATTTTACCGAAGCCCGTTTAGAAATTAACTTGGGCACTAGAGGGTTAATGGTTTCTAGAGGTTCAACTGAAGCGTGTCTAAAGGCGGCACTGGGCACTAGAGGGTTACTTTTGAACAACGTTTTCAAAGCATAATTAAAAATCTCAAGAATTACACTGGCAAACACAGATTTTGCCCTGGAGCTGAAACTTAAAAAAAATGAAAGATTATAGCTTTAGCTTTTGAACTGTTCCTGAGAATGTTGGTGTCCCTAGCAAAGATAACACTGGTCAACACAGGTGTTGCCTTAAAGCTTGAACTGTAGCTAATGAATGATTCACTGTGCTAATAATGAAAAGAATGTAACTTCTGAAGTGACCTAGTGTAGGTTGTAAGCATCGTTGAGTGTAACTTTCGCTCATACTAGAAATTTTCTAAACATCCCTAAAATTTAAAGTTATGGTCAAAACACCGTTTTGTGGACCTACTACTACTACTTTCTTAAACGTGGTCATTTCTAAACCGATTTTCAACATTGAAGCAGTTTTGGAAGGGGGAAAAATAGAGATTTCTAAATATATACAGGTATGCACCAATTTTACCGACACATGTTGAGTTATTTAACTTTAAATCTAATTGTGTATTGTTAGTAACAAATAAATATTGGCGCTTTTAAAGTAAACTCAGTAATGAATCAAACACAAGTGGTTTTGTGAAAATCAGTAGACATTTGGCTGGGTTATATATTTTTTGAGTAATTTTTCGGCATCTACCGTAAAATTATTTTACAGAGCTACAAATGAAAATAAATGCAAAAACTGCTGATGAGACCTAGTGAAGGTTGTAGTTCTAGTCGAGTGTTACTTGCGCCCATATTTCAAGTTTTTCAAACATCTTCAAAAGTTATGCTCAAGCCCCCGTTTTAGACCTCAGCTCACATTATTATCCTCAGTCATTTTTCAGCCGGTTCCTTATATTTTAACCGTTTTGGAAAAGTGAAAAATAGGATAGACGGCATACAACGTCTAATCCAGAGGACAGTAACAACCGATTTTCACAAAATCACTTCTATTTGATTCGTTTTTGCGTATACTTTCAAAGTGCCAGTGTATTTAAAGTACTTTTCCTAGAAAATTAAAAATCAAATTTCAAGTCAATCTGAAAATTGCGTTGAAAGTATAAACAATTAGATTTAAACTCAAACAATGTTGTTGTTTTGGCCAATTTAGTACATACATGTATATTTTCTGAAAGGTTTCTAGTATGAGCGAATGTTACACTTAACGAGGCCTACAACCTACACTAGATCACTTCAGAAGTTATTAATCGCTGTAGCACAGTGTTATAGCTAGGTTTTAAAATTCACATGAATGGCTAAAAAAGCTATATTTAGAACATTTTTTCGCTTTTGTCGACCAGTGTTATCATGTTGCCAATTCTGCATTTAAAAAACATTGTGCATTTAGTTGAATTGGGTCTCCCAGACAGTCTCGAGGCACGACGCTGGCCTAACAAACCAGTCGTCGTGGGTTCGAGTCTCGGCTCGGGAAAGACTGTTAGTGTCAGTAGGATCGTAGCGCTAACCCCGCATTTGTCCTGTACACTGAACAGTTGGCTGCGAAGCCTGTGTACAAATAAAACAGAAGGTCGAGTTCCAAATCGGAATGTATCAAGGCTTTGCTTTGCCATTTAGGTAAACTATAATATTCCTTTATAGTTTTCAAAAACGGCCTTTCGGTAGAAAAAATTCCTTCCTAATCAAAACAGAAGGAAGTAACGTTTATTATAGTTTAGATACCAACAGTTTCTCCCGAGCCGGGACTCGAACCTACGACGACTGGCTTGTTGGGCCAGCATCGTACCTCAAAACCAGTTTGTTTTATTTACTTTAAAAATTTATTTTATTTACTGTAAAAATTCCAACATTCTCTCTTCAGATCTACGCTTCTATTCTTATCTTTCTACACAATGTAGATCAATATCCTTTGTTAGTATGCTTCTGCTATTTCCGACTTTTCATAATCATTTTTCATAACTGTCCACAAACTTGTTTTTGCAGCTGATCGTTAAAATTAAGATTAAATTTTGATCACGCTTTGCAAATAACCGAACTAACACCTTCATACAAGAAACAAAGTAGCAAAACATGACGCATAAATTAGGGAGGGATGAAATTTCGAAATCAGTTTCTAGCAAACCGACCCAGAAGAAGGAAAGCGTTAAACAGAAACAGAAGAGGTAATAGCGGCCAATCAGATTAGTGTTGAACTGGATTTTTTTGCCATTTTTTATTACCATACAGTTATCACTGCGAGTTACGTATAAACGGAGCATATCAGCCTCAAGAGATGGCGAGAAAAAAATATGGACAGATGTTTGCGGTTTTGTACGATCAGATTGACTGACTGGATTGAACGAAAACATATTTAAATCCGTGGAATGCAAATTTACACACTTACCCAAAGTTCAGTTCCCCAGCCCATGTTGATGATTTGTTGTTTCGGCTCGGTTGATTCCAAGAAATAATATAATCGGTCGAAGCGCGTAATGAAGCGTTAGTCACCTAACTTCCAATTTGCTGCTTATCTTATCGATTGTTGCAACAGAGGGTTTTCAATTGAAACGAAGAAATAAATTGCAGTTTAAAATTTTTCAAATCATTATTGAAGACGAACACTATCCACAAATTTATAACTTTTTTACTTCGTAGGAACTCTTGCTTTGAACAATAACAAAACAATAATTTTTATTCTTCCGGAAAATTTTTACTTATATCGCCAACACGCACGTGAAATAAAAATTTTGAAAATTGCTCCACTCTATTTTCTTCCAATAATACACTAAACAAGCAGAAACGCCCCGAAGTTCCCCCTCCTGGTAAACCCTTGAATGGTCCAAGGAATTGAAAACACTTCACCAGAGCACAATATTCTTCTTCTTTGCAAGCTTCTTCGCACACTTGCTGTGTGACACCAACACAACCACACTGCTGATCCGCAACACCACTCTCACGGACACCTCCACACACTCCAACACAATGCGCTAAGGAGAGGAGGTCTTCTTTCAGTTGCGAATTTTGCTGTTTGCCTTCATCCTTGAACGAATTTCAGCAGCACTTTCGCGTGTGCTAAACAAATCGCCCACAATTTCTCCATAAACAATGGCGAAACGAGAAACGCTGATCGCGACGGATTTGTTTCTTGTCACGAAATATTGTTATTTAACGACCGGATTGCACATACGCAACAGCGAAGGGCCAACAAAATTAGAGGTGAAGGAAAAAACTTCAATGCGTGCGGGAGCGTACAAAACACACGACACACCACACCAACAACCTGACTCAGACTGAAGAAAAAGAAGTAAGGAAAAGCGTTTGCAGTGTTGCTGGTAGCGAACAAACGAAAACGAAACGAAACAAAACAGGAGAGGGCGAAGAAACAACGCAAAAAAGAGGGCTGAAACTTTACTGTCAATTGGATCAATGTGGGAAATAAAAGGTGATGAATAGCGTACAGTTTAGTTCGATGTTTGAATACTGGCGTATTTTTATTGACTTCGTTTTAAATACTTGAATGTACCTATTTATTTGAATCATATAAAGGGTGATTTTTGAAGAATTTGGTTTTTCTTAAAAAAAAAAAAGCATAACAATTACAAAACTGTATGAAATCTTTATTTGAGCCGATAAATTGGTTTATGCCATTTACTTTTCAGAGACATTTCATTCAAATATTGGCCATGGCTACGTTTTAAATGGTCCATACGAAAAGTCCAATTTCGGGTCACTTTTTCGAGCATTTCGGCTGGTATCTCGCGAATAACGCGTGTAATGTTGTCTTCCAAGGCTGGAACTATTGTTGGCTTATCCGCATAGATAAGAGACTTAACGTAGCCCCACAAAAAAATAATCTAACGGTGTTAAATCGCATGATCTAGGCGGCCAATTCACCGGTCCATTTCGTGAGATGAATTGGGTTGTTTAGCTATATCATTTTTTATATAATCTGAAAAATCTGCATTTCCTAAGTAAAACGTGATTTACAAAAATTTTCTATCGTTGTCCTTCGCTTTTTAAATCACGATTTAAAACTGCTCTAAATCGCTACAATGACAGTTCGCCCATATACCAACTGTCATTGTAGTGATTTAGAGCGAATTTTCATTCTTCATTTAAAAATCGAAGGATAGTGATATAAAGTTTTAAAAAATTACGTTTTGCTCAGAAAATCCGGATCGGAAATCCGTGAATAGCTAAACAACTTAATTGCTCACCGAACTCTTTCCGCAATATGTCCATTGATTCGCGCCATGTGTGGCACGTTGCTCTGTTTTACTGAAACCACATGTCAACCAGACCGAGCTCTTCGAAATGTCTGTTGTTTGAGGCATTTCGAGCAGTTTTATATTCTTTATTTACAATTCGAAGGACAACGATAAATATTTTTTAAAAATCTCGTTTTGATAAAATAAACCTCTCTTTAAATGTTATACAACAACTGGTATAGCTTTAGGACCCAATTCCCTTTTATTTTTACCTCTCTCCTAAAAAGTTATAACAATCGCTGAAAATACCAAAGGTATAAAAGTGCTCCAAATGGTCGAATGTCGTATATCAATCGACTTAGTTCGATGAGTTGAGCATTTTCTGTATGTGTGTGTATGTAAAACGTGTTATTCTCACTCACTTTTCTCAGACATGGCTGGACCGATTTTCATGAAAATTATTGCAAATGAAAGGTCTAGCTGCCCATAAGATCTCATTAAATTTTATTGTAACAGGATTTTTAGTTTTGAGGTTTTGTATGAAAATTTTAAAATCACGAAACATCCTTATCTCAGAAACTACACAACCGATTTGCACAACCCTAAAAAACCCTTAACTTTTGAATTTTATAAAGATTGAACATGTGGTTCAAAAGTTACTGAAAGAAACGTGTTCTGGGGACTGTTTAATCTCACTCATCTTTCTCAGAGATAGCTGGACCGATTTTCACAAAATTAGTGTCATTAGAAAGGTCTAGTTGCCCCATAAGACCAGAGCCGGATTTACGATTGTGGGGGCCCGGGGCCCAGTTTACAGTGGGGGCCCCAGAATAAAACAAACCCGTTTTTTTATCGTATGAGTTAAAAACACTTATTTCTCATTGAAAAGTTACCAAAAATTTGCTAGAATTTTTTCTTACGAGTTTTTTTTTTGCAGAGAACTTATTGATTGAATAATCAACATTAAGCTCCTTCAGAATATTGTACTCTCAACTTAACAATGCTAAGTTTGACAGCCTTTCACTCTTCATAGTCGTACGCAACCTATTTTCAATCAGTTTCATCTTCGATAAAGACCTCCCTCCAGTTGCGTTCGAGATCATTAGGCTCAAATAAATAAATGTATGCAACTGCTCGAAATCCGGATTTTTTTTCTTCATATCTGAAAAATAAAAACCTACCGCAATTCGAAAAAAATGCGATCCGCAAGCAAAAATTTGCACACAATTTGAGAAAGACTGCGCAAATATAAGGCTATGCTGGCAATAATCTAGAGAACCTAGGAAAAAACTACACACTTCTGCAGGTCAATAAAATCTGCACACGGACTCTGAAAATCTGCATTTTGCAACGCAAATCTAGTATCCCTGATTCGGACAGGTAACTTATTTTCGGAATCAACAGCAATGTATTGAAAAAACTTGTGGATTATCTTCTTTCCTGCTTGATCTCCCATGCGCGCTGGTTCGATTCAAATGGTATGTTAATGTGTGTCATTCCAAGAGAATCGAAGGTGAAATCTTATGGATGTGGTTGTGATATTGGCGCTCGCAAAAAAATAACACTGAAGGAAAGTTTCAGATTGAAATGGTCTGTTCAAATTTTCTTACTGTAAATTGAACTTTTGATTGAATCTCATTTTTGATAGAGAAAAGAACTTTTTCTCGTTTTGTGGGGGCCCCAAAAATCCGGTTCTGCATAAGACCCTATAGATTTTTTTGCTATCGGACTATTACTACAGAAAACAGACGTTCATCTTATTTTCAAAGGATGTGTAAAAACTTGCAACCGTCATTTAACCGTAAGTGGTAATGCACCCACTATGTGACGCTCGCGTCAATGACAAATCAAGCACTGATATCGATAAAATATCGATACAGCAATATTAATGCAGTGCAACTGGTGTACCACAAGACAGATGTCGTTAGTGTATAAACGTATTTTGATTCAAATAATTATACACTGTTTTTAAATTTTGTTATATGAGCATGAATGTCTGTTCCAAATTAACTCAATAAAAGTCAGTCAATAACTAGACATGCGTGGTTTCGCACCCAAGAATAATAATATCACAGTCCAGAAGAGGTTTTAACGAGGCCATTTTAGTTCAGTTTAGCTCAGTATGAGTTATTTGCTTTCGCTAGTACGACGGAACTAAGGTTATTGAGGGAGAACAAATGAATATTTCTCGAGAAAATAGAAACCAAATATCACTAGCGGCGAAGATGTGTTTCGTGGAAGTTTTCCTCGGCCGGGTAAAATATCTAGATGTGTGAAAGTGGCAGTTTAATTTTTGTCAAAAAACAATAAATATGTTTGAGTTTTTAATGGAGTGATTCATTCATGCGAACATAAAAAATTCAACGTTCAAGGTAAGTTATCATACATTGAGTTTCTGAGTGGAATATAAGCAGTAGAGCTTGGCAAACTAAATCCTGCCCACAATGCATATCACCTGACGAAGCCGTCAGTTACCCTATATATATTAAATACGATCAATTTTTTTGAAATTGATATGTCAAATGAATTGAAAGTCTGAGAATAATAATAGAATCTATTAGATTCTAATATTATGTTGAGGCGGGGCTTACCGAATGGAAATTGACTCCGGAATGCGCTGCAAGTACTCAGTCATTCTGCAAAGGGTCTTTGGAAGGTCGGTAGAGCTAACACCTTATAGGTTCCGAAAACAATACAGACGCAGAAACAAGAATCAACAGCATTGTCTTTTTTTCACTCTATCACTGCCAGACAGTCAGAGCCGGATTTAAGGGGGGGCCCAGGGGGCCCGGGCCCCGGGCCCCCACATTTTTGGGGCCCCCACAAAACGAGAAAAAGTTCTTTTCTCTATCAAAAATGAGATTCAATCAAAAGTTCAATTTACAGTAAGAAAATTTGAACAGACCATTTCAATCTGAAACTTTCCTTCAGTGTTATTTTTTCGCGAGCGCCAATATCACAACCACATCCATAAGATTTCACCTTCGATTCTCTTGGAATGACACACATTAACATACCATTTGAATCGAACCAGCGCGCATGGGAGATCAAGCAGGAAAGAAGACCTGTCCGAATCAGGGATACTAGATTTGCGTTGCAAAATGCAGATTTTCAGAGTCCGTGTGCAGATTTTATTGACCTGCAGAAGTGTGTAGTTTTTTCCTAGGTTCTGTAGATTATTGCCAGCATAGCCTTATATTTGCGCAGTCTTTCTCAAATTGTGTGCAAATTTTTGCTTGCGGATCGCATTTTTTTCGAATTGCGGTAGGTTTTTATTTTTCAGATATCAAGAAAAAAATTCCGGATTTCGAGCAGTTGCATACATTTATTTATTTGAGCCTAATGATCTCGAACGCAACTGGAGGGAGGTCTTTATCGAAGATGAAACTGATTGAAAATAGGTTGCGTACGACTATGAAGAGTGAAAGGCTGCCAAACTTAGCATTGTTAAGTTGAGAGTACAATATTCTGAAGGAGCTTAATGTTGATTATTCAATCAATAAGTTCTCTGCAAAAAAAAACTCGTAAGAAAAAATTCTAGCAAATTTTTGGTAACTTTTCAATGAGAAATAAGTGTTTTTAACTCGTACGATAAAAAAACGGGTTTGTTTTATTCTGGGGCCCCCACTGTAAACTGGGCCCCGGGCCCCCACAATCGTAAATCCGGCTCTGCAGACAGTGGAATCTAGAATAGGTCATACGTACATACATACATGAGCATGAATGTCTGTTCTCTGTTACTTTGCCTGTTATGTTTAAAAATGTGAAATCCAGATATGAAGAAAAACATATTCCGAAGACTACTTAAATTCACTCACTTCTCCCAGAGATGGCTGAGCCGGTTTTCACAAAATTAGTGCCAAATGAAAGGTCTAGCCTCATAACACACTATTGAATTTCATTATAATCGGACTGTAACTTTGTCTGTAATGTATCAAAATGTAAAAACCAAGAAACTACATTATCTCAGAAAATACAAAACCGATTTGAACAACATTGGTATCAAATGAACGGGCTAGTTAAGGGTTAACTAATGAATTCTGTGATGATGGAACTTGTGGTTCAAAAGATATGAAAAGAAACATGTTTCGATGACTTTTCGAATTCACTGGTTTTCCCAAAGATGGCTGGACTAATTTCAACAATCTTAGTGTCAAATGTAAGGTTTGGTTTGATGGCCTCAACATAATTTTAATTTGGTATTGTACTATTTGAATGTTGCCGGTATTGCTCGTGAATGTTGGAAATTAGGAGTCGTTTTCTTATTTTGCTGTTTCTTAAGCACAAATATTACGTCAAATTTCACATTTTAACTTAAATTATTACTTTAAATACAATATCAATATTCTAGAACCCAAAGAGTGAATATACCTTTATTGGGTTGTATATGGCAGCTTAAGGATGTTTTCATGAAAACGGAAGTCGCCAAATAGGGTTCCAAAATGAAGCATTGAGTATTTTTGGCTTCTGGGTATCATCACATACATAAGACTTATGTAACACTGGCGTTTTTTTTGTGGTCACGTTGCTCCATAGTACTCCGTACCCCGTCCTGTACAACTAAATAAACAAAATGCATTTTCTTTTCATCGGCTTTATCGAACCTCAAAGAAATTCCCATAAAGAACTGTCAAAGAGTTCTTTACAAAATCAATGCAGCATTTTTCGAGTGGGAACGAGACGAGAAATCATCTGGTACATAATGTCATTTAGTACACAATGTGAGTCAAATTCATCTAGCCCAACAGTAACTTAGCTATGGTTCCATATCAGCTATCATGAACTCAGCAATGATCCCGTACCAGCTGCACAGCGGTTTGGAACGTTTTAATTATGATATCTTGACGTAAAGTTTTTTGACATATCAATTCTTTCACTGGATTCCAGCAAACATTCATTTACTGTTTTCTGTTCAGCAAACAGTTTTGCTGTATTTTAGCGAATCACTGGAAAATGAAAATGATCAATGAAATACTGGTTTACAGTAAAAATAAAATTGGGTTGTTTAGCTATATCAGTTTTTTATGCCATCTGAAAGAGCTTCATTTTCTCAGCAAAACGTGATTTTCAAAAATTTTCTATCGCCTGCTTTCAATTTTTGAATCACGAAATAAAACTGCTCGATATCTGCTCGAAATCGCTACAATGACAGTTCGCCCATATACCAACTGTCATTGTAACGATTTTTATTCTTTGCTTAGAAAATAACACTCTCTTAGCAGATATTGAAAAATCCGAAATCCGTGAAAAGCCAAACAACTCAATTACTGAACGAAATTCAGAACTGAATTACAGTAACATTTGAAAAAAAAAAATGCTGTGATTCATCAAATAAATGGTTTGCTGATACGTTTTCAGCAATGTACTTCACTGAATACTTTGGTGTGTATTGTCGCATTTGGTCGAACCTTTGGCATCCCTATACCGAGTAACAGTGAATGACAATGAACTCATGTCCTGGGCTCAAATTAATTTGTGCCCGCTGTCAGCAGTAAGATAAAAATGTATGAAAAGAAGCGGTGATATGCAGGGGCCTATAAACGTCAACATTCTGCCTACCAATCATAAATTCATCACGGCGGTAATATTTCATTTCAAATGCTTACAAAAATTATCTTATTCATTGAAAGTGCACATTGTACTGAAAACAAATGTTGAGCTCTTGTATTTTCGCATCTAAAACGCCATTTACACGAGAATAAGTCTACCGACAAAATGGGACGTTTACTCTATTTCACTTGTTTTAGGGCAAACCAACCAAAAAGTGGGTACCAGAAACGCTGGTACCAGAATCAATGAGTGGTAGATGGAAAATGTATGGAGTTTGACAGCCACAAGAGTCCCCTGGTGATATGCTATCTCGTTTTTACATATGTTGAGATGTTAGCCCTTGAAACATGGCGTGATGCCAAAAGGGTGCATTTGGTGCACCTTGTGTTTAGAGATACTCAGAAAGAGAGATAAGCGATGAAAAAAACCCTTGATTTGGCAACTAGGTTGCACATATCAGAGGTGCCAGATCTCTTCTCGAAGCGCAATGTTAATAACTTTTTTGTTCGACTCGTATAACTGATGGTGACTAGAGACTGTGTTATAATGAGATACGCAAAGAGAAAAGCAGTAAATATGCCAACCCTTTGCTAATATTTTATTTTAAACAACTCTGGCAACCACATTTATTTTCGCATGACTTTTCATACGCACTAGAAAGTGTAATGAAATTTCGAAACTTTGTAAGGATATATTACTGAGTTTCAGTGCTTGTTCATACAATTATAATAATTTCCAATGCATCACTCATAACATGAGCATGACGAACACATTCTTCGTTGGAACCATAATTGCACGTGATTCACAGAATTTAAACTGATCGCAACACACATTCTGTACGAAAAGTAACACGCATGAGTTTGTTTACTTTGCACACTTGGAGCCTCGATTTGACGGTTCACTTGGAGTTTTCGACCTCACTGTTTGCGTATCTGTTCATAACACCGTCTGTAATGGTGACGGTGGAAGTCCCACCGTAAGAGTCGAAAACCCATTAATGGGTATTGTTGTACCCATTTTTTTCTGTCATATGCGGCTGTCAAAAGAATGGGTAAATTTAAAAATGTGAAATGGGTAAAATTGTACACGATAGAAAGACATGTTCTTAGAAAAAAAAATGTGTCATTTGTTTACCCATTAATGGGTGAAAAAATACTTCAAGCATCGTTTCAGTTTGCTCTGTCGATTTGTTCGCACGCGCTGTTTCTACGATCTGTTTGGTTTATTATTTGTCAACAATTGCCATGGAAGGAAAAGATTCGATACTGCGTCGTTTAAGAAGTTGCAAGGTAAACAGTATGTTATATCAAGTATTGAACTTTACAATGTGAGATTTTTTTTATATTAGGTCTAGAATTTTCACTATCCGTCTGGTATTGGCTATGTTGCAGAGAATAGCGATTCTGACAATTGATGATAGCAGATAAAATACTACTGTTTTCGTAAATAAGATTCATTTTTGCTAATTATTAAAAATAATTGATTTCACTTTCACTTCTTTTCATTTTTTTGAGTGATAATCACAAAGTTTCCGTTTATTTAATAAAGGGTAAAATTTCACCCATTTCCTTGAGAAAATTCATTTCTCAAAATGAGTGATTTTGTACCCAGTTTTTGACGTTTGATCGGTTTACCCGTTAATGGGTAAATCGAGTTTACCCACTAAATGGGTTGGCTCACTTTTTGGCGAAATGGTTGAAAAAGTACCCGTTAATGGGTTTTCGACTCTTACCGTGTGGGAAATAATAAAGTGCATCATAAAAACCGTGAAGGTGTTAAGTTTTATGTTTATGTTTAATTTTATATACTTTTATCATCATTTTGTACACCATACAAAGAGTTTGTGAACCACAAGTTAAAATCACTATGATGAAGCAACTTTGGAGCATTCTCAATTCATCGTTTAGCAATAGAACATGAAAAGCGTGTCGAAATAAATATATTCTTTATTGCAATATCTCTCAATGTGTCATCTTCCTTGTTCGTTTGGCTCGGATTTTGACATGTTCGTTTGGCTCACAACACTCTCTTCGCATATCTTTCCCTCTGAGTATTGCTACTTGTGTTAGCTTGAGGAATTTTTCTCAGTGCATTTTCGCTTGGATATGTTTATTGAGAATTGAAAGGGCGAAATTTAACAAAAGTTACTTTGCTGTCAATTTCTGTTTGTCTCACATTTGTTGGTAAATAGAAATTGGAACTGATACGGTATGCAACAATAAAACCGTAACATGTAACGTGTAGTGCGCTAGTTAAAACAGTTTTCATGTTCAAAGCGCGGTTATTTATTAATTCCTCAAGAAATGTGCGAAACTAGCTTCAAAACTTCTCTGATGCAAAATCTTGCAACTCAAAATGTGGATATCTATCGTCAGTTACTTATATTTGCTCGTAGTGAGACCCAGTTCATGGCAGCCGTTGACCGTTTGCAGTGCTCAGCTTTGGAAGCAACGGTATACTTGTTAATCATGAAATTGCAGGAAAAGCGGAACGACTTTCTGTTGCCCAGTTTGAGCTGGATTAACGTGGAGAAGGTGCTGACTCTGATCGAGATTAACCATCTCTATTTGCAGAAAAAGGAAGAATGCTTTTCCTTATTGCTAAATGCATTGGCATTAACTGTAATGCTGGATGAGAACGAATCGGATTGCATTATGAAAATTTCAAATTTTTTGCGATTGTTCCAAGAAAATTACTCAGAATTGCCGATTTTTTATGATGTGTTAAGGACATTTTTAATTGTCTCAATGGAAAAAGAGGGATATGACCAATGTTTCAAGAATGTGAATCCTCTAGGTTTTATAAAAAATCTTTATTCCGAGTCTCATCAGATACAGATGAAATCTCTGAGCTGCCTGAAATTAATGATTGAGTTCGAACCTGAAATAATATATATGTGGCACAGCGTAATCATCAAAGGAGAGTCCTCAATTTCGTTGGAACATCGAAGCTTTATGATCTTTCATCTGATTGATTTAGCCAGCCGAAGAAAAGAACAGAGCGGATCTTTCAATAGGATTATCGAGTCACAAGATACATGGAAACTTATTAAAATTAACTGCGAGTCAGATTCCCATCTGATTCGCAAAGAAGCATTATCTGCTATAAAAATTATACTGAGATTTGTAACCGAGAATAAGATGTTTGTACAGAACGACTTGTTTCGCTGGAATTGGAGAGAACTGAAGTCTCTGACCGAAGGATGGCAATGTTTCATAACTCTTTTAGAAACGCTTAGTGAAACGCAGACACATTTGATTATGCCAGCTCTCGAAATGGTAAATAAATTGGACCCGTTGATGGCATCGTGGAAAGATTTGGTTCTGAAGCTTTTATTGAAACATGAAAATGGTTCTGTTTCTGGCTGGACAATTAAATATTTACTAGAGAATCACGAGTATTGTGAAAGCAGGAACGAATTAGAGATATTGCTTTTGAGCTTTTTGAACAAAACCACAAACTTCCAGCAGTTTGAGAATACCAAGAATAAGCTGCAAAAGTATTACTCTACGAGTGAAGGATTCAATTTTCTTCTCACACATTTTAAACACGTATCGTGGGGTTCAGTTCCGTTCGCATGTTTATTAGAAGTGATTAATTCATTGCTAGAGTCGTCAACGGAAATCAATCAATTGCCAGCTATTGTTGGACTGCTAGATCCAATACTTGCAATAAGAAATCTTAATTTACGTCACTTATGTGCTCTCCAGTTTGCCAACATGTTGATAAATTTAGCTCTGAGGCAAGATATTAAACCGAATGTTCCATTAGATCGCGTACTGACGCACCTTGAAGTACTATCGAAACTGACGAAGGTGAGTTTTGTGGCCTTGGAACACTGGAAAGAGTTAAGACAAGCCGTTGATGGAATCACGTTCGAGAGGCTACTATTGCGTGCAAAGCCTGATGATGAAAATATTATTAGAAATATTCTAGTTCCTTACATGCGAAATGAGCGAGCTTCCACTGATCGAAGACTACGACAGATTTTGGACCGGGATCTATTGTTGGCTGCGATGTAAGAATTGTCTTCGAAAACAATGATCTAGAGTTTGTAAAATACTACTTCCTTTTATCTTGTTACAGAATCTTGCAGTACTGGAAACAACCACTGACACAACCGGAAGTAAAAATCAAGTTTCTGAATCTTTTGAAAAATTTCAACGATAATCCGGACGATGCCCTTAAAGCTATTGATGTTCTCAATGACATTGCAACCAGCCAGCCGCCGTGGCTTGACGAGATCCTCCACAAGCTGACTCTCATTCACCATAAACGTTTGAATCGTCTTAGCTACCAAATTGCGTCGATATCTGTTACTATTCAAACAGTTCGTTTACTATGTCGTCTCAATAGGATCGATATGGTCGATCTGTTTCTGGGGGCTTTTTCGATAGATGAGCTTATAAATACTATTCAAACTGGAAATTGTGATAAGAACCTGTATGGTTCAATGTTTGCTGCACTAAGCGACGTGTATCTTGGGAGACTGAAAGCAGAACCAAATGTCGGTACAATCATGCAGCGGATCATTTCGGATTGTGCGAAACTGGTTGATCTGGGAGAAGTACAGGTGCTCATAAACACATTGGAAGTTTTAACATTTGCTCTAGTAACGAATCTATTATGCTTGACTGATGAAAGTAAGTTTGAATGGATAGCGGATGTGGTAAATCGATGTTACAAAGAAATTTTGATCTATCGTAAAAGTGATCATTTCATGAAGCTTAATCGGTTGTTTGTTGCTATGCTATTGGCACCGGCAAGTGCTGTAGATATGCCTGAAGATGGTGTTAATCAATGGATGAAGGAAATCGTTACCGAGTATTTCCAGATGTTTTTAGCCCAAGCAGCGGTGATTTCTGGCTTGGCAAACATTCTTTTCGAAAAATTGCTACTGATAAACATCGGGGCTCTACTAGATTGGAGTGCGTTTGGTAAAATATTAATGGCTGGATTATTATTCGGAGATGGACAAAAGCGCGAGCAAAGGTAGATTGGATAATTTCCATTATTCATTCACAAGTTGATAGACCCTGAAATTTTAGGATAGAAGACGAAACATGCGTTGCAAGCCGGTTTTACAATACGTAGGTATATTCGAAAGGCAATTTTCTGTTGAATCATCACTGTACCTTTACAGATCGCTTTTCAAGGCACCGTGCCCATTCCAGTCGGATGCGAGAGTTCGTGTGATTTGTGTTCTATTTTTATACCGAATGGCGGCCACCAACCATCCGGACGCAATGCTATTTCTGCTAAAGCTGGAAAGAATGCTCATCGAAAGATTTCAACAGATCAGCAAAACAAAAGAACGTTATTATGCGGATTCTCAGACGCATCGGCACAAACTACGCATAATTCAAACTCTTTGTGTAGTTTTCAAGCTAACCGGAACCAAACCTTACCCATTGCTGGAGATAGTTTTATATGAGACAAACCAACCTAACATCAACTATCTTATCGAGCTGATTGTCGCTGATTCATCAATCGATACGCTAACTATAATAAATTCGCTGAAAACCAATAAGGTAAAGGTTTCTGGCGTCCAGTCTGTTTTCGTCATCCTTTGGTTGCGATGTTGTAAGACAGACTTTCTCGATGTGGAATACATAAATTTTCTGCTTCCGTGGACAATGTCGCAGAACTTTTCCACCCGATTGTACGCCCAAATAACGATATCAAAATTGATTGAAAAGTTTTATGAAAAACCTAACGTTTGTCCTTTCGCCAACCTTCATTCCGCAATAAATAGCTATTTGAAGCAGGGTAATGTTGAGAAAAATATGGAGAAATGTATGAAAGACCTTAGGTTCAACAGCGTACTGGATTACGGTAATTTGCTTACTCTGCAAAATGTGTTCAACAATATTCCAAGGGTTTCGCGAATGGCTCCGGAGGACGTGATTTCAAGCAGTATTCTGAAAGAATGTTTCGAGTGTTTGCAGCTTGCTGAAGTCAATCTTGGCGAAGCGATCGTATTCAATGACATACTGAACGAAACAAAGGAAAATCTGTTCTTGAGTCAAGGATTTGGCGGTTCTGATCATATTCAGAAGAAAATTGTACCATTGAAGAGCATCGAACCTGCGCTGGAGTTATTGACAAACTTACCGGAACGATTATGTTTGCGAAAAAAGGTATGTCTTCAAATGTCTATTTTTATTGTAATTGAAATTGAAATTCATGGTATAACCGAATGTGTGAATATCTGTTCAACAAAGAAAGCTTTTACAAAGCTTATATTGTCAGTTTTCTACGCCGTTGATATTAAAATCCGCGTAAGAAAAATCGCGTTAATAGAAAATTTACGTACAGTAAACCACCAAAAAGGCTTTAGAAAAAAACAAAAAAAAAAACGAGTCACTCTACGACCAGTATTTGAAATTGTCCTCTTTGACGGTCATTCCGGATTATTCGGAGGGCGGAGGGTTTTTTTTTCGACTAAGTCTCTAACTCACTAACATATAAACGTTTCTGTTTCTTAATCCGCGTAAAAATTTTTGAATTAGAGCGGTAACGCGTAAAAAAAGGCGTAATTTAAAATATCCGCGTAGAAAACCTGACTGTACTCAGTGTTGCCACATTTTCATCTATACTGGAAGGGCAAACAACTTTTTCATCTGTACTTTTCCTTCTCAAAATCTGTACCTATAAAATTTGTGTTGCATAGAAGGTCCACTTCGTTAACCTCAAAAAAGTTGCAGAAGTTGCAAATTATTCGTTTGGTTGATGATGTTAATACATATTTTCATTGATTTTGGAATTTGTTTTTAAGTCTTCCGAGAAGGAAAGCAGGACAACAGCAACGTTTGGATTGGCCTTTCGCATTGAACTTTACAGAACTGTTTGGCTTTATTTTTCAAGTGATGCACCATAAGATTATTCAGTCCCTAGATCAGTAATGTCGCTAGTGTGCCCATTGTATCCGAGGCAAATCATGTTGCACAAAAGATCCCAAGCACTAGTGTCGATTTGTCGCGATTAGTGATGGGAAACTTATCGATACTTATCGGTAATATCGATAAATGCTGGTCATCGTTTTTTTTTGACGTTAACGATAATTATCGATATTATAAGGGTGAGCACAAGTCAGTGCGGCTGGTTACTGGAGGAGACCCAAAAGAAGGAGACCTCACCTACCCTACCCCAGGAGTTGCTTTTGCCGCTAGGTATTTGTTGGGTGCTGTTATTCGACAAGATTTAGCATTGTTGGGGGTGGTGTAAAGGTTCGCCCCGGGTGTCACTGAGTTTCTGAGAAATAATGGTAACTAAAAAGCTATTTATAGTTTTTAGTTTCCTAAGAACAGATGAATTCGACAACTTAGTACTGGAGAACTTTAAAAAAATATCCAAACTTTTTGCACCATCTCATGAAAAGCAAATAGCAATGATACGGAATTGTAATAAAATGCATTTTCTTTGGCTTGCCAAGTCTTATAATATGATGGACATGTATAGCGACAGTCTATTGGTAATTATCTGGTAATTGTTTAGTTTAACTTGGAACTGTTTAGGTTTAAAGTATCTGGTACCCAACAAACAATTTTTAATTCCACTAAAAATTCAAATCAACGAAATTGTTGCGTCAAAAAAGTATCCTGGTTTATACAGGGAGTAGACAAAATAATTGAGATAAATCAAATTCTCGCGTAATTTTTCAAAAGGACCAAAGTAACAGTGACAGATTCTCTCCTCTCTCACGTTGTTTCGTTAATTACGTCGTCATTATAAATATTTCCCAAGCTTTCTTCCCCTTAATCGAGAGATTGTAATACTGTCTTGCTTACTATGCATTGAGTGTTATGAAATATGGAAAATATAACATAATTATTGATCAAAGAGGAAGTAAACGAAGAGAGTCTCTCAATGTTAGATAGGTCTACACTGTTCGTTCGCTAACTGGGCTGAGGGCCTAGCCCAGTTAACGAATGTCGCTCGCTAACTGGGGTGACATTTCAAATGTCGTCAATTATCGAGGGAGATTTCGATGTAATGTCGCTAGGCAAAACTCTCAGCGAAAATTGGAAAATGTTTTGAACAAATACACTAAAAATCCTGATTGATGAACAGATAATGAGAAAAAATAAATTGTTAGCCTTGTGTGTGCTTTATTTGCACTAACCGTTACCTGGAAACATGTTCTTTTCATAAAACATTTATTTGACCTGGAAACGAATAGATGAATACCTAGTAGATCGCATGTGTGATGACAACAAAAATCCATTGAACTGAAAAAATCAATCTCAATTTACTATTCATGTGCCCCTATCTCGTTTTGACAGCAACATGCCAAACGCTGATTTTTGACGTTCATCTGCTTTTTAACTGGGCCCAGTTAGCGAACGCCCAGTTAAAAAGCAGCCCAGTTAAACAGCACCCAGTTAGCGAACAGTTACTTTGAAAAATTACGCGAGAATTCTCTCGAATTTTAAATGGCAAGAACTTTACGAAAAATGAATCAATTTTGATGACCGGTTTCATTTCGCTGGAAAACAGTATTATATTAGTATTACTTGGGAACTTGGTGTGACCAACCTGCACAAAATATGTTTCGGATTTCAAGAGTGTGAGTCAAAGTGTACATTTTTGCAGCGCATAGAACGTTTTAGGCGACTAAATTGTCTATCTAAAATACTTCATTTAAAAAAATCTGAGATCACCGATATTTTCTAAAATCATTTTTTGTTTTCAAAATTATATGTTTTTCAAAGTAAGATCTTTAACTCATTTTTTTATATTTTCGAAGGAAAGTTCAGATAATTTTCACTAAGATATATTGATTCATAAGAATAAGGTTCAAATACAGTTAGGTTTTCTTACGCGGGGGATACAGGGATACAGGCCTCGTGAAAAAACCATGTTAATACAGAAATTCGCTTGATAAACCGCTTTAATTCAAAAATTCGCATAAAAAACCACGTTAATTTGAAAATCTGCATAAATAACCTTTTAGAGAAAATCCGCGTGAAAATAATCTGATCTTTTTAAATGTTAATCCAGATAACTTTTCAAACGCAAGATTGCAAAGTTGCTTGGTTTAATAAGACCTACACACCCACAATGTTCGATTGAATTCTGCCAAAATCAACACCCATACTTAATAAATTCATACCTCGATGATTCCTTGGCAAATTTTCAATCATGGGCTACCAATGAACCCGAAATAAATTCTGATTTATTGACAACATCTGAACCTAAGTGAAACAGAATGTCAGAAAAAGTTCTACGCGTTGCAAAAATGTACACTTTGGCACACACTCCGGAAATCCGAAATATTTCCAGTGACCTTTGGTCACATCCAGTTCTCAAGTAATACTAGGAAACTAGGACAGTTTTCCAGTAAAACGAAACCTGTTTTGTCAGAATTGATTCATTTTTCGTGAAGTTTTGGCCATTTAAAAATTGACAGAATTTTGCCTGCTTCAATTATTTCCCTTATTATTGTCGATTGCGGGAGAATTTATCTCGCAAGGTGCTTGAAAAACGTCGTAGATGTGCGCGGGTATAACCAATCATGTTGGTGTCTTCTACAAAAAAGCGCACTTCTACAAGAATTTTTCGCGAGAAAGTTTGTCGCAATCAACAATATACAACCTTCAAAATGAACTTCGGCTTGAAACTACTCCGTAGAAAGCACTCCCGGCGTAAAACCCGAAGACTTTCCAAAACAAACTGTTCAACTCGTCCGGTTGTTTGAATTTTCATTCGCAGTATCGTAAGATTTGTCATTCAAGGTCTTAACACAATGGATACATTGCGGCTGCGTTTGCGGCAATTTGACAGTTAGCCCATACATTTACTGTCACATTGACGTCAGCGCAACGCAAACGTATCCATTCTGTTTGGGCCATCTCTGTCTCTGTTTTTAACAAATTTATATAGTAAAATTGCATTTGTCGAATAACGTTTGCGGTAAAAAAAATGGACAAAAATTGTCGATTTTTCATGGGTTTACCTTCAATCGCACTGACGAAACTACTCATGCATCATCAATCATAGTAACCCATGAGTTAGCAAAAAAAAATATTGACAGCTCTATCAGTCCAACTCTAACTGTGATGACGAAAAAAGTGAAGCTACTCCGTTCAGAAGTGTGCGCGTTCAAAAAACGGTACCCCGCCGCGTCAAAAACGAACATCGTGCGGCACTTTGTGGACGCCGGGTATGCCGGTTCTGGCATCTACAACATCTTGACACTATTGGACAACGATCAGAGCATCGAAAGAAAGCCCGGTTCCGGACGGCCAACGACGCTGAGCGACAAGAAGCTTCAAAGGATGCTGAAGAGGAAGACCGAGGGAAAAGTGGCTAAATGCTGCGTGCGCTTGGCCGAGAGGTTGGTGCATGCTCTAAAACAGTGAAAATGCATCTGGAGAACATGGACATACATGCAGGAAGCGGCAGTCCCGTCCACTGGTCTCGGAGCTGCAGGCAATGACGCAGCGACAGCGGTTGAATAAGATGGTCAAGTCGATTTTCCCGGCGAATCGCGAAGCGACAGTGGTTTTGGACGACTAGACCTATCTCACCCTGGATGGCAACGACTAGCAGGGCTCTTCGTATTTTACCTCCCCCACGAGGGAAGTGAGCACCGAGGTAAAGTTTATTTCACAGACCAAAAAGGTGCGGCTGTGGCTGACAATCAGTGAGAAAGGGATGTCAAGGTTGCTCTTCTTTCGCTCCGGGCTGGCCGTGAACGGGGTAATTTATAGTACGAAGTGCCTGCCAGAAGTTGCGTCGTTCATCAAGAAATACCATAAGCGCGGAGACACGGTGTTCTGGCCAGATTTGACGTCGGACAACTACTCGAAGCGATCGTTGGAGGAGATGGAGCGGCTGAATATCGATGTGGTACCGAAGTCGGCGAATCCGCCCAATGTTCCCCACCTGCTTCCCATCGAGAATTTCTGGACAAACTTGAAGCGCAAGATCTATTCCAACAATTTTGTCGCGAAAACGGAGGAGGAATTAATAAAAAAACGAAGAAGGAGCTTAAAAACATGGCTACACGCATGTTTTCGTCCGCCATGGCGAATGTTCCGGTTAACTGCCGGAAGGCTGCACGCAAGGACGTAATATTTTTTTTGTGAGGAAGCTAACATGATAACCTTCCATGGGAAATTTATCCAACTCAATAATCTGTCATAGTTTTTTTTCATCACCATCTGAAATACTTTTTTTTAATCATTATCTGAAAAAACACGTTTTTACCGTAAAAGTTAGCTGTCAAATCATCGATACTTATCGATAATATCGATAAAAGACCCGGAATTATCGATTGTTATCGATGTCCGTTTTGGGCGATATTTCCCATCACTAGTCGCGATTTGACTTGAAAACTGCTTTGAGAATCATGATCTAGTAGACCTATCTCTATTTTGAGCCTTGTTATGGGCAAAAACTGCCAAAAGAAAAAGCAGACTACACTGAACCAAATTACTCGCACATAAATGTGTTATCATTGCTTGACTTTAGCTTTTAACGATTGTATATCATTTCAAAACTGATTATCACCCTTTGCTTGCACAGTTGAAACAAATAAGGGCAACACGAAACAGTTAAAACGATTGTTATTAACTATGGGAAAGTTTATGGATGAGCACATTGAAAATGAAACGGTGTGAAACTGAATCGTAAAACATGTTTGTATATGATTTCCTTAACCCATTCCCGGTGGAGAGTAATCAGATTTTACCTCGAAAAATGACCTTCAAACTCTTATTACTCAGCAACTGCGCGGACAATTAACACAAACTGGGTTGCGTATTGTAGATTGATCTGTTCTCAAACCGTATTTAATAGTTTAATCGTTCAAAATATCAGGTTTAATTGTTAAGTAGTAATCCAAGTTCAGATGTCAGGTGATGCCATACGGCATCACCCACCGGGAATGGATTGATGGGGCTGACATGGATGATTTTCTTTCAAATATGCGCTTGAATTCATGTTGTAAATTATCGACAACTATCATGCAAAATTTTTCATTGATGATATTTTTTTACAAGTGTGCTTAGCGAATCATATTAGGCCGATACAAATTTCATTTTTATTTTATGTCAGCCCCCCCCCTTCAAAAATATTGGAAATTGGAAGAAAAAAAAGTTCAAGCCGTTTTGTTAATATTACTAACTTTTCGACAGCGTATATGCTTGATTTAGCAAAAAAGTAGGAGGGTGGTATTCAAGACACGACCGCATGACGTTGACTACCGTATTCTCAAAAAAAAAAAAAAATATTCCATTGAAGCAAATAGTAGAGGGAATTGCAACGCTTCTTTTACAAAACTTCTGTAACAAAATTTCGAGGCTCCAAAAGGTACCAGTTTCCGATTATTCTCGTCCAGAATTCCAGCCATTTTAGTATTTTGCAGTAGCCATTTATTACTAACAGCCACCAGCATAACGGGTGAAACCGGCACGAGATGACCGGTACTATTTTGTCTTTCCTCCTTTCAGCTGCTAACACTTAGCGCTGTCGTGAAATTAACATCAACATAAACATGCATTTTTGCAAGGTTTTTTTCCGCTAGCAACAGCAGTTGTAAAACATAAAATTCAACTAACCGCTTCTATTATAAAACTGCGAGGCACCAAAAGGTGCCAGTTGCCGATTTCTTGTTCACTGGTTTCCGTCCAGAATTCCAGCCATTTTAGTATTTTGCAGTAGCCACCAGCATCACGGGTCAAACCGGCACGAGATGACCGGTACTGTTTTGTTTTTCCTCCTTTTAGCTGCTAACACCGAGCGTCCGTATGTACCCGGTACGGTTTAATAATGAAACTGATGGGGTGAAATGTTCGAACGATACGTTTTATACCAAGGCTTCGTCAGATAATTAGAAAGAGGGAGGGGCTACATAGGTGATGGAATGGTAGAGACAAATGTTTCTTGAAAGCTGCGCCGGCCGCTGTCATAATATTAACACCAACACAAACATGCATTTTGCAAGGTTTTTTCCGCTAGCAGCAGCATTTGGTAAAACAGAAAATTCAATTTGCCGCTTCTGTAACAAAATTTAGAGGCACCAAAAGGTGCCAGTTGCCGATTACATTGTTGTTTTCTGGTTAATCTACTAAAAGCCACCAGCATAACGGGTGAAACCGGCACGAGATGACCGGTACTATTTGTCTTTCCTCCTTTCAGCTGCTAACACCTAGCGCTGTCGTGAAATTAACATCAACATAAACATGCATTTTTGCAAGGTTTTTTTTCCGTTAGCAACAGCAATTGTAAAACATAAAATTCAACTAACCGCTTCTATTATAAAACTGCGAGGCACCAAAAGGTGCCAGTTGCCGATTTCTTGTTCACTGGTTTCCGTCCAGAATTCCAGCCATTTTAGTACTTTGCAGTAGCCACCAGCATAACGGGTCAAACCGGCACGAGATGACCGGTACTATTTTGTTTTTCCTCCTTTTAGCTGCTAACACCGAGCGTCCGTATGTATCCGGTACGGTTTAATAATGAAACTGATGGGGTGAAATGTTCGAACGATACGTTTTATACCAAGGCTTCGTCAGATAATTAGAAAGAGGGATGGGCTACATAGATGATGGAATGGTAGAGAAAAATGTTTCTTGAAAGCTGCGCCGGCCGCTGTCATAATATTAACACCAACACAAACATGCATTTTTGCAAGGTTTTTTCCGCTAGCAGCAGCATTTGGTAAAACAGAAAATTCAATTTGCCGCTTCTGTAACAAAATTTAGAGGCACCAAAAGGTGCCAGTTGCCGATTACATTGTTGTTTTCTGGTTAATCTACTAAAAGCCACCAGCATAACGGGTGAAACCGGCACGAGATGACCGGTACTATTTTGTCTTTCCTCCTTTCAGCTGCTAACACCTAGCGCTGTCGTGAAATTAACATCAACATAAACATGCATTTTTGCAAGGTTTTTTTTCCGCTAGCAACAGCAATTGTAAAACATAAAATTCAACTAACCGCTTCTATTATAAAACTACGAGGCACCAAAAGGTGCCAGTTGCCGATTTCTTGTTTACTGGTTTCCGTCCAGAATTCCAGCCATTTTAGTATTTTGCAGTAGCCACCAGCATCACGGGTCAAACCGGCACGAGATGACCGGTACTATTTTGTTTTTCCTCCTTTTAGCTGCTAACACCGAGCGTCCGTATGTATCCGGTACGGTTTAATAATGAAACTGATGGGGTGAAATGTTCGAACGATACGTTTTATACCAAGGCTTCGTCAGATAAATAGAAAGAGGGATGGGCTACATAGATGATGGAATGGTAGAGACAAATGTTTCTTGAAAGCTGCGCCGGCCGCTGTCATAATATTAGCACCAACACAAACATGCATTTTCGCAAGGTTTTTTCCGCTAGCAGCAGCATTTGGTAAAACAGAAAATTCAATTTGCCGCTTCTGTAACAAAATTTAGAGGCACCAAAAGGTGCCAGTTGCCGATAACATTGTTGTTTTCTGGTTAATCTACTAAAAGCCACCAGTGTAACGGGTGAAACCGGCACGAGATGACCGGTACTATTTTGTCTTTCCTCCTTTCAGCTGCTAACACCTAGCGCTGTCGTGAAATTAACATCAACATAAACATGCATTTTTGCAAGGTTTTTTTTCCGCTAGCAACAGCAATTGTAAAACATAAAATTCAACTAACCGCTTCTATTATAAAACTGCGAGGCACCAAAAGGTGCCAGTTGCCGATTTCTTGTTTACTGGTTTCCGTCCAGAATTCCAGCCATTTTAGTACTTTGCAGTAGCCACCAGCATCACGGGTCAAACCGGCACGAGATGACCGGTACTGTTTTGTTTTTCCTCCTTTTAGCTGCTAACACCGAGCGTCCGTATGTACCCGGTACGGTTTAATAATGAAACTGATGGGGTGAAATGTTCGAACGATACGTTTTATACCAAGGCTTCGTCAGATAATTAGAAAGAGGGAGGGGCTACATAGGTGATGGAATGGTAGAGACAAATGTTTCTTGAAAGCTGCGCCGGCCGCTGTCATAATATTAACACCAACACAAACATGCATTTTTGCAAGGTTTTTTCCGCTAGCAGCAGCATTTGGTAAAACAGAAAATTCAATTTGCCGCTTCTGTAACAAAATTTAGAGGCACCAAAAGGTGCCAGTTGCCGATTACATTGTTGTTTTCTGGTTAATCTACTAAAAGCCACCAGCATAACGGGTGAAACCGGCACGAGATGACCGGTACTATTTTGTCTTTCCTCCTTTCAGCTGCTAACACCTAGCGCTGTCGTGAAATTAACATCAACATAAACATGCATTTTTGCAAGGTTTTTTTTCCGTTAGCAACAGCAATTGTAAAACATAAAATTCAACTAACCGCTTCTATTATAAAACTGCGAGGCACCAAAAGGTGCCAGTTGCCGATTTCTTGTTTACTGGTTTCCGTCCAGAATTCCAGCCATTTTAGTACTTTGCAGTAGCCACCAGCATCACGGGTCAAACCGGCACGAGATGACCGGTACTATTTTGTTTTTCCTCCTTCTAGCTGCTAACACCGAGCGTCCGTATGTACCCGGTACGGTTTAATAATGAAACTGATGGGGTGAAATGTTCGAACGATACGTTTTATACCAAGGCTTCGTCAGATAAATAGAAAGAGGGATGGGCTACATAGATGATGGAATGGTAGAGACAAATGTTTCTTGAAAGCTGCGCCGGCCGCTGTCATAATATTAACACCAACACAAACATGCATTTTTGCAAGGTTTTTTCCGCTAGCAGCAGCATTTGGTAAAACAGAAAATTCAATTAGCCGCTTCTGTACCAAAATTTCGAGGCACCAAAAGGTGCCAGTTGCCGATTATAGTTTCCTGGTTAGTCCGTCCAGAATTCCAGCCATTTAAGTGTTTTGCAGTAGCCATTTACTACTAAAGCCACCAGCATTACGGGTGAAACCGGCACGAGATGACCGGTACTATTTTGTATTTCCTCCTTTCAGCTGCTATCACCTAGCGTCCGAATGTCACTGGTGCGGTTTTGGAATCAGAATGATGGGGCGCCGGCCGCTGTCGTAAAATTAACACCAACAAAAAGATGCATATTTGCAAGGTTTTTCCGCTAGCAGCAGCATAAACATCGGAAACAGAAAGTGACAACAACAATAACAACAAAGTCAGATCGATTGTATCCGTTAGTGTCGACTGTGCTTGGGAAGAGAGGTAGTGATTGGCTGCGCGGTATGATTTAGACAATCGATATTAATTACCAATTTTTCAATAGTGTATCTCAAACAATAGTTTGTTTTTGTTACATAAATTTAACCGTAAAAGAATTTCTGATCGATTGATGCCAAAACCTCGAAAACCTGATTATAGATGACTGCAAAATAAGCGCTCAAAACCTGACCACTTTTCTCTGGTTTTCCCTGGTTGAATTACTAGATTTTTAAATTCAGGGGCCTAACTTCGATATAGACGTTAGTCAACGTCAAAACAAGTCCAGTGACAGTGAGAGTGTCATCAAAAGGCAAGCCCAATAATTAATAATGATAATAATGTGATATTTTTCAACACACGTCGTAGCTTGCACACATTTTTTTATGAAAGCTATTCCTTTTTTTTCTTCTCAGTGTTATTTATTTTTTGCCCTCCCCTTAGCTAACTTTGATAACCGTGGACATAAAAACTATTCAAAATTTGTATCAGCATTTTTTAATGTGAATTATTAGTGCATCGAGTATTTCATATGACTTTTGACGTAGGACTACGTCTAACCGCACTATATCGAGATACATTCTGCGGAAACTAAAACCAAAGTGTAACGTTGGAATGAAAGATTTCAAACGGTAATGCTGATGTAACCACATGATGGATTACAATAATCAATATGTCGTTGGATTGATAAAATGATGGACAATTTTGTGATTCCTCAGTTATCATTATCATTTCATTGTTTAACAGTGAAAATTGAATAAAAGTTTCAAGGTCGAATTTTCACGAACAATGTACCAATCACATGCGAGCACCCCTGGCACAGACTTCATGAATAGACACCAACTGGTTGCTGTGATATCCCGTATAGCAGTGGCAAAAAATTTGACAGAATCTCCCCTTCCCAATAGGTCAACTAATGTTTGCTTCTATGAGCCTAGACTATATTGATGTCTTGAAGGTGAAGCTTTTTCGGAAAGTTCGTAACCGCCTCCACTATCAGACAGTTTCACGTTCTGCTGTCAGAATGTTATTAAAACTGATGTCGTGATGGAAAACATGCTGGCACAAGCAACAGTACTGCACCGAGCAATGTATGAATAGAGCGCTGGTCACTCGTCGTCTATCAGTATAGTAGAACTCGATATCCATTTGTGTGCAGCCAAGCCAAGTTTAAACTACATTGCCGCTGTCGCACAGTGGGGCGTGTTGGGTTAACGCGTAGGTATCGTTTGGCGATCTGGAATACAATCGAATTGCCGTTTAAATTGTCTTCTTCTTCCTGTTTTGTATATGTAGTAGCAAATATCTGAATTCAATATGATTATTCGCAAAATACGCTGCGCCACCGGGGACAGCAAAATTCTGTACGTGTCGGTAGAGGCAGATAGAAGGGTATATAAATTAGGTAAATTGTACAGATAAAATGCGTTGTTTATTTTTAAACTCTACATTCTGTTTTTCTCATGTCCATTTTAAATTTTCTGTGAATAACATTTTTGTTCAAAAACTGTAATTTTTTATCGTTATTTTTTCCACGAACAGGAAAATTGCAGGAAAATTTTATTATGTGACATCTTTGCCGCTTGGTGATTGGAGAGTGAGCCATAACAACAAATAAATATTGTTTAATTTCTACTAAATCGTACTCAATTTAGGTCTGTATAGAAGCTTGCCTTTTCGCGTATTGAAGAAAATTGACTGTATTAGAATGAAAGATATTCATCAATGTTAAAGAGAATATTTTTTCTTCTACAGTAGAGTGCTGCAGATAAATAATCAAAATACAGACGCCGTTTGATTTTGCCAAACACGACATGGCAGAATTTTCCTAAAATGAACGGTTCTCTTTTCATAACGTTTTTTTCATAGATATTTCTACCAATGAACTAGTTTTAGTTCCAAGCTTGATGAATTGAGACTGATGACCTAGATACTTGATATTACTACCCGAGTAATTAGAGGCTTAGTACTGCTTAGATCATGATCATTATACATATAACCGGTACATGTTCCGGTCATGTTCCAGGAACCGTTTTACCAGTTCCGATCATTCGCTTTGGCAACATAAAGAACCAACATACCTTTCTTTTGGAGGATGTTGAGTTGAAATTTGTTGAAATAATCAAGAAGACTAAGAAATGTGTTTAGACATAATCGAGCTCAAATCAAACAGAGCCTCAAATGGAAATATAAAACTATTGTAGTCCTACGTCAACTATGCGGTCCACCCTCCTACTATTTTAATTTCACGCGTCTGATACTTCTGAATAATAAATTCTCTAATAAGGACTCGACGATTCCGTTCAGTGTAACGACGTTTGACGTTACGTTCCCAAGCAGATCAACTCTATACATAACCTGTGAAAATCCAGCGACATTACTTATCTAGGGACTAAATAATCTTATGATGCACCTCAAGTAATTCAAGTGCACCGAGAAAAAAAATCAGTTTAATTAATGGCCTTTTAAAAAATCTGTACCCATGTGTACTAGGGTGAGGAAAAGTGATCGATTTTCCAGAACCAAGTTTTTTTGGTTCCTTTTGGGGCCTCAAACAACCCTAAACTTACCGGAAGTCGATTGGTTTTGTCTCCGCTTGGCGCATTGCATTTCAAATTTGTATGAAAATTCATATGGAAAAACCTACTTTTTTGCATTTACCTCTCTAGAGAGCTCAATAATTCTCTAATAATGCACTACATTATGTTAAAGTATAGTATTTTAGATGCCTAACAACTTTTCAGAGGACACTGAAGAGCTAGAATGTCCCTAAGAAGAGATATAGCTTTTCAAAGTTGAGTATGTCGATTTAAATGCAGAAAATCTTGTTTTCTGCCAACATTACCAATGTACCGGCGTCAGTAGGATTCCCATCAGAAGCAACCTGTCGTTACGAGTTTGTACACTCAGCTGGATCAAGCAAACAAATTTAGGTCAATATTCTAGGCACAGAGAGAATCTACAACGTGTTTCAGAGGTTATTTCTAATGGGAATCTGACTGACGCCGGTACACTGGCAGTGTTGGCAGAAAAAATGATTTGCAACATAAATTTGGACATACTCAACTTTGAACAGCTCTAGTAATTTTTTGGAACACCCTAGCTCTTTAGTGTCTTCGGCCAAGTTGTTAGGCATTAAAAACCTACCATTTGAAGTTATGAAACCTATGGTTTGAGCCATTTTGAGCTCTTTAGAATGGAAAATGCATAAAAGTTGGTTTTTCCATACAAATTTCCATACAAATTTGAAATGCAATGCGCCAAGTGGAGACAAAACCAATCGACTTCCATATAGTACCATTTAGAATCTGTACCAGAAAAAATGAAAAAAATCTGTACCTTTCCAGATAAATCTGTACCTGTGATAACACTGACTGTACTTGTAAATCAAGGTTACTGTGAGAATACATTCTTTTTTCGAGAAAATTTCCAGTAGAAACGCTGAAACTATACTGTGTGCCCAGTCATTGTGGTATTGACGGAAATGAAAAAAACGATAGCCTAGTAGAAGGTTCAACATCAAATTTCAGGTATCACCCGAATAAAATTGGAAGAACTCACTCTACAGCATGTTGTTGCTACAACTGAAATTCCTTAATATGTATGGTATTGAACGTCTTCGGTAGGGTAGATGCTCCAGTAATGAAGGATCTAAGCATCAGTGTTTTTTAAAAACGAGAATATCAATATTCATATCGCAAATATCCAACCCATTTTACTTTGGTGGGATAGAAAATATCATAAACTGTCATGTACAATTACAGTTTGTATATATTTGTAACAAACTATGTTTGAAAAATGAATAATTGTAAACCAATCTTATGTTCCAGTTATAGAGACAATGTTCCTATAATAGTGGAAAATGTGCCAGTAATAGTGGTAGTTGATTTTCTCATAGGCTGCAGAAAATGGATCACGATTTAGTTTTTTTATGCTTCAAGGTAGCATTCAAAACCTCTTCCTTTACAATGGGCAATCATCTAGCATGAGCTGTGATAATTATTCGTTTTGAGTATAATGGTAGAAAAGTTGCAAGAAAAAAAACTATTTCCTTTGCTCCAGTTGATTCTTCGCAATGCTAGAAAGATTTTTGCCGGTAGTTTGACCCACCTCTATTTTTGATCTTTGCTCAATTTTGTTCTTCAAATCAAGGGATACTTTACGAGCGCTTGTATGAATCAAAAAATTCGATTTCGAATGTTTTAATGAAAATATAAAATAAAAGAAAACAAATCATGCAACAAATGTTTAAATAGTCCAAATCAGAGAAGATCAGCAGTAAATAATCACTGTACTGTATCAGCGCTTGGAAAGGTTTAAAGCTTTAATAAACTCAAGTTTGTCCTTCTGCATCTCATCAGCTTTCAGATGTTTCATTTTACTTTTGAATTCTCTCTCCTCATTTCTCTGTAATATTTCCTTGCGGTTCTGCCCGCGTAGCTCCACTTTCTGCTTCTTCATTTCTTCTAGCTCTGCTGCTTTTCTTGATTTTGTCACTTGTAACCGGTGCGGTTGCAATTTCAGCATCGAGTGGAAATTTACCTAATTTTGGTACTACCGCGGGAGAGTGTATGAGTAAAAATTACCCTCATTTAAACACCCCCGCAGCAGCGTGTACCCAACATGACAACTGTCACCACCTTGCGCTGAATATCGTTCACATAAGTTTGTTTATTTTCGTTTAAATATGTTCGTTTTTCCGTTTGTGAACGATATTGTCGCGTTAGATAGGTTCGATAATTTTTATGTCATGTTTGTAGAATAATTGTTAGGGATAGATAGGCCGGTATTTTCCTCTAGCTGCGAAAAAATGGTGCTGAATTAAGTCTCGGCGGGTTTGTTGTGGTCGGCAGCCATCGCGGGATAGGGAGTTTAGCCTCGACCACGGTAGGACATACACGTCGCGTGTTGTTATTGTTTTCTCAGTGCGCGTTTTCTGTTTTATATTTACAGTTTGTGTTCGATTTGTGTCCTGTGGAGCGAAGGTTGTTCCGCTTCTTTGTTATAAGACCAGCGAAGATTGTTCCGCTGGCCCGTGAGTGCGAGTGCTACGAGTGGTGTTCGCTCGCCGGATAGGGTAAGCTGCGCTATTAGCTACCCCCGGCTAAGTGCAAAGGAGCAGAGAAGACACCGCCCCGCCGACGACCATTGCAGCAGAAGCGACCGGAGGATATTTCGAGCTGCAGGAGCAGCAGAAAGCAGCCCCGGACGGCCACCATCGGCGACCCTCACCGCAACTGACAGCTAGAGGAACCGGAATAAACGGATGAGTTTTTGTTTATTTATTTTGTTTATTTTTTTTTCTTTCTCAGTGTTCTAGTAAAGATCCGAAAGTCCGTTAGAGGTATCTGGCCGCCCTGTAAGGGTTACACACTTCAGTTTGCTCTTTATTTTCCTTCTTCAACTTTCTCGATCATCTCCATAGATGCTTTTTCCTTTTCTTACACCAATTGCCGAATTTCATTTAGCCGCTCTCCTGCTGTCAGAATTAGGGAAAATTTCCGAGTGTAGTTTCGATGCGATTCTTTAAAGAGTGTGGTCTACCGCTGGCCTCGAGGAATTGCTTTGCTATGAACAGAAGAGTCTGTTCAGTGACTGGAAATCCCTTGCGCTCCAAATCATGCAACAAGACAATGATTTCCCGTTCCTCTTTCGACAGGAGAATTGGCGGTGGACCTTTGGTTGTTTTATCACTTCATCTGCCATTTAGACGAAAACGAATCGTCGACTCACGTATTCCGTAGTGCCTAGAAGCACCGTGAATCGTTTTTTCACCGCTTTTGATGATTTCTAGGCACTGGCTGAAGGTTTCTTCGGTGTATGAACGAGATACCCGGTTACGTTTTTTTTTTGCTTCTGCATTCTAAAAAATGCATGCCTGGTAACCACTGGTGTAAAATGAAATAGAAACTCACTTAAGATATCAAAATGTAAGAATAACGGTACTGTATTGTGTGAACCAGAGGCAGATTTACACACGAAAGTAGTTCGCGCACCACAGTTTGTTTTCATCTGCTGAGATAACACCTAACCTCAAATGTTGGCTGAAGCACTACCACTATTACTGGAACAGGGGTACTGAAATCGTTCCTATAGTGGAGTTTCAATTTATTCAGTTTTTTGATGATTATTTGAGCCGTTAAGAGCAAAAGTGGTACATGTGCCATTAAGTAAATTTTTCAGGAGACGCGGTAATCGAAAACACTCAAATAGTAAATTATTATCAACAATTTTTCCCAACATAACTGCACTTAATCATTGCTGAAAAGGTTTCAAAAGACGGTACATGAAAGCATAACGAGTTCTGGTTGAGAAACTTACACAAACTTCAATGGAAAAACATGTACCACTTTTGTTCTATGGGAAAAATAATGACAACCAGTGTTGGGTATAGCGAGAAACGAATCAATTCCATAGACTTTATTCAAGATAAGTAAGTTATAAAATTCCTGAGGAATATTGAGCTAAGTTAGACTAAGTTATTATATATATTTTTAATACCTACTTTAGTGATTCTCGCTAGCGTTAACAAATTTCGAGGGAGGTCTACTCCACTTCTAGGTTTAGGCTTAGAAATTTTAATTCGATAGATAGAACCGGGATTCCTATTCGCGGGTTTCGCTGTCCAGCCGTGTAATCCGTTTCGATTCGCAGTGCGATTTAAATATATTAATTTAGTGAATCTCCGGGAAATTTAATTACAAACATGTGCACTAGTAATTAAGGCAAATAGGTTAGGAATTATATAAGTATCATTTGATTTCTCACCGTTCTGTACTTTAAGCATTAAGTTTAGCAAGTAATTTTAGAAACTAGATAGTGTGTAAGTTCACTAGGTTTAAGCCGATAGATTTAAGGTAGATTTAATCCGATTTAAGAATAATTAGAACTAATTTTAAGATTCTTCGCACTATCAGCACAACGAATAATGATCCAATGCCTCGCTCCTATCTGATGATGACACATGACATTCGCTTCGTCCGCTTTGATCGCGGTTCGATCGTGACGATTCCTCGGATAGTAACGGGTGCGGTTTATCAGTCGTGTGAAGCGATATTAGCTGCTGTGGCCAAACATCTCGACAGGGCGCAGTCAACAACCAGAAAACGTTGAGAGCAAAAGTGGTACATGTCCAGTCTAAGCATGAAGGATGCATTATAGCTCGCTAATCTTAAAACATAGAACATTCATGTATTCAGCAGAGTTGTTCAAGTGATTGAGTACTATAGAATGACTAGCTGACCCGGCAAACTTCGTCTCGCCTATTTTAGAGTTTAATTTAATAATTTTAAACATTTCAAATTTATTGATTCCTTGCGATTGGATTATATCGTTTATAAATAATTGGTTTTATCGGAATGGCAACATTCTCAACTTTTGGCTTTTGTACATGACCTCTATTCCGGATATATATTGGGTGCATTTCAGTTATTTTCGTTGTTTTCCAGAAACTGAAAGTGGTCACTTTCTGATTCAAAATGGTGTCCAGGGTCAATGCTTGGCTTCTTTACATCATTTCGATTACGGACTTATCCATATGTAGTAGTATTCGGTTATTTGCGGATGTTTTCCAGAAGTTGCCATTTTTCAATTAAACTGTTGTCTAAGGTCAATTTATAGCTCCTTGCATCATCCTGCATCCGGTGATCCGGAACCGTAAGTCGCCATCTTGGATTTAAAAAGGGCATTTGGAGACAATTTCTGGCCCCTGAGCGTCATTCTGGTTTGAGAAACACCCATATTGGGTGTTATTTGGTCATTTTCGGCTGTTTTCCAGAAACCGGATGTCACCATCTTCGAATTCAAAATAGTGTCTGTGGTCGATTCTAGCTCCTGTGTATCATTCTGGTTCCGAAGATACTCATTTTGTATGGAAATCGGCCATTTTTGGTTGTTTTTTAGAAACCGGAAGTTGCCATCTTACAATTCATAATGGTGTCTGAGGTCAATTTTCAGCTTAATTCTCGTTCCAGAGATACTCATATTGGGTGGTATTTGGTCATTTTAGGCTGTTTTCCGGACACCGGAAGTGGTCATCTTGGATTTCAAAACAATTTCGGCCCTCCGTGCGTCAATCTGGTTAAGGAAACGCTCATATTGAGTGGTTTTTGATCATTTTAGGCTGTTTTACAGACACCGGAAGTCGCCATCTTACAATTCAAAATATTGTCTGAGGTCGATCTTTGGCTTCAGTGGTCGATTTGTGGCATCAGTGCATCATAACAATCCCGGAAATACCCATATGGCGTCGTACACAAATTAAGTAACGCTAAAAACCACGATTTCAGACCCCCTCCCCTCCTATGTAACGATAAGTAACGTTAGATATGACTCCCCCCCCCCTAAGGTTACGTAACGCTGGACAACCTGTCTCCCCTCC